>NW_011494805.1:582898-630134 GCF_000754665.1 Bison bison bison | reverse complement strand
GGTTCGCAAAGACTGAGTGACTGAACTGACTGACTGACTACTTGGGATGCCAGACTCTTCCTTCTTCCATCTTCATATCTAGCTTTTTCGAGTTTAACTGTCTATGTTGATTTTCACTATTGGAGCTAACTGATAAGTTTATTAGACAGTTCTGATACAGACATTACAGGATTCCCTGAGGTCAGAATATTTTTATTTATAGCAGAATATGAGTATCCCTTGGTCAGTATTCGTGAATGCTCATGGGAAACACATGATTTGGTCATGAGAGTGAGGATTGCTAATGTAGCAACACTGATCTTGGATTAGTAGTTTTCATCATGATGGTTTTAGACAGTGGGACTTTTGCAACTTGAACACGTTATTCATTTTAGCTTCTATTTGCCCTGAGTGTATTTAATTAAAAAGCCTATACATGTTTATTATTCAGGTGATACTATTTATAAAACATCCATTTTAAGAAATAGAAAAGAGTACAAAGAAGAAAATTAAAAGCACAATTTCATATCCCAGAGATAGTTCCTTCATGCATTTTGATGCATTTTCTTTTTCTTTTGTTTTATTAAGCACAGTTTTCAATTTGAGTATATTTTCAAATAGATTTTGCTCTCATTTGGAAGGTAAAACCTAATCTGGGTTTCATCTTTCCTAGCAAACATCACCAGGTTTTCTTTTATACGCTTATAATGAGCAGATCTTGTGATCCCTTTCAGCTTTAAATTCAAACCATAAATATGTAAAATTTTGTAAATCGTGGAGCTCAGGAGAACAGCCTCACCAAATCCTTACTGTCCCTGGAGTATTAACTCACTTGGAGATGGTTTATTTTACCATTTACTTTTAAGGGACTGTAGTTGTAGTTAATAAAATAAAAATCAAGCCATTTTTTTCTGAAGAAAAGCAAAAGTTTCATTATCTTGCAGAACATTTGTGTGCCAATGGCCCAAGATTAAAAGATTCAGATTATTAAAGATTAAATTGTTTGTTTCATCGTAAAACAGAGTCAACCACCATGATCTCTATTAATCAAGGGAAAAATAAGCATAGATAATCTGAAACAGGATGCAATACAAGACTTATAAAATGCTTTCAGTGGAATAGGTTTTTGCTAATCTGTTTTTCGCTTGCTTGTTAGGATTGATGTCAGTATTACTATTGACGAAAGTTTTCCCAAGCTAGCAGTAGTATACATTTCTTGACATCAGGGGGTGTCCAAAGGGCACAGAATTTTTAAGCAAGGCTGAAATTGAAGTTTGCTTATGGCCACAGTCCAAATGCATATCAAGTTTTAGATTAATCTGCTTTCATTGTGAGGCATGCCTTCCTCTTGGAAGCTATATCCTTCTCAGGCTATTAACTTGATAAGCAGAGGGCAGGGTGCAGACTGAGAGCTTGGGTTACCCTTGAATCAGCAGGCACGAGGGTGTTTGCTGATGCCTCTGTCACTGAATCAGTGTAGTTCCACATTTTTCCATCCTCTCGTTTCTATTCTTTGAGGCTGAAATTGATGTTTTTCTTTTTCTCTTTAATTCTGCGTGTTTGATAGACGCTTTCTTAGTCATGAGCAGGATACTTGAGTATAGGAGAACAATGATGGTCAGAAAACCTAGTGAGCAAGAGTTTGGAATAGGCTGTATACCTTTCTTTCTGGAAGGCACTCTAGTTACCAGAGGGAAGCCATTGTCTGCTTTGTTGGTTTGATGACGACTGTTTTCCCCTTTTCTCTGATTCACTGTTCATTCTTGGTCTCCAGTGTGTAGAGCTGCCAAAGCTGACCTGGTGTTTATGGTGGATGGATCCTGGAGTATTGGTGATGAAAATTTCAATAAGATCATTAACTTCCTGTACAGCACTGTCGGAGCTCTGGACAAGATCGGTGCAGATGGAACCCAAGTAAGGCTGACAAATCAGTCGTTAATTCATTCGATGCATTAAATAATTACTCCAGGCTGTTATTATGGCTACTTGTTGGGGAATACGGGTAAAGAACTATACCGATTTGATCCAAGTCTGAATGAGCGACTGGGCAGGTCTGAGTTTAAAATCAGCTCACTGGTGCCCGACAGAGCTGTGCACGGTGCTCATCCTTAAAAGCGAGAGAGCTCAGCAAACCGAGACCTGTCAGAATGGCCGTGTCAGCGTGTGTGTCTCCTGTATACTGGGAGAGAGTAGATACGAGTCTCTGTTCAGGAACATCCAGTATTCTCCTTCTCCTTGCCCTCGAGGACTTTAAAATCTTGAAGGACAGAGGTCATGGCCACAAATGACTGCAGAACAAGCAGGACAGAGAAGACCAATTTATTCATTTGACGAACATTTGTTGAGGGCTTGTTTGGTTAACACTGTCATCACGGGTACGACAGACCGTCCCTGATTTCATGGAGCTCACATCCTTAACGGCGGGAAGTGGAGGAGGGTGAGAGCCAGACACAAATCAGCAAACACACACATTCACAAGGTCGGGACCCGCGCTTGTGAACTGAGGTTTACATTTACTGGCTGATTTTAAATGGAGAGATTGACAAAGGCTTCTTTGAGGACGTGGCTTCCGAACTGAGGTGTGAGCATCTGATCCCTTTTCCCGACCCAGGGTCGAACCCGGGTCTCCCATACTGCAGGCAGATTCTTTATCGTCTGAGCCATCAGGGAAGCCCAAGAACACTGGGGTGGGTTGCCATGCCCTCCTCCAGGGGATCTTCCCAGCCCAGGGATGGAACCCGCGTCTCTTACCTCTCCTGCATCCACAGGGAGGTTCCTTATCACTAGCGCCACCTGGGAAGCGTTCATATCATAGTGATTAAGAACAGATTTTAAAGTCGAATTACCTGACTTCAACTGTTGGTTCTGCCAGTGGCCACTCTAGTAATCTTGGATGAGTTACTTGACTTTTCCTCAGTTTCTCAATCTGTAAAATGGTAGAATAGTAGCAATTATTTCATAAGCTTGTTTCATA
The DNA here is from genome assembly GCF_000754665.1 of Bison bison bison. Classification (NCBI taxonomy): domain Eukaryota; kingdom Metazoa; phylum Chordata; class Mammalia; order Artiodactyla; family Bovidae; genus Bison; species Bison bison. The sequence continues at coordinate 627,181 of NW_011494805.1, read as the reverse complement.
AAGAAATCCTCGTAAAGAATCCAGCTTCGATTCTCTGAGCTTTGTCAAGGGAGAAGCCCTTGCCTGCCGTTTCTCCACCTGTCAGATGAGACGGCAGAAGGCCTTCATGCTTCGGGAAAGATTTTTAACCTACTTCCTGAAAGCACTTAGAGAAAAAAATGCTCGTTAAGGTATCGTCAGATTTGGTATGTAGCTTGTGTGAAATTTTAAACCAAGAAATTGTGGACTGGGTTAAAGAAGAAGTGAAAACTATAATTATAATCCTGTTATAGTGTATGCTGCCTGGCCCAGGGGAAGGCTGGATATGCATAAAAGTAAACACACCTTCTCTCTTCAGGTTGCCATGGTTCAGTTCACTGATGACCCCAGGACAGAATTTAAACTAAACTCTTACAAAACCAAAGAGACTCTTCTTGATGCAATTAAGCATATCTCATACAAAGGGGGAAATACAAAAACAGGTAAGACCCCCAAAAGCCCAGCTAAAACCCAAAGTAATTGTTACTAATTATATAAATGATTTTTTGAAGCATACTAATATAGATTTTTTTTAAAAAAAGACTTTTCATTGATGAAAGAACTTCGTTGCTTCTCTTCCATCTCCAGCAACACAAAAGTGGAAGGAATCAAACTGAACTGTTGCCTTCCTTTGTTTCAGGAAAAGCGATCAAGCATGTCCGAGATAGCTTGTTTACTGCAGAGTCGGGGACCAGAAGAGGCATCCCCAGGGTCATCGTGGTTATAACTGACGGAAGGTCGCAAGATGACGTGAACAAAATCTCCAGAGAGATGCAGTCAGACGGTAAGCTCTACACAGATAAGTAATAGTAGCTACCAAGGTTTCCTCGGTGGCCGAGTGGTAGAGAATCCGCGTGCCCATCCAAAGATCTGGGTTGGGAAGTTCCCCTGGAGAAGGAAGTGCAAACCACGTCAGTATTCCTTGCCTGGGAAACCTCCTGGACTGAGGAGCCTGGCGGGCTGCAGCCCATGGGGTCGCAAAAGGGTTGACACAACCCAGGACTCAGCAGCAGCAGCAGCGGCACGATGACACTGTTGGCCTTGCGGTGTTCTGAATGTGCGTTTATAGGCTGCATCAGCGTGGCTACGTGTTTCTAAGTCTGCACAATGTGATTTTAAAAGTACTTTCCAGGTTGCAAATCTCTTATCTCGCTGTGTTTTCTCTAATGCTTGTTACATACAGGATGCTCTATTAGGAGAAACTCCATCAATTAAGTGCAGTACAGGGCTTTACTGGCAGTCTAGGGGTTAAGGCTCTATGCTTCCAACGCAGGGAACACAGGTTCCATTCCGGCCGCAGAGCATGGCCGAGAAAAGAAGGAAAACTAAGTGCCATACTATGAAAAGAACCAGGGGAGGGAACCCGGTCACAGAAACCGTTCAGCCTCAGCTTTCTCGTCTGTCAAATGGAGAACACAAAATGAAGATTACACCCTGTAAGACCGACACGGCACAGACTAGCCTAATACGAATTTGTCGAACATTGGACTGTGACCCACCTCGGGCTTCTAAGCCTGTTAATGTCTCAGTTTCTACTTCTGAAAAAAAAATAATTGAGATACAGTTTCTGTTTCAACTGCACTTTATCCCGTAAATACAAAACTCATTATTAATAATATGCAAACATAGCGATGTTACTCAAATAGTAACTATTTTGTCTCGAGCACTAGCTCTCCTAAGCCTCTCTAAAATGGAAACTCTCTCTGAGGAATGATGGGTTAATTACTGTATGGTGAATTATGTGCATGCACATTTCTGATGAACTGTGAAGGGTGAATTATCCACCCCCACTGGGCCTCCTAAATAAACATATTTTAAACATGCAGATATGTCTTGCATTGCATTATTTGTTTTTGGTGCAGTTTAAACTCATCAGAAATCTGTTTCCCTTTCCCCACAGGCTACAGCATTTTTGCGGTCGGCGTGGCTGATGCGGATTACTCGGAGCTGGTTAGCATCGGCAGCAAGCCCAGTGCCCGGCACGTCTTCTTTGTGGATGACTTCGACGCCTTTAAGAAAATTGAAGATGAGTTGATTACTTTTGTCTGCGAAACCGCATCAGCAAGTTAGTTCTTTGGAATTTGCCCTTACGTTGCTTGAAGGCTGAGATATTTATCCTGGTTAAACGATGAGTCCCATCCTGATCTGAAGGGAAAAAACGACTTGGAGAGCTGTTTGTTTTGTAGACATAGTTCTGTGGTTTAGAGTGTGTGGAAGTGAACCTCCACTCTCCCAGGTCCAGAGTTTAGGTTGATAAAGACTTTCTCGGAAAAGATGAGAATCTGCATTTGAAAGAAACTCTCTTAAACGTCTGTGGCAGACAGTTTTAAAAAATGTGTTCGGTCTGCTCATCAGGGTAACACACTTGGAGAGAAACTCTTCCCAGTACATGCTCTCAAGTGACCACCATCCATCTTAACAGACCCAGGAGATGAGAAGGAAGCTGGGACTTTGGTTTTAACAGAAGTGAGAGTGTTTCAGTCTTTACTGCTGCTGCTGCTAAGTCGCTTCAGTTGTGTCCGACTCTGTGCAACCCCGTAGACGGCAGCCCACCAGGCTCCCCCGTCCCTGGGATTCTCCAGGCAAGAACACTGGAGTGGGTTGCCATTTCCTTAGGAATCCACAAAAAGCCATAGCCACATCTGGTTTGGATTCCTTCTACACTTGACTTCCATAAAGATTATGTTAGCTTCCTGTTTTCAGGACAACGGAAGAATATGTTTGGAAAATATCTAAATTAGGGTTTTATCTTCTTTGTTTTGTCTTCCAGCCTGCCCACTGGTGCATAAGGATGGCATTGACCTTGCAGGTATGCAGAATCAGGAATTTTCCAATACAAAGTATATTAATTAACTCCTTTTTGGGGTCCAGATTTTTTAAATCCTTAATAGACTAATTTTGAAATTTAAAATCCTAATGTGCCTATTTATTCTCTCTCTCTCTTTTTAAGGATTTAAGATGATGGAAATGTTTGGTTTGGTTGAAAAGGAGTTTTCTTCGGTGGAAGGGGTCTCCATGGAGCCTGGAACCTTCAATGTGTATCCTTGTTATCAACTTCATAAAGATGCCCTGGTTTCCCAGCCAACCAAGTATGTTTCCACTGCAAGATACTAAAGCCAATTATTGTTTATTATATCTCAGTGCGTAAATGAAATCAACTTGTTAAAATCATAATTTCAGTGATAATTCCCAGCAGAATTTCCCACGGTGCATAGAGCAGATGATATTTAGATTTCTTTAAAAACATCAGACTCACGTATAAGGCTGGTTGAACTTTCCTATCTGTTGATCTGAGAAAAATATAAAGATAGTTAATGCTTGCACATCACTGCCGTGTACCAGTGAGAGTGGTAGTCACACAGTCGTGTCTGACTCTTTTGACCCCACGGACTGAGGCCCGCCAGGCTCCTCTGTCCTTGGGATTCTCCAGGCAAGAACACTGCAGTGGGTTGCCCTGCCTTCTCTGGGGCTATGTACCAGGCATCGTTCTAAATGCTTATATATAGTGGCTCACTCACACCCCCCAAGAACTGTATGAGGTAGAGTCATTCGTTATCTCGATTTTACAAATAGTGAAAGTAAAGCACAGAGGAGCTAAATGACCTGAGTGAGATCGTGCAGTTTGTTGAGGATCATGCCAGGATTTGTACCTGGCAATCAGGCCCTGGAACCCACACCCTGAACCACTTTACTTACTAGAGGCATGAATTCAGGGGGTTTTTATCCTTGAGAAGTCACAAAAGCAACTCCATATAGTTGATGTAAAAATCATATTATCTAGTCACTGCACAGTCTGTGACGTGTGGAGGGGTTCCTAGGACCATTTTCAGCAGTTCTGCAAACTCCAGACGTACTTGAGTTTCAATTCAGGTCAGTCGCTCAGTCGTGTCTGACTCTTTGCGACCCCTTGGACTGCAGCATGACAGGCCTCCCTGTCCATCACCAACTCCCAGAGCTTGCTCAAACTCATGTCCATTGAGTTGGTGATGCCATCCAACCATCTCAACCTCTGTCGTCCCCTTCTCCTCCTGCCTTCAATCTTTCCCAGCATCAGGGTCTTTTCCAATGAGTCAGCTCTTCGCATCAGGTGGCCCAAGTATTGGAGCTTAAGCAACAGTCCTTCCAATGAATATTCAGGGTTGATTTCCTTTAGGATTGACTGATTGGATCTCCTTGCAGTCCAAGGGACTCTCAAGAGTCTTCTCCAATACCACAGTTCAAAAGCATCAATTCTTCAGCGCTCAGCTTTCTTTATAGTCCAACTCTCACGTCAAAAGTAGGAATTCCTGGTTTAAGGGGTCATCTCTCAAGACGTCATCTGCTTCTTTACATTCCAAATCAATATTTGTTTTTGTCTCAAAATGCCTCCAGTATTTTAATATGAAACATTTTTCATGTACATACTTTGATATTTTGATACAGTGTGCATATGTGCATGTAAAAGTGGGGGGAGATGATATTCAAGAAGTAAATTCATCTGTCCAGTGTATAGACCAGTTGCTTTTCTGGCATCTTCCAGAATATTCTTTGTTGGATCTGAGCCTATGGCAGTACTGTGTGTGGTTTTAGATAAATCCAACATCTGACATTACCTTTCCGCAGATTCTCTTTTTTCACATTGTCTAGGGGTGAATAGTAAATAGATATTTGAAAGTCATTCCTGGAGGCCTGGCCAAAAATGAGAGCTGCCGTTTCTACAGTCGTCCGCTGCTCCCCTGGACTGGTCATGCCGTCAGCAGTGTCCTTGTCCTCCACCTGGCTAACTCCAGTCATTGGTTCCCAGCCCCCATCTCTCTCCATCTGTCTCCAGCCTTCGGCAGAGCTGAGCACAGCCTCCTCCTGACTTCCTGCCCTCCTTGAGTCTCTGTTTGCCTTGCAGACTGTGCGTCTGCGGCGCTGGCTCCTCTTCCCTCTACCTCTTGGTGCTGGCGGACCAGCACTTGTGTGCGACCTCCTTGTTTTTTCTGTCTATTCCTATTCCTGGCGATCTTTTCAGTATCACGGTGTTGAATGCCGACTATATGCCAAGGACTCCTGAATTTGTATTTATATATTGCCCCTAATTTTTTTTGGCAACACTGTGCAGCATGTGGGATCTTAGTTCCCTGACCAGGTATTGAACCCACACCCGCTGCAGTGGAAGCTTGGGATCTTAACCGCCAGACCACCAGGGAAGTCCCTACTTCCCCAAATCTAGACCTACGTATTCAATTGCTTCCCAGGTGGCGCTAGTGGTAAAGAACCTGCCTGCCAGTGCAGGAGACGGAAGAGACGTGGGTTCAGTCCCTGGGTTGGGGAGACCCCTGGAGGAGGGCATGGCAGCCCACTCCAGTATCCTTGCCTGGAGAGTCCCATGGACAGAGGAGCCTGGCGGGCTACAGTCCATAGGGTGGTAAAGTCCGACACGACTGAAGCGAGTTAGCACGCTTGCAGTTGCTTACTAGACAACATCCCTGCTCCTCTCTTTAGAGCCAGCCTCACCTACAACCTTTTATGTCTCAATGACGACTACATCTGACAAGTTTCTTAGGCAAGGAAGCCAGACTCCTCCCATTCTCTTAGGCCTCACATCCGTCTGCCACGGAGTCCTCTCGTGTGGCTTCTCACCACCCTCGCTGTCGCCGCCCTGATACGAGCCACCACCACCTGCCTCTTTCCACCATCAACGCTGCAGCCTCCTGTCTTCCTCCTGCTACCCCACCTTCCTAGGGTCTCTTCTCTAACAGCAGTCAGGGTGATGGTTTATAAATGTTCACATCAGATCGTGTCACTCCAAAATCTGCCAGCGATTCCCATTCCCCTTGGAGTAAAAGTCAGAGCTCTTGAGTGGCCAAAGGGCCCTACATTATCTGGATAGCTGTTACCTCTTTGACTTCACCTCTTGTCTCTTAGTCTATGCTCAAAAAGTATCTTTGCACTGGCTGGATGTCTTCATCTCCTATGAGTTTTTCTTCAAATGTAACCTTCTCAATGAAATGTTGTTGTTTAATCACTGTGTCCAACTCTTTGCAGCCCTGTGGACTGTAGCCCACCGGGCTCCTCTGTCCATGGAATCCTCCAGGCAAAAATACTGGAGTGGATCTTGTTTCCTTCTCCAACCTTCTCAATGAACCTTTGCTCAAATAGTAATCCTCTCAATGAATCTTCTAAGTAAACCCAATGCTGAAAACTTTAATTAAAATTCCAAAATAATGCACTTTCGCATTTCTAATCCCCATTGTGCTACTCCTGTTGTTTTTGGTGGCACTTATTACCTTCTAATATACTGTGTAATTCACCCTGCTCAGGCTTAAGTGCTTATACAAGGGTTCCTTGCAAGTTCAATTCACTGATGTATCTTTAATGTGTATTACCATGTCTGGTAATTTGTAAGCACTCAACAAATGTTGAATGAATGAGTACATACATACATACATATTTAATGTATGCAAATCAAATTTTCACTTTTCAAATTTTTTTAATTGAAGGATAATCCTTCACAGAATTTTGTTGTTTTCTGTCAAACATCAACATGAATCAGCCATTGGTGTACATATGTTCCCTCCCTCTTGACCTCCCTAAACTTTCACTTTTAAATTCACACTAAATTCCCACCTAACTCATCACATATTTGTTAATTTAATTAATACATATTATGGGTCTCATATATAGCTAAAAGGCTACATTGCTGCTTGAGGGGAGATCTTTAAAGTATGTAAGCGACCCACCTGATTGTTAGAAAGTTGCGGCGGTGTTGCAGGCGGGGCCCCTCTGTCCATGGGTTCTCCAGGCAAGGATACTGGAGGGGGCTGCCATGCCCTCCTGCAGGGGATCTTCCCCACCCAGGAATGGAGCCCAAGTCTCCTGCATTGCAGGTGGACACCAGGAAAGCCCCCCAATCACCCCCGCAAAAGACTGTAGATAAACATGATTTATAGTACTAAAACTCGAAACTACTTAATTGTTTAATAAGAAGTGACTGGTCAGATAAATTATGGAATAGCCAAACCAGCAAAGGTTGTACAAATATTAAATATCATGCGCTTTAAAATATTTAAGGAAATATGAACTATATAGTAAACGATGCTAAGAAAAGAAAGGGGCAAAATTATATAAATTGGACAAATACTTACAGACATTCTTTAAAGACTGGAGGGAAATGCATGACCCCAAAAGAAGGATCACTTCCAAATGGGGTTAATGGTGATGTTTATTTTCTTCTCTGTTTCTTCACGTGTTGATAAAGAAAAAGATATTTTTTCATTTCAAATAGTGAAAGTGTATTTGCCTTTATAATCAGATAAATGGCTTCTTAAAGAGGGATACAATAAAATATGCTCTTTTCTTTCCATTTTTCAGATACTTACATCCAGAAGGATTGCCCTCTGACTATACAATCAGTATTCTATTCCGGATTCTTCCTGATACTCCAGAGGAGCCCTTTGCTCTTTGGGAGATTTTAAATAAAAATTCTGACCCGCTGGTTGGAGTCATTTTAGACAGTGAGTACATTTACTTACAGACATTCACACACACAGGCATGGGCTGTGTGCGTGGTGTCGTCTTGCCTGTCTTGTGTGTGTTAGTGTGTACAAGTAACTCACTTGTTTAAGCCATCGGTCCATACTAGTAATGGACTGTGTTGACAGTGAGTCATTCATTCCTCTACTCAGGCTTTCAACAAATATTCCCTGAGGCCCTACTGTGTGCTGACGCCAGGTTCTGGAATTCAGTAGGGAGCGAGGCGAAAAGAGATCCGTCCTGCGATGGGGAGATTGTAGGGAGGCCAGGGTTGGTGCCAGGAGGGTCAGTGGGAGGGCTGGGGTCAGAGGTCACTTCTGTGAGGAAATGGTAAATGTTGCATGCTTCTTCTGGGTTCCTGGACCCAATTCCAACATACGAGCTGGGTCTGGGGAGTGTCGGGGCGCTTCTCACACTACCCCAGGCCGTTCTCGGGCAGCAGCCGGTATCTGAGAATTCGGCTTCGGTCGGACACTGTGTACCCGCAGGTGTTCTTGGACCCCCAGGCTGAGGATGGCTCCTACACGACGGCCTTCTTGCCCCAGTTCCGCCAGCAGCGGCAGGATCAGTCTGTTAGTGCAGGTTGGAGGTGCCAGCAGCCACCTCCAGCCCAGGAGGCCACTTGCTCGTCCAGATTGTCTCCTGTGCTTGTGACCCACAGTCTATAAATCAGAGGGTGCCACAGATTCCTCCTCGGGTTTTAATAATTTGCTAGAGTGGCTCACAGAACTCAGAGAAACATTTTACCTACAGCACTGGGTTACCAAAAAAGGGAAAAGAAAGTGAAAGCGAAGTTGCTCAGTCGTGTCCGACTCTCTGTGACCCGAGGTTCCTCCATCCATGGAATCTTCCAGGCAAGGGTACTGGAGTGGGTTGCCGTTTCCTTCTCCATTTCACCTGCAGCGCTAGGTTACCAATGGTTACCAGCGCATTATAAAACGCTCTAACTCAGAAACAATGGGCTGGAGCAAGGCCTGGGGAGGGGAGGGGGCTTCCAGGTCCACCCTGCACCACCCCCCAGCAGCTCCGTGTGGTCACCAGCCCAGAGTCTCTCTGGACCCCATCCTTCTGGGTTTTTGTGGAGGCTTCATTACACAGGAAAGATTAGTTAAGTCACTGGCCATTGGCAATTGAACTCAGTCTCCAATGCCTCTCCCCTCCGTAGAAGTTGAGTTGGGAGCCTGGGTTCTAACCCTCTCAGCACAGGATTGCTTTTCCAGGCAACCAGCCCGCATCCTTAGGTGACCCGAGGGCTTTCCGAAAGCTGCCTTATTAACATAACAAAGGCGCACGTATTGCTCTCTCCACAGGAAATTCCGAGGGTTTCAGGAACTGTGAGCGGACCATAGACAAAGACCTAGTATACATGGGAAATATGTTTTGGTCATCTGAATGGGAAACGTCTCTTTCTTTTAAGTCACAATGTCACAGTACCTCTCTCCTATCAGAGGAAAAAGGCCAGGTTGGCAAGCAGTATGTTTGGGGAAGAATCCTGGGATGGAAATATACATTTGAAAATGGTATTGATGGGTGTGTGAAGTTTAAGTCCCAATACTGGGTCAGAGCATCGTAAGAGGAGTCTAGAAAGGAGAGAGAACAGTTATGAAGAATGAGAAATGCCGTTGTTGGGAGGTTGGAAAGTTGAGGAGGAAACAAGGAAGGAAACTTCTTAACATTTGTTCTTGGAAGTCACAAATGAGGATCACTTAAGAGAATTCTCAAGTTTTGGGTTAACGTCCCTGAGTTTTCTACATATATTTTTAGTGTAAAATTTCCAGTCAAGCTGGGATCCAAAATTTGGTGACTGTTATTAGGTACTGACTCAAACATTTGGATAAGGAAAGTATTTTAAGCTTATTTCCAAGTAGTGTTTGTTAAAAGACCTTTTAGTACATGGAAATAAATCAGCAGCTAAACATTGAAAGCATTTTGCTTTGATACTGAAACTAAGGCAAAGCTGTAGATTAAAAAGGTGTGAGCTGCTAACTATACACAGCCAGGACTTGAAAACAAAGAAGTCTTTTGAGACGATCAATACTTGCTCCTTTTGAAAACCAAATGAAAAATTAAATTGTAACCTGGGGCTGAATTAGTGAGAAAAATATTCTTTTTTTTTTTGTAATAAAATGTTCCTTGTAACATGAAGTACTCAAGAGTAGAAGGTCTTTGTTTATTTGTTTGTTCATAATGTTCACAATAAAAGACACATTGGATTATGACTATTTCAGAGAGGTGTAAGTTACATGTCCTGAGAGAACTGGTTGCTTCAGTGGTTAAATAAGGCAGAGTCTGGTTTTTATTTCTTAACATTTTATTACTGAATTAGGTCCTGTGAACCCTGCTCGGACCCTAGCCCATTCCAGACTCTCTGCCCCAGATCCGGGAGGGTTCCTTTTCCATTCAGGCTTAAGTAGGCAAATGGGAAACCTGAGCTTTATTCAGTGACCAAGAATGGAGAAGCAGGGACCAAGTTCACAGATCAGTTTCTCACCCCCCTGGGCAGAGAGATTTAGAAAGTAAAGACAAAGACAAGAGGAGAGGCATCTGCCTGAGTCCACAGGGAAGTGCTGTGCTTAGTCGCTCAGTCGTGTCCGACTCTGCGACCCCATGGACTGTAGCCCATCAGGCTCCTCTGTCCATGGGACTCTCCAGGCAAGAGTACTGGAGTGAGTTGCCGTGCCCTCCTCCAGCCCCCCTCCACCCTTGGCAAAAGGGGCAGGGCTTTTGCCAAGGGCATGGTCCTTAATGGCTGCCAGTTAGTAAGTGTGTCATTTACTATGCTAATATAGTACAATATGCATTTTCTTGGAGAAGGAAATGGCAGCCCACTCCACTATTCTTGCCTGGAGAATCCCATCGACAAAGGAGCCTGGTAGGCTACAGTCCATGGGGTCGCAAAGAGTCGAACACTACTGAGCAACTTCACTTTCTTTTTTCAAAGTAAAATCAAACTGTAATGAGACTCACAGTCTGTTGGAGGTCAGATTTATCGCCATTTTGGTCCCAGCTGCTGCTTTTTTCTTTTTCTATAGCTTCCTTCCTTATCTCTGGGCCCTTTCACTTAAAGATTTATGTTCACTCCTGCTCAAGGTGGGGAGTTGGCAGGTTTTGAGCAAGGATATTCCTGCTAAAGGTGGGGCTAGAGGGTTGATGAGTTTTGAGCAAAGATCAGGAACATCTCTGGTAACAATTTGATTAGCTTCTTTCTTCCTTTTGGTCTGCCTCCACTTCCAACTTCAGACCGTGCTTTCCCAAAATGGTGATGGCAATGCATACAGGCAGGGAGGTACGGAGGAAGCACGAATGTCGGGCCCCGCCTCACCGTCACTGCATGGTTCACTCGGTTAGTTTGGCCAATTGAAAGCCTAGGGCCTTCCAAGGCCGTTTCGTTACCCACTCACCACTTTAAAACACAGCTTCAAAGCAATGGTTATATTGTTTTGAGTTGACTTTTTAAAAAATTACCCATTTTAATACTTTCTAGAATATTTTTAATCTTTTATTTTGTTTGATTAGATGGTGGGAAAACCCTAACATATTTCAACTATGACTACAGTGGGGATTTTCAGACTGTTACTTTTGAAGGACCTGAAATTAGGAAAATTTTCTATGGAAGCTTTCACAAGGTGAGTAATGCCTTGTATGTGTATATATATATATTCTTTATTCTATTTACTGCAGGCCAAGCAACAGAGAAGTGCAAAAAAAAAAACAAAAACAAAATCAAAAACATCGTGCTTTGGATCTCCTATAGTAAGAATTACCTGTGGGGCTTGTGAACTGCCCAGATATTCTGATATGGTAGTTCTGGGATGGGATCCTAAAACATATGTTTTTATCCAGCACCCCAGGAGACTTGATAGTGTCAGGAGAAAGACATTTTCCACTGTTCTTCTAGGTTCTTCTGGCTGGTCTAAGAATCAAATTAATGGGAGAAACTCAAAAGTTTAATAACATATATACTTGGGGGAGACCCAGGAAAACTGAGTAACTCACCAAAATAGCCAAAACCTTACTTAGGTACCATCTTCAGCTAAAGACAAAAGAGGATTATGCAAGCAGTGGTTTGGGTTTGGACTTCAAAAGGAAGGAAGACAATTCACATGGAGATGGAAAGCAAATGTTTAGTAACTAAATGAGTCAATGGGACACAGATTCCCCTCCACACACACACCTAGCCATATTCTTTGCAGATATTGCTGTAATAGCTCTGTTCTGGGAGCAGACCTTCCGTCTAAATTCTTTTAGGCAGTTAACATGAAGCTCAAAGTTTCTTTCTGAGTCTTTTGGACCTTGGTTATTTTCAGCTTGAAATAATCTGCTTTCTAAAGAGACATTTTGGACCGGCAAATTTTGGTCTCCTATCATATAAGTGGTCCAGGTTCATACTTTGAGGAACCATGTAGCAGAGGGTAATGTATTACTAAGTAGATAGTTGTAAATTCCCTACAGTATGTGTTATGTGGAAAGGATTGCTGGTCTACCTGGCCACCAATAGTGTTAAAGTACCAGCAGCCAAATCATGTTAAAATATGTAGACAGATTGCACTGAGACAGCCCGTCACTGCCACTGTATGGTAAGTTGCCCTGAAGAAGAATTTTGTAAGCCTGACATTCCTCCTCCTCCTAAGTCACTTCAGTCGTGTCCAACTCTGTGCGACCCCATAGACGGCAGCCCACCAGGCTCCCTCGTCCCTGGGATTCTCCAGGCAAGAACACTGGAGTGGGTTGCCATTTCCTTCTCCAATGCATGAAAGCGAAAAGTGAAAGTGAAGTCGCTCAGTTGTGTCCGACCCTCAGCGACCCCATGGACTGCAGCCTTCCAGGCTCCTCCATCCATGGGATTTTCCAGGCAAGAGTACTGGAGTGGGGTGCCATTGCCTTCTCCATGCCTGACATTAGTTGCTCTTATTCTAACCTGGCACATGTGATAGAGCTCTGCTCCTTCGTGTTTCACATCTGTGAAACATTTTGTTTTGGTGATCACTGCAGTAGACAGCCTTCCTTCCAAAATTTACTGTTTCCTTTGCAGTGAATAATCCCACTGATATCTGGGCTGTTAAAAAATGCAACACCAAGAGTGCCCGAGAGCAGAGCATTTACTCAGTGGTGTTGCAAAAACCTTGCATCTTGGCCATACCCATCTTGTCCTGTCGGAGGCAGGGAAGGGGTGTCACACAGCAGTCTTCATCTTGGCTTCTGTTTCCTAATAGGATGTGGTCAGATCTGTCTATTCTATACAACTTTGCTACCTTCTGGGGTTTTGAATACCATCACTATATAAGAACAATTGCATAACAAAATTCTCTCATTTTTGCATAAGAAACGTTGCATAAAAATATTTTTTTCTTGTTACTAGGACTGTAAACCACAGTGTCTTAAATAAGGATCTCAGAAACACGTGAGATGCACGTGATTTATTAGTGTATGCTTCCAAATAGTCCCATTAGCATTTCTTTGGAATTATTGTCATGTATATATCAGCTTCCTCTAGAGATGATTTTTTTCTTGGTGAGACAGTCACAGAGTAGTCAAAAATATTACAGAGGAAATGAAAAGCATTGAGATTCCATTAGTGTTTACAAAAAACCCCATAGAGATGGCATCTGAATGTGGGATAGTCATGGAAGTGGTTTAGAGTAGAACCTTTCTTCTCAAGCAAAGTGCTTAAGGAGACAGAATTCCTTTTCTTCCCTTGCATATTTTTTGGTGATGAGTCATGCAATTATGTAAATGTGTTTGGTATTTTCTCCTGCTTCTTACCTTTTAAAACATTTTTACTTTTATCAGCTACATATTGTTGTCAGCAAGACTTTGGCCAAAGTGGTTATTGACTGCAAGCAAGTGGGTGAGAAGGCAATAAACGCATCATCTAATATCACGCTGGATGGTGTTGAAGTCCTGGGGAGAATGGTTCGATCAAGAGGCCCAAACGGAAACTCTGCACCAGTGAGTGGATAAACAAATGAATCTGTGTTAAGGGAAAAAATTCTCCTAAAATATGATTATGTATTTTCCAGGGGAAGAGCTTGGTAAAGGCATAGATGGAGAGCGTGATGGTGAATGATAGTTGATGAATGATAAGTAAATAGATAACGAATGAATGAATGAAGTGCAAATGAATGAGATGAATTCATTTAAATGGATTAAAACGTGAACATTCGAAGCTCTTGCAATACGCTTCTGCTGTATTATATGGAGAGTGCTCCAGAAATAGACTAGTTTGTTTTCTAAATGAAAATTTTAACAGTAAGATATTTTTAAAATTCAAATAAAATACCGTGGCATAAATGGTTGGTTCATGAGAATCAAAACTGTGGATGAACCTCATTTATATGACCAGATCCAAATCCATATAAAACATGTTATTATTATACATGGGAAATTGACATAAACCTCTCACGTGGGTTAGATTTGGGCATTTTATAACTAGGTCCTTGCTATTGCTAATGTCAAGTTAACCCTTTTTATCGTTAATAATAAGGGATAGTAATATTTTATCATTAATATTTAAATAACATCATTTTAAGATATATTTTTTATCATAGTTTTTTAATCATGGATTTTAAGATCAAGAGACTTCAAATTGGCAAAGAAATCACATTCTTTTCAGTTAATGCCTACAAAAAAGAGCAGTGAGCACAAACTTTTGTTTTAAGACCACACATTCACAGCTAATTAGCAGCATTCTCTAATTTGAGTCATTCTATAATTAGAACCAATTAACCTGGAGGGAATTTTATTCTTGTAAGCAATTCCAAATATTCACATCTACACTTCTCTTCTGTGTAACAGAATAATCAAGTTAATTAAGATTTACTCTTATTGTGCTTTTAGAGACCTGCAGAACTAGCCAGCTGTATGGAATTTTAGAAAGACCTGATGATTCTCAAAGTCTTTTAAAGCTGAAATCATTTAATATTAATACAAATGAAATCTTCTAGTATATCAAATAAATGAAAATGACTTGCAGTATGCTTCAGACCCCATGGACTGTAGCCTGCCAGACTTCTCTGTCCATGGGATTCTCCAGAAGACTACTGGAGTGGGTAGCCACTCCCTTCTCCAGGGCATCTTCCTGACCCAGGGATCTACCCAGGTCTCCTGCGCTCCAGGCAGTTTCTTTACTGAACAGAAACCATGTCACAGTCTTCATTTGCAATCACCTTTGACCTTACATCACAGTATCTGATAAAGTTGTATGAAGAGTACTTTCTCAAGAAACACTTGTTAGAAATTAAATAGAAAGCCATCTATCTGAATTTTTCTTAAAATAGTTTGCATATATCATGTTCCACCTGTGGTATTGACAACAGTCCCCTGATAGATATCATGCTGTCTCCTAATTATAGCTCATACTTTGCAATTACAGTGTTAAAATTAGTTACAAATTAATTGTACTTCAAATTACACTCTACATAGTAATTTTACTCCAAAATATATGACCAATTAAATATTATGGAATTTAGTTCGGAAAGCAAAAACAACCATAGGTTTAGGGTCTACCAGTAATAAATCTTTACTTTTGTCCATGAAAGAAGAGCAATTAAAACAGCAATTAAACCCTCTGTGGTTAACGCCCACCCAGTAGTAGACAAAAGGGAATTTATGGAAGTCAGTCATTAAAGAGTTCTTTGTAGGGCTGGTAGGAAAAAGTTGTGGCTTTTGTAGAATCTGGAAGTCTACAACAGATTACTAGATTTTCGGTCTACCCACTTATTGAGGAATTTGATTATGTTGAAATGGATGATATTAGGTTAGATCTCAAGAATGTGATTGAAAACTTGCTTGGTTTTTTTGTTATTATCAATACTTCTTTCAGTGTAAGACAAGAGAGAAGCTTCAGTCTTCAGTTCTCAATTAGAAATCACAGATTGCTAACATAATCTTGAAATATATGTGAAGTCTAATACCCTGCAAAAGGGAATGTGCAATGCACAAGTTTTGGGTTGTTCCAGAAGGAGTAATTATCATCTAAGAGAGATTAGTAGTTTATAGATCGATATTCCCTGGCAAATTTGTCAATGATTCAAAAAATGCCAGATGATGGAATGATTCTAAATTTTCAGTTTTTAAAGAATATAATCTTTCCATTATTTTAAAGTTTTTATTTTTTATTCGAGTATAGACAATTAACAATGTTGTGACAGTTTCGGGTGGACAGCAAAGGGACCCAGCCACGCCTGTGCACGTATCCCTCTCGCTCAAACCCCCTCCCATCCCGGCTGCCACGTAACACTGAGCAGGGCTCCCTGTGCTTCCAGTGGGTCCTTATTGGTCGTCCATGTTAAATACAGCAGTGTGCACACGACCACCCCAAACTCCCTAACTATCCCTTACCCCATCTTCCCCCTCTGGCAACTGTAAATTCGTTCTGTAAGTCTGTGAGTCTGTGTCTCAGGCTATAGTCTTTTTAAACCAAAGCTGAGTGGAGAAGAGATGAATGGATTTAGGGATACAGTAACTACTGTATTGATATTACTCATATTTGAAATAAAAACTTGTGGCCAGCAATGCAAGACTTTACCGGCAGCAAAAATTCTCTAGTGAGACTAAACTAATAAGCGGGCTGAATCTAGCTGTCAGAGCACGCGGGAGGAGACGGACAGCTGGGCCTCTCCTTTGCAGTCTTCTTTGTCCTGAGAGGTTTCTTCTACTTTTCTGATACCTAATGAAATTATCATGCTTCCAGTCAGAGATGATTCAAGAAAATGTTTGAGCTTCTGGCATTGAACATGTTTTCTTTTTCCCACCTTTCAAATCTAACACCTAGATAATTATACAGTTATTTGTTTAGTTCTCTGATGTGTAAATAAAAATAAATATAAGTTATGTTATAGAATTTTTAGTAATTTTATTTTCTGAGTTAACGTTTTTATGTAGGAATCAATAGAAGACAAATCAATGATCCTATAGAAACAAGTGTTTTCCAATTGTAAGGAAATGGTTGTGTTTTCACTCAATTGTATCTTTTAATCCTTCAAATGATAATAGTGACTAATATGTATTGCCTAATATGGATTAGGTCCCTAGAGAAGGGGATGGCAACCCACTCCAGTTTTCTTGCCTGGAGGATTCCATGGACAGAGGAGGCTGGCAGGAAGGCTGCAGTCCACGGGGTCACAAAGAGTCAGACACGACTGGCGGATAACACGCACGCGGACGAGGCAGTGTGAGCGTTTCTAAGATGTTCCCGTTTAATCCTCCAGTAACCCAGGAAAATATATCGTCCCCATTTTATAGATGCAGAAACTGAGACCTGAATAAGTTAGGGAGAGATCCCCTTTCAAACACGAGGACAGTGAGATGTGAGATTGTATTTGAGTTGCATATGGTTACTGCTCTTCATTCTGAGCTCTCTTCCATTAGGCCAGCCTGATTATGAGAGAACTTAAGGCAGAGGAAGGAATCTGGTCTGTGACAGTGACCATATGCCCTGTCTATTCACTGGCAAGTTAAAAAACTCACCATTATTTGAATTATAGCCTTGAAATAAATGTGATCAGAATGCGCCCCCTCCCCAGCATCTCTGCCCCTTAACATTCTGATTGCTACCAACGATTTCATCTCCTGATTGAGTAGAGCCATTGTGGTTCCCCTTAAATTCAGTAAGTTGATTGAGAGCAAGTAAAAACACCCTGTTAAGTAGCTGACAAGTGGTAAGTGCTTAATAAATCATAGTTTGAAGGTGGAGTCAGTAAAAGTTACACACCAAATTGAAAGCAGAAGGCGGCGTGGGTCCCCAGGACTCCTTCTCCTGTGTCTCAGGGAATGTAAAGCTCTCTAAATATTTGCATAAGATGAGGTACAGCTTGACTTCAAATTATAAGCTTAAAAATGATATGCTGGGAAAAAAAATCAGAAGATGAAATACGGTACTGAGTGGGAAGTCCCTTTTAATTTCCATTCACAGATCACAGTGCCTCAACTGCCAAAAAATATTTCAGTCTTGTTTTCATGCTAACATTTGACCCCAAATGACTTGCCTTTTGTGCTATGCCCAGACAGAAATGTCCAATAATGAAAAATGAGCATTTGTGATTGTCTAAGTATTCCCTTGAAAGAGATTATTACCAGTGAAAGTGGGACGGTCTTTTTCTTGTGCAGATTTTTTTTCATAATGCTGTTAGTTACAAAGGAAAAAAGTTGCTAAAGTCAAAAGGGGCTGCCTCTTCGACGCTTAAAGTATGGTTTATTTTGATCCTCGCTGTCTTGAATTTTTAGGTACTCAAATCTGAGATCTTTGACATATTACCTCTGTAATGTTTCCTCCATAATTGTGTAAGTGTGTGTTTAATTACTTCTGGAATAAAAGCCAGATTTTAAAAAATCAGTCCCCAGAAATGTGACTTGGAAAAGAAGTCTCTAAATAAAGGCCGAGGAATCTGAACTATTACAAATGCAAAACAATTATGAATAAATTTGTTGTACTCACACAAAAAAAGGCTTCTGACTTCATCTGACTTGAAAAAGAAAAGACAGCCCACAAGCATTCTTCAAATGATAGTATTGGCCTCATTCAGCACTTAGTAGGTATTCAACCTCTCGAATAAATAAAATGAACTCATAAGAATCTCAATAACTCAAGAGGGCAAAAGAAGTTTAGCCAAAGGTTTGTATGGAGACATTGTACAGTCATAGGTGATCGGGTGGTGACTGTTTATTTGAAAAACTTCAAGAAAGCCTTGTATACCCCAAGACTAGTGAAAGGCCTTGGCTTTAAATAAATCTTTTCATTCACTAAAATGTTTTCACACTGAGGGCCCTATTCAGAAATGGAAAATTTCTTAATGGATGAATGACTTACAGAATTAACTGACTAATGCTGTCATAATGGGACTCATTTAATAAAAGTAATTATAAAGTCAAATGGCATTGTAAAGTCAGGCTGGGGTATCTGCATTTTAAACATTAGACTAATGATCTGTTCACAAAATAAACTGCAAGAAAATGAGGTGTGCTGTTCAGCTCTCAACAGGAATTCAGCTTTCAACATGTGCTTAAATTACTCAGGCCTTTTCATCCCAAGCCCTAATTTATAGAATGGGGTAGACATTACTATTATCAGACCTCACAGTGGTGATGGGAAGAGTGAATGATACAGGTGAAGTCCTTGGGATGGTGCCTGGCACACAGCCAGGTTTTCAACAAATGTTTGCTGGTATTGTTGTTATTTGCCAAGATTTTTCTCAAACAAAATATTAAACAGATACAATGACTGTGGACACAAACTGCTGTTATATTTCTGCTCTCAGCATCACATCACTTTCATCCTTTTGATTTAACCATTTGGCGTCTGTGTTATATACTCCTGCAGCTTATAGGTCAACTATAAAAGGGCTTCTCTACATGTTGCTTTAAAATAATGTTTATTTTGCATAACTGTATTTCAGGAACTGTTCTAAATATTTTCCTTTAGTGGGTTCATTTTGTCGTTATGGCTGCTATTATTACTCTAATGAATAGCTACTACTGCTAGCTACTATTATTCTACTATTTTAACAGATAAGGAAAGCTGAGACTCCACCACGTGAAGCAATTTGTTTAAAATGGCTTAGCTTGTGAGTGGGTCACACCCAGGCAGTCTAGCTCCATTGCCTCTGAATCCCTGTGCTCCCTTGAAATACCTTTGCTGCTACTGCTGCTTATGAAAATCAGCAGCCACGTTCTTTAAAAATGCTTTAATTTTGAAAACCAAGTTTTTTTAATTGAACTTTTTATTTTGTAGAGGAGTATAGCCAATTAACAATGTTGTGATAGTTTCAGGTGGGCAGCAAAGGGCCTCAGCCACACATAGACATGCATCCCTTCTCCCCCAGGCTTCCCTCCCATCAGGCTGCCACACAGCATTGAGCAGAGTTCCCTGTGCTCTTCAGTGGGCCGTGTTGGGTTACATTTTAAACACAGCAGTGTGCACCTGTCCATCCCACACTCCCTCACTGTCCCTTCCCCTGTCCTTTCCCCCGGCAGCCATAGCTTTCTTCTCTGTGAGTCCATTTCTGTTTCGTAAGCTCGTTTGGATCATGTCTCTTTAGATTCCGCATCTAAGAGACATCATGCAATGTTTCTGCTTCTCTGTTTACTTCACTTAGTATGACCATCCCTAGGTCCATCCATTACAAACTTAATTTTTCAATGATCATAATTTAGTTGTGTGGTTGCCCTGAACAGACTGAAATGTCATGCCCTTTGAAAAAAAACATTTTTAATATGGAAAAGAAAGAGTGTACTGAGCCATGCACTTATTGCTTCAAATAATGCAGTGGTTTTATATTGAAAACAGAAAGCATGATGTCTTGATTTATGGATCTGCTTTCAACATTTGTGTTATTAATCTTGCAAAACCCACTTGGGAAAAGATGTTTGCAGCAAGGCGCAGTTCTTCCTGGGTGTGGCGAGAGAAGCCCTGACTTCATTCTCTTTGCTGTTGGATGGGACGCTGCAGGCAGTAGCCCATTCGCAGTCACACCACCCACTCGAGTGTTCCTACCTGCGTCCAGGGGACTCTTGACAGGGATGGGTGAAAATAAGGCTCCAAGAGTTTTCCAGTTTTTGCTGAAAATACCGCTTTCTGAGGGCATCTTACAGATTATGTGAACCTAGGGATTGTCACAGTAAGTGCAGTCAGAGACGCAGAAACATTGTGTGACGTCTCTTAGATGCGGAGTCTAAAAAGACGTGAAGCAAATGAACCGACACGACAGAAACGGGCTCGAGACCAGGGAGGAAATGAAGAGGATTTCGTCCTCTGCCAGCTCTGTAATTGATGACACTTTCATTTTTAGATGGCAGTGTAGTCGATTTACAGTGCTGTGTCCTGATGCTGGGAGGGACTGGGGGCAGGAGGAGAAGGGGACGCGAAGGATAAGATGGCTGGATGGCATCACCGGCTCGGTGGACGTGAGTCTGAGTGAACTCCGGGAGCTGGTGATGGACAGGGAGGCCTGGCCTGCTGCGATTCCTGGGGTCGCAGAGTCAGACGCGACGGAGCGACTGATCTGTTAGTTTCAGGTGTGCAGCAAAGTGGTTCAGTCGTAGATGGAGAGATGTGTGCTACTTGCTAAGTCGCTCAGTCATGTCTGACTCTTAGTGACCCCGTGGACTGTAGCCCGCCAGGCTCCTCTGACCATGGGACTCTCCAGGCAAGAAGACTGGAGTGGGTTGCCGTGCCTTCCTCCAAGGGATCTTCCCCAGCCAGGGATCGAAACTGCCGCTCTTATGTCTCCTATTGTTTTTCAGATTCTTTCCACTATAGGATATTATAAGATACTGAATACAGTTCCCTGTGTCCTTCTTATTTATCTTTTATAATATATCCTAGTGTGTATCTGTTAACCCCAGACTCCTGAGTGCTGCTACATTTTTAGCCACTCATTTGTGTCCAACTCTTTGTGACCCTGTGGACTGTAGCTTGCCAAGCTCCTCTGTCCATGGGATTTTTCAGGGAAGAATACTGGAGTGGGTTGCCATTTTCCTCCTCCAGGGGATCTCCAAACTCCTGATGACATGCAATATTCGAAAACAATATAGGAAGAAATATAGTGTTAGAAATGGTTAGGTCATGAAGCTAGTGTGAGCCCTTAATGATATTATAATGATGTTTCTAAATGTTTCAAAATATACTTTAAATTGTTGCCAACAAACATGAGTTGCACAAGACTGTCTAAATATTTATGGCATGATCGATGGCCTGAATGAAAATGCACAGCACGGATCTCGCAGTGCCACATGTGAGTCTGTCATGACACTCACCACGTCGTAAACAGTGTTTATGTGTCAGTCTCTTACTCCCTGTAAATGCTTTGTGGGCAAAAAGCTGGTTTTGCTCATTTTTATATCCTAAAGGTCTATATGGTATCTGGCTTGCATTATACACTAAAGAAAAAGTGGTCAAATGTATGCTTGAATGATGGAAGTCAGAAATAATTCAACAAGCCTCCATGAATATCTACTACATGCCCCCCCCTTTTTTTTTTTGCCATGCCACAAGGCATATGACTTAGTTCCCCAACCACGGATTGAACCTCTGGCCCCTGAAGTGAAGTTCCACGTCCCAAGCCTGGGCCTCCAGGGAAGTCCCTGCATGTCACTCATTACGATGGGGGCACGAAGGTGCTATGGCTTTGATGAGTGCCCACTCTGAGGGGAAATATAAATAAGTGTACTGGATGGCGGGCGATGGGCTGTAAGAGATGTCTAGAGCCTGGTGGGGTCACGGAGGCACTTGGACTAACTGTGGTGGGCCATAGGGAGGATTTCACCAGAGGCTCTAAGTGTTTTTACGTAGAGATGGGAGGAAGAATTGTGATGAGTAAGGCAGTTTGGATGGTGGAAGGAGTAACCACTGACAGAAGTCTTAAATCACTGTGTGTTTGAGGAATGACTTTTCACATTTATTCACTGTAATATTATGTTATAAATGTGTTGGTGTTTTATTATGTAAGGTGGCTCAGATGGTAAAGGATCTGCTTGCAGTGCAGGAGAGTCAGGATTGATCCCTGGGTGGGGAAGACCCCCTGGAGAAGGGCATGGCATCCCACTCCAGTGCTCTCGCCTGGAGAATCCCATGGACAGAGGAGCCTGATGGGCTGCAGTCCATGGGGTCACAAAGACAGACAGGACTGAGCGACTAACAGCACTATGTAATGTGTACTGTGAAGTCATTATAAATTATACACACAATGTATCTTTTACTGAACATTGTATATATTGTATATATCTTTTATTGAATGACAATTTTCTTTTTAAATTGCAGTTCCAGTTACAGATGTTTGATATTGTTTGTTCCACATCCTGGGCCAATAAAGACAAATGCTGTGAACTTCCTGCCCTGGTAAGAATTCTTCTTTCACTAATTCTGTTCTTTGCTGAAACTTTCTAAAGTTATATTTAATTGCAGTGCTGAAAATGAAATGCTATTTCACAAAATTCATGTCACAGATAATTCATTATGACGCTGCTGATGAAAATTAAAAAGCAGTTAAGAAGGAGGCATATCTGGAATCAGCAGACACACGGACACACGCAGTGGGAACTGCCCAGCTACACGGGGTGCCACTTATGTAGGGTCCAGATGTTCCCAAATTCCGTGGTTCATGAATCCTTTGGCGTTGCAGTAATTTTTTTTCATGGTACCCCAGAGCCAAAAGAAATATCTAGTAATTCCATATATGAGGTCATTAGGTCCAAACGTCTTCATAAGTGTTCGTATCTTAAAAACTCTGCTGTATGAACCAACAATATATTAATATATAAATCAGAATTGTAAGATGATACACTTACTTTTGAAAAACCACAACTACTCACTACTGGGATGTGTGTGCCTGTTGAGAACGCACTTCTCAGGTCTCAGAGTCTGACTGGACATCACCACCCTGGCTTCTTCCTTTTTTAACTAAAGCATTTATTTATGTGTTTGTGCCAGGTCTTAGCTGCAGCACGGGGCACCTTTAGTTGCAGGGGGGACCCCGCTCCCTGGTGAGGGGTCCGACTGGCCCCTGCACTGGGGTCTCAGAATCTCAGCCTCTGGACCAGCAGGGAAGGCCCCACCTTCCCTTCCTTTCCACGGTGATTTTCCCCGTGGTATTTGCTTTCCTTCACAGCAAGTGCTGATAAAACAAATTTACCAAGTTGTTCTTTTTTTTGTCTTTGGGATCTCAGTTTTCCGACCTGGGCCATGGCCCCCTGCTGTGGAAACGTGGAGTCTTAACCACTGGACTTCAGGGAAGTCCCTTCTAGTGTTGAAATTGTGACCTATTATACCTTGAGCTGGTTGTGTATACAAAGTCCAGTGGGTACTGAATTTTGCTGTGTCTCTTGACTTTTTAAAAAAAAACTCAGAATGCCCCTGTGAATTTCCTGTAATGCCCCAGGCCTTCTTTCCACACAATCTGGGAACCATAGTCATAATCTATTTAACTTAGGCAAAGCTGCTAGAAAAATAAACCTTTTCACATTATAAATACCAAATGTAACTCACCAGGGTGGATGACTGTGTATTTAAAAATGGATTGTTCGTACCTAAGGATCTTTAGGACCAGTGAGCTGAAATGTTGACCCTGTTATGTTTGGACAGAAGTCATGTCTTAAGAATTCAACCTGGTCATGGTCACGGGGAAGACTTCCTCAAGTCTAAAAAATTTCTTTTTTTAAGACCTTACATCAGCTCATGTCATCTGCTGCAGGCCATGTATGCGTGGTGACTTTGTTTGAGAAGGGAGTGACTCTTTTTTTCACCAAAATAAGTTTCCATTAAACTATGGTGAGGAATTAAAGCAGAGACACTATGATGCTGTGCATAAGGGCAGGTAGAATGGGGATTGTAAGGAAGCACCCAGAAACACCCTGCATCAAGCAGAGTGTAATCACCATGTCGCCTAGGCAGATCCCTGCCCTCTCCGAGCTGTTCTTTTTCTTTCTGTCACTGAAGGTGTGCAAGTCCCGTGGTAGAAAGACTCAGATGGAGATACAGCCAGCAGCAGTGGCAAAACCATTAGGCAGTCTCTGGTCACAGGAGGCCTGCTGTCAGCCTGCTTGGAGGATCTTTCAGGATTCTTAAGTCTGTATCTCATTCAAGCTGCCCAAGTTATCAAGCCAGATACGTTTAGCAGGGTTTTCCTTTCCTGCAATGAGCTGAAACTTTTGGATATTGTCCAACATTTGGAGAAAAGCATATAAAGGCTCTTTGCTCAGACTCTTTTGGATTTCTGTTGTGAATATTTCAGAGCCTGAAAGTATTTTCAGCTTGACAATTTAATTACCATCTGTCCTCTGTTCAGCCCTAACAGTACCTTTCCCCAAGATCTTAGAAGACGAAGCTCACTTTCTCTATCCAAAGGGACCGTTGAACCTTTCTAGTTTTTCATCCTAGGGCAGACTTTTTTGGCTGTTGCTCCAAATGGGATATTCACGAATCATTCAGTAGTGCTTACCAGGTGCCCTGTCTTCCTTTAAACGCCGGTAACTCATTCAGGCATATTCAGTCTGACCTAAATCATCTATCTTGTGGTGTCACCTGGCATCAGAATTCTCCAAGAGGAGATGAGCTCTTATCACAAAGCTTTAGGCTGGTGCTGTGGTGTTATTCTCACATTCAGCCACAGAATGTGAGCAGCAGTTAACATTGCTGCAGGTGTGTGTCAGCCACAGAGTGTGAGCAGCAGCTAACATTGCTGCAGGCGTGTGTCAGCCACAGAGTGTGAGCAGTAGCTAACATTGCTGCAGGCGTGTGTCAGCCACAGAGTGTGAGCAGCAGCTAACATTGCTGCAGGCGTGTGTCAGCCACAGAGTGTGAGCAGCAGCTAACATTGCTGCAGGTGTGCATCATGTGTTTAACCACCGTTTTCTTTTCTTCTGGCTCTTGGTTTTAGTGTGGAAGCGGGTGTTTTGATGGACTGTTGCTACAAGTTTTCTTTTATCCTTTGAAATGGAAAAAAGTGTTGTAACACTAAGGAAGTTTCAGGACCTTTAGTTCACGGAGTACCACTTACCCAGCTGAATTAAATGGCAACCAGGATCTTTGGTTTTGCACCTCCACTTGTGCCTTTCTTGCTTCACCTGGATTCCCAAGCTGGTTTTGTCAACATCCTTTGATAACGGCGTTGATTAACGCCTTGCTAGACACCCATTCATTGCTTCTTTAAAGAAAAGATTTTGTGGTCAGAAGGGAATATTCTCTGCTTTTCTAGACTAATGCTCACTGAAGGATTTTTTTTGAAGTGTCTCCAAATGTTTCCTTTGAGTCATAAAGTCGTTTGTATAGACCATCTTGTTAATAGTCATACTATTTCTTTTTCTCTGCAGAGGGATGAGGAGGCCTGCCCAGAGCTCCCGCATGCCTGCTCCTGTTCGGAAATCAATAAAGCGGCTCTGGGACCAGCGGGCCCACCAGTAAGTCTTGCCTCATTTGACCTTAAGTGTTATTTGATATTTGTTACAAAGGTTACTAATTTCCCCTGAATCATTGCTACTGCTTCTCTTTTAATAGAAGATACTCCCCTGCGTACATGGCCAGCTTCATGGCCATTCAGCTTGAGACTTGATTTCTTAGCAATTATGCAAGTAAAGATGACCTTGTGACTAAGTTCTGGCCAGGGAGAGAGAAGGTGTATGCACGCACCCTGGGCGTTGCTCTTAAATGAAAACCGAATGCCCTCCTTTGAGCGTGAGGTAGTGGGTTCACTGTGGCAGCAATGCCGTTGGGCACAGCACAGCAGGAAGAGGGAGGCACCAACGGCTTCACGCTGCCTTGGGCGATAAAGCCACTCGACTGCGCTGAACAGCTCGGATTTTAATATGAGAGAATAATAAATCTCCTACCTTGCTTAAGTGTTACTATTGACCTCCATGAAAACAGTCAGACAGCTTTCCAAACTAAGAAACTGGGAGTGCAGTGCTAGACTAACAGTTATTTCCTCTGAGCACTTTGTAGATGCTATTACAATGTCATCGCTTCCATTGTTGTTACAGAGAAGTCAGCTGTCAGTTGAATTAACTGTCATTTTTCTGTGAGAAATATTTTCTCCATTAGTTTCTTTTAAGATCCTTTTGTCATTAATGATCAGAAGTTTCACCACAGTACATTTTGATGCTATTGTTTTGTAGTCTTGGAACGTTGAGGGCTTTATGAATTTGAATACCAATGTTTCTTGTACATTTTGGAGTTTTCTCAGTCATTTTCTCTTTAAACATTCCCTCTCTCTGATCATCTCTTTTTCTGAAACGCCAGCTAGATGTGCATTATACTTTCTGATTTTACTCTCATGTCTTTTTAACCTCTTTCTACTCTCTTTTTAACCTCTAATTTATTTCCTGTTTGTGTTGCCAGGCTTTCCTCTGTGTAATATCCTCAACATTACTTTCTGATGTACTGTGTGTTTAGCTCTGTTTAATACGCTGCTTAACCTAGGCATGGTGTTTCTGATTGTGATTATCATATTTAGTTTCTCTAGAAGTTATGTTTGGTTCCATTTCAAACCTTCTGGTCATTTGTATAGCCTCTTCTTCTTTTGTAACATTTTCAAAACTTTTTTCTTTAAATATTTTAGTATGATTTACATTCTTTATCTGATCATCTCAGCATCTGTAGTATATGTGGTCTTGATTCTTCCATTTGCTTTGTTGGTAGTTTTATTCATGCTGTGTTGTTTCCACATGTCTTTTTTATTTTGGGGGTTGTATATTTGAGTTTGCATTACTTGAAACTTTCTGGGAATATTTTGAGCCCATGTTTGAGCTGTATTTTTTGAGACAGCGTATGTGTCTGCTTCTGTTAATATCCTGGCCGTACAAACCAGCTGAAAACCAGTAAATTCTGGTCCCTCAATTGTATGAGAATCAGTTTCTGGGTAGTATTTCTTAGTGGAGACATTTACTCCTCCCATAGCTAAAGTGGAAAAAAGTCTTGCTTTTCCACCAGCTGGTGAGACTTTTTGTGGCTGTTCTAGCTCACTCACATTGCTGCCTTTCGAGCTCCTCTGCTTTCAGTCACACCCATGCTCTGCCCACGCCTGCTCCTCACGGAGCCCGGCGCCCTCTCCACTGCCTTGCGTGGGCTGTGTGACGCTGCTTTCCAGAAACCTCAGCCACCCTCCTGCCCTCCCTCAGGGCAGCCTCAGCGATGCCTTCGCTCTGGTGCTTTGTTTCCTTTTCATTATGGTGCTTAAGGGTTCAATTCTTAATTAGAACAGCCTTTATTTTATTTTAAACAGCATTAATAAGCTTTTCTAGCTGGAGGCTTTTCAAGTTTTCTTCATCGGCAATGCTGCTGGAACAAGTTATAAAATATTTATGTGTGACCTAAGAGTGAGGAAAGCAGCAGCCGAGAAGCAGGAAAGCAGGGCTGAGCTCTGACTTGCGGGGAAGGAAGAGGCAAACGAGAAAAGCCATTGGCGTTTTCAAGCATAATAAACTATTGAAGAAACAGTGACCAAAACAGTATGGCTTCCAAGGTAGCTCGGTGATAAAGAATCTGCCTGAATGAAGGAGACATGGGTTCAATCCCTCGGTCAGGAAGATCCCCTGGAGAAGGAAAGGGCAACCCACTCCAGTGTTCTTGCCTGAGAAATCCCATGGACAGAGGAGCCTGGCAAGCTTCTTCCATGGGGTCGCAAAGAGTTGGACGTGACTTAGCGACTAAGCAATAAAAGCAACAAATCCCCCAGTGTATGCAATAAGCCTGTCTGATGATTTAACATAGTTGAAACTGTTTCCTTATTCAAGAATTTACCCAGTGATAGGTGCCAGTAAAACTCCAGAAAAGCCACAGGACACCATGGATGAAAGAGCCATATTCCTTTGGCCTCACCTCACCCTTTCTTACTAAAAGGATGAAAGTTCACATCCACAAACATTTGCTGAATTCTTGTCACCCACTCCATGATGAAGGTTAGGTATCAGGTGGAAAATAAGTTAGAAGTATAAAAAGGTTCCTGGATTTTGCAGACCTGATACCTCGGGTATCTTTGAGCCAAATTGCCACATTTGGACAAAACCTTCAACTAAAAGACAATTATTTAAGATGAACAAACACAATTAAAGAGGTGTCCCAGAATGAGTATGTTAATTGGAACACACTAGGCTTCTTGCAAGGAACAGAAAACTTGATGAATGCATTGATGTAGATCATTGGGACGCTTGAACATTCATAATTTGCTCAGCAAAAGACCTAGAGGTAGATGGTCCCAAGCAAATATGGCTGCTCAACAACTTTATCAAGACCCAAGCTTGTTCCAGCTTCCAAATTTGCTTTCTTTAGACTTACAGCTTCTTGATCATATTGGCTCAAACCAGTTAATATACCCATTCCTTGGAGGCTGGGCAAGCAAATCTCTGTCTTTATAGCAGGAAAAGTGAAATGGAGAAGGAAGTCAGAAAAGAAGCTTTGGTAATCAACCAACAGTGTCTGCCACAGTTGGGAAAAACATTTGCATCATCTGTAACAGTTAAGGATGTGGTATCCAAATATATGAAGAGTTTCTGCACATTAAAGAGAAGAAGACATGTAACCCAATAGGAAACTGGGTGAAGAATGTGAATTGGTAGTTGTATTGAGATAAAATGCAAATGGACAAGCGTTATGAAAAGATGCTCAATCATAGGAGTCTTAAGGGAAATAAAAATTAAAATAGGAGCAAGATATTATTTTTACCAGCTTCATAAAAATGTAAAGCTTGAAAATATCAAGTGCTGACTAAAATCTAGAGAAACAGAGACTCCCTTCATCAGCTCCTAACAGATGAATAAAGTGGTGCCGTGTTTTCACAGCAGTTTGACAATATATCTGCCTCTCTGTTACATTTCACTTAAAATTCTCCTCGTTGAGATCTTAAATATTAAAATTTGTACTTGAATATTAAAATTTGTACTTAGGGCATGTATAACGATGGTGATTGTAGTATTGTTTAGACAGTAACAAATTGTAGGGAAAATGCCCTACATTTCCAATAATGAAAGAATGGTTAAACAAATTATCTCATTGTTCAGACAACTATGCAACTCATTTACAGTAAGTTAGATCTATATGTCATGTTATGGAGAAACATATTAACTCAGAAATATATGAAAAGTGTTGTGTCATATATGTAATCTATATATGTCAAATAATACCGGAGACACTACAGGCAATATTTCCTATAGAGACGTGTGCACTTACATAAAGTATGATTTGATTCAGTTCAGTTCAGTTCAGTCGATCAGCCGTGTCCGACTCTTTGTGACCCCATGAACTGCAGCACCCTGTGCATCACCAACTCCTGGAGTTTATTCAAACTCACCTCCATTGAGTTGGTGATGCCATCCAACCATCTCATCCTCTGTCATCCCCTTGTTCTCCCACCTTCAGTCTTTCCCAGCATCAGGGTATTTTCCAATGAGTCAGTTCTTCCCATCAGGTGGCCAAAGTATTGGAGTTTCAGCTTTAGCATCAGTCCTTCCAATGAACACCCAAGACTGATCTCCTTGAGGATGGACTGGTTGGATCCCTTTGGAGTTCAAGGGACTCTCAAGAGTCTTCTCCAACACCACAGTTCAAAAGCATCAGTTCTTCGGCACTCAGCTTTCTTTATAGTCCAACTCTCACATCCATACATGACTACTAGAAAAACCATAGCCTTGACTAGATGGACCTTTGTTGGCAAAGTAATGTCTCTGCTTTTCAATATGCTGTCTAGGTTGGTCATAGCTTTCCTTCCAAGGAGTAAGTGTCTTTTAATTTCATGGCTGCAGTCACCATCTGTGGTGACTTTGGAGCCCAGGAAAATAAAATCAGCCACTGTTTCCACTGTTTCCCCATTTCCCATGAAGTGATGGGACTGGATGCCATGATCTTAGTTTTCTGAATGTTGAGCTTTAAGCCAACTTTTTCACTCTCCTCTTTCACTTTCATCAAGAGGCTCCTTAGTTCTCTTCACTTTCTGCCGTAAGGGTGGTGTCATCTGCATATCTGAGGTTGTTGATATTTCTCTTGGCAATCTTGATTCCAGCTTGTGCTTCATCCAGCCCAGCATTTCTCATGATGTACTCTGCATATAAGTTAAATAATGATTTGATTACTGTATGCTAAAAATCTGGAAGATAAGCAGCTGACTGGTGCTGGCAGTGAGTGTAAGTGCTTCAGACGAACTGGAGGAGGCCTTGACTGTCGCCTGATCCAGTCTTTTCCCAAGGGAGGCAAGGGCTGATGGTAACAGAAGGATCATCAG
This sequence comes from Bison bison bison, assembly GCF_000754665.1. Taxonomy (NCBI): domain Eukaryota; kingdom Metazoa; phylum Chordata; class Mammalia; order Artiodactyla; family Bovidae; genus Bison; species Bison bison. Next base: position 596,963 of record NW_011494805.1, on the reverse strand, counting down.
TGGTCACGGACACAGCCGGAGGTCAAATGGACTCATCCAGTGAGAAAGCCACTCCATTTTCAATGATCTTGTCATCCTTCTACTCAAGTGAAAGCATATTCTTAGACTGGTACCCATGTGACCCTCCTAACCCTTACTCACGCCCCCTTTTAATAGAGCAAAGGCTTTGCTCACAGTCGGCACCAGGGACAAAATCTGGCCAAGTTTAGTGACGTTATTTATAGTGTATTTTCAGGTCTGCCTCACATTCTTAGTAAGTAATATGTTTTTCCATCTGCTATAGTATATAATATTTGCTTTTGAAGTAGATTTAAGTGAAGTAAGAGCCAAGTAAAAAATATTCAGAGTGTATTTACATATATGTTATGCACACATATACAAAGAATATGTTTGCAAAGACTGTATACACACATATACACATATTTACTGTGTTATGTATTATGTGCATATATGTACAAAGAAAATACTACTAAATGATAGTACAGGGAGTGCATTAATGCAACAGAAGTTTTAAGAGGAAAATGCAAATAACTGACATTTCAGAGGCACTGAATAGCTTTTTATGATATAAATAAAGAGAACTAAATTGTTACTATTTTATATGCTTTTTACAATGTAATATAATACAGTCTAATTAAATAATTTAATCTCAAAGTCATGGTATAAGACATGCATATAATTTTAGGTTAAGAGTATATTTTTTATTATTTGCAGTATTAATAGCAGTAATCTTACACACGCAATCAAAAGATTCTGTAGCTTTTTGTTTTTTTTTAATTTAAAGGGATTTAGCATAGAAAGTTTGCTCAAGCTCTGAAACCATTAACAAGAAGAGGTGAATCTGGGGGACAGACCTCAGTTGAGGAACATAGTGAACATATCATTACACAACGTGTTGGCCTTTGTACCAAATAAGAATTACATAATCCATATTATTAAGGGAAACGAATACGCTATATTGCTTTCATATTTGTCTTTGTGCTAACACTTAATGTCTTTCTGCCAGGGGGGCCCAGGACTCCGAGGACCGAAAGGCCAGCGAGGTGACCCGGGCCTAAAGGTAAGGCGCTCTCTCTCATCCCCAGGCATGGTATACTTTTGGAGTTAAGCAATAGTTACCCTTGGCAATCTAAAGCTCCTTATATGTTTTTTAAATTTTTGAAAATTTTATATTGGAGTATAGCCGATTAGTAACGCTGTGATAGTTCGGGTGGACAGCAAAGGGACTCAGCCATACATATCCATATATCCATTCTCCCCGAAACTCCCTTCCCATCCAGGCTGCCACGTAACGTTGTAAAGCTTCTTGTATTTTAATGGAAGTTGTGTTGAAGCCTTTCCCCTTATTCTTAAAAGCTTGTGTGTTTTCATCAGAAGAAACGCCCTAACTCAGTGACAAGGTTTCTGGGTCTGAGACGGGGTGTCAGTGCTCCGGGCGCTTTGGTTGCTTATGCGGCTCTTGCTCTTGCTCTCCTCTTTCCTGTCTGCAACAAAGATGCGTCTTAGGGGGAGCGCTGAATCACAGCCAGGCTGGGGTCCTCCAGGGCATTGTTCAGGTTTTAGACTCCTCTCCTTCCCTCCCACCACGCGCCGTCAGACACACAGCCCTGTCTTCCCTTCTCACTGCCCAAGGCCACCAAGCGGGGTGGTTCAGTCTGTACCCCGTACAGAGGCCGCGACTCAAAGGAGCCCGCCCTGCCGATCCCGGTCCAGGAACACGTTTCCCTGCTTCGCACAAAGGCACCTAAGGGGTGGCAGGCGCCCAGCCTAAGCGAGTTCAGGCCCCACCCATCGTCTCTATTTCTGGCTCCAGGGGCCTGATGTTTTGGATTGAGTCTTCATATCTGCCCCGGATTCGTTTCTTTAGAGTTACACTGGAGCACATCACACCCTTAAGCCCTGCAGTCGTGCGCGACTGCCTTGAGAGTCAGCCCCAGCTCCTTGGCTTCAGGCCTCTGATCGCTCTTCCGCCTGTCTCACCTTCACCGTGACGCTCTTCCGCCTGTCTCACCTTCACCGTGACGCTCTTCCGCCTGTCTCACCTTCACCGTGACGCTCTTCCGCCTGTCTCACCTTTACCGTGATGCTCTGCGTCGTCCCCAGCCATCTTGCTTGACTTACTGCTTCAACATGATCACTTATTAAATCCGCACAGCATTTATTCATGGAGGAGAGAACACTGCAGCTTTTTTTTAGTAGAAAATTGGAGACAAGTGGAACAAGGTAAGAGAGAATGGGGCGAGGCCGAGGGGGAGTCAGTGAAAGAAGGCTGGAGAGAATGGATCGGGTACCACCCAGCTCCACACTCAGACCACACGAGGTCTTCTTTGTTGTTCTGTTTTACTTTTTGCGATTGTGGCACGTTTTCTCAGGCAGAGGCGATGGATCTTACTTGGCTCCACGTATGAGAGTACGTGCCCCAATATCTTCGATAAATGCAGAGCAGCGCCCCAGAGATGACAGTTCACAGTAACGAAGGAAGGGAATGTCGTTTGGCTGGATGGTGGGAACCTTCGAAGGCCAAGAGGGTGGTCTTGTACCGCTTACATCTTTCAGATTTGTGATGCAGTGTGGGGGGCCTAATTCCTCACACTGTTGGCACAGCGTTCTTATTTATGGAAACCACTATAAGTACAGTTGCAGCAGCTACTGTGTTTTCTCTCCTGGTTCGCTGATGACTCTAGGTCTGGGAGGCGAGTCCTCTGAGGCTTCGTGTCTTGTTGTCCTGTGAGTGTTTTATGTCTGAGGAAAGTTAATGAAGTAGAAGATAAATGCGCTCAGCAGGAACATCGGGTAGTAGATATTTCTGGGTTCCAGGGGGTCTGACTTACCTTTGGCCTGACCTTCTTGCCTTCCAGGGACCAGATGGCCCTCGGGGTGAAACGGGCCCTCCTGGACCTCAGGGCCCCCCGGGGCCCCAGGGACCAAGCGGTCTCTCCATTCAAGGGATGCCTGTGAGTTGTGTGTCAGCGTTGGGGCGGGTTTTGTTGTTCTCACTTCCCCATGAGTTATAGAGAATGAGCTTTTGTCTTCCACCCCTAGTAATGATCCACAGCCTCTTCCAGCCCCTGAAAGTAAGGACTGGGAAATGAGCATGATGATCGAGAGCTCGTTCATAAGCCAGCTTTGCACTCAGTAAACGGGGCCTGTAGGTTTATGTACGTGCCCAGGGAGTAGGTACAGCCACAGGTGATTTGTCTGGAAAAGAAAGCACGGCTTGACACATCCGGCTCCTTTTTCTTATTTGACCAAGTCCTTAGTGGGTATGATAAACCTGGAAGGGACAGATGTTATACGACTTAAGTTTTTCATTTGGTATTTGTAGTAATCGTGGAGCTACAACCACAAAGCCATTTATTTACGTCTTTATCTCGACAGGCCATCAAAGTGGGCTGAGATGAGTTTAACATTATAGACGATATGCTCTTTACAGCCACATGAGCTGTTTGTACCATTGAAAGCAAATTCAGTTCCATTCACTGATTTTCATTTAACTTAGTAGAGGAATCTAGATTTAAGGAATGAAACCGGTCTCTGTAATTAGTATTTGTGCCATTATATACATTTTTAAGTACAGTTTTAGTATAAATGATTGAAATACAGTTTTAGCAAATCTTCCTGTGCATATGATTGTGTGTCCCTAGCTCAGATGTCTTCATTTCCAGAGTCATTTACACATGAATGAATTATTCTTATTTAACATGCCAGTTTGTATAATTACAATTAACACTAAGAATTCGTTGAGGTCTTGCTACAGGTCAGGTACTGTGCTTGCTTTTGCCTTTTTATAAGTTTCTAGCCAAACAAAACAAAAGTATATATAGATGTAAGTTTTAACATCTAAGCTATAAATAATACTGAAATATTCAAGACTCTGCTCATGTATTTACAATATAAGCTTAACTAAATCAGATTGTACGCACTGTGTTTAAACTATTCTGAAATATAAACATTCTACTCTGTAAGCATGCTTACCTAAGTTGTGTAGCTTATGTGAAAAGTGAAATATGCTGTATTTGGATGTTAGTGTAGAAACAATTTAATGTTGAAAATGTTAAGAGTCAGCCAGCAGAGGAAAAGAAGAGACTAAGGACTTACCAGTTTCCTTTTGTGAACTTAACCCCCGTGTCCTTTCGGATGTCCAGGGAATGCCAGGTGAAAAAGGAGAGAAAGGAGAGATCGGATTGCCTGGCCCACAGGTACTATTTTTATTTTTTTACTCCATTGCTCTCAGTCTAGAGCTTTACCAAGAAAAAAGACCGTAGCTTCTGAAGTCCGCTGTGATCTTGGCAGTGAACGGTTTCTATGCTGAGGACCAGCAGCCTGTATTCATTGACCTTTGGCCCCCACCCGAGGGTCCTCCTGACGCTGCCCCGGGTGAACCCCGGTGGGTGAACCCCGGTGGGGGACATTTGCTTTCCTTCCGGTGAATAAGCTCTGGGCTTTACCCGTAGGGTTTCAGGTTTGTTTGGAGGCCTTGACTTATTCCGGGGCAGCTGGCTGAGAGGGTGATTGGTTTCCGCGATTCTGACACCGTCCTGTCTTTGCTCTGTCTAGGGTGTCCCAGGCAGTGTTGGTTCACCAGGACGCGACGGCTCCCCGGGCCAGAGGGTAAGACGAGCCCAAGATTGCCCGTTAGCACAGTACACTTCTCACCAGGTCTCTCTCTGCTGCTGGCAGGCTCTGTGCAGGGAAGTCAAACCACGTGTTTTGTTTTGTTTTTCCCGTATTTTTTCTCCCATCTGTCTACGTTCTACCAATCCTGCATCTGTTTACCTTAACTGGTGTTCTTCCACATCCACAACTTTCCTCAAAACCTAGAAACTTTCAGCAGACCTTCTCAAACCAGCCACACCTCTTGCTGAATGTTCCCAGAAGCTGAATGCAATTTGCACTGAATTGTGGGCGTTGCTCTAACAGATTTTCCGGTTGTTCCAAATTCTTAAGGTACAAACCTAAAGGAAATCAAGAACCATAAGAACTGGAATTTAATGATGGTGACTATCTGTAATAGTCTCCATTTCTTTAGCACACATCAGTAGTCACTTCCTGGAATTGTTCAAGTGCACGGCAATAAAAGAATGTATAGGGTGGTTGAGGGCTGACTTAACATCCAGAGTGTGTTTGGTCAACATGTCTTCACTGAGCCAGGTTTGAGGGTTTTTGTCCTCAAAGAGTTTAGAGCTTAATGGGGGAAACAGAACCAAATAAGAAACATGCTATCATGGGAGAATTTACAGAGCCCCATAGGGCACAGGAATAGATAACCAAGCCAGACCTGGAGGGTTGGGGAAGGAAGGCTTCCCGGAGGCAGCACCACATAGACTGGTTTTCAACTGAGGGAGAGAAATCAGCCAGGAAGGACGGGGAAGCCATTGCAAGCAGAGGGACAGCATGCATGGCGTGTGGAGGGGTGGAGTGGACGAGAAGGTGGGCATCTCCGTTCCTGCGCATGGTTCAGTGTGGCTGGAGATGACAGTGCTCTGTCTGTATGTGTGTCTGTGTGTGCACACAAGTGTACACGTGTGTGCACATGCCTTGGTGTGGAGAACTTGCCAAGAGATGGCACCGAAGAGGTAAACACAAATTCACTGACGTCATCGCTTCTTTTTTTCGGACCAAGGATTTTGAGCTTTTACAGGAAGGCAATAGAAATTTATTACATTTTCAGCGACAGAGAGAGACTGATCTTCCTCAAAAGGTCACTGGCAGCTGCACAATTTTTCTTAAGACTTGATTATATACAGTGGCCTCCACTTAGATCCAGTCCAGTAAAGGACAGCACGTTCAGCGACATTCGCTGATATCGTAGGGGACAGCTAACCCACTAGGGTAGCAAATGATTAGCTGGAGGACGTAGTTCTCTACTCAGACCAGGTTGCCTTTAGCTATGCTGCTCAAGGATAAGGAAATAAATGTTTTCTATAGGGGTGCAGGTGTGGGAATTTAAATTCCTTCCATGTTAGGTTTTTTTTTTTGGTTTCACATTCAACTTTCATTTGCTTAAAATCTCGGTTCAATCTCCATCCATCAAATGGGATTAGTCGGTAAAGCACGTCCAGGTGAATGTATCTAAGAAGAGGCTTTCTCTAGAAGTGAGATTTATGTAGGTGTTTTGGACATGTGGAAGGAGTGTCTAAAAGTATTTGTATGTTTTGGCAAAGGGCTTAGACTAAGATCCTGTGTGGTTACACACCTAGGTTCCTTCATGATTCCTGAAAACTCTGAAGCTCTGAAAACAGCAGTTCTAAAGGTTTGGTTCAGTGAATTTCCTTGATTTATCTATGCAGAGTCTAGTCTTGGAAAAGTTCTTCCAGAGCAAACATATTGGGTTAGTGTCCAGATCATTTGAGTCTGGGATTCTTTTAAAAGCACTACGCCAACACAGATTTTTTGATAAATATGTTGCCATTCTTCCAAACATGTTTTGTTCTATAGGATAAAAAGTCTTAAGGCCTAATAAAGTGTTAATATATCTGTACATAGATTTTATTTCCCTCTCTCCCTCAATTTGAAGGTAAAACTTTCAGCTCAGTTCAGTCGCTCAGTTGTGTCTGACTCTTTGCGACCCCATGAATCGCAGCACGCCAGGCCTCCCTGTCCATCACCAACTCCCGGAGTTCACTCAAACTCATGTCTATTGAGTCGGTGACGCCATCCAACCATCTCAGCCTCTGTTGTCCCCTTCTCCTCCTGCTCTCAATCTGCCTCTAATGCCTATTTTGAAAAATTTGTGGATGGGAAGGGAATTGCGTTTTTAAAATGGTTTCCAGAGGACACTCATTCTTTAAACGAGTTAAAGAAAAATTTAACTCATTAAAAATTTAATGTTAAAAAAATTGTGCCAACCCTATCCCAGTTGCTTTAGGAAAGATATTTGAAGGTAATACTATTCCAGTGTACAACTCTCGGGGCATCATTAACACATAATAATATGTAGTAGTATCTCCTGGAATGCCTACTCAGCTTGAGGGAGGGACTGCACATACATATTTTCATTATCTTAATATCTTGTTTAATAAGATATTAGTTGAACTCATATCTTAATTTAGTACCTGCTGTGTGTCATGTGGGCTTCCCTGGTGGCTCACTGGTTCAGAATCTGCCTGCAATGCAGGGGAAACAGAAGACATGGGTTCTGCCAGGAAGATCCCCTGGAGCAGGAACTGGTGGCCCCCAGTGTTCCTGCCTGGAGAATCCCATGGACTGAGGAGCCTGGCAGGCTGCAGGCCACGGGGTCGCACAGAGTCGGAGGCGACTGAGTGACTTCACTTTCATCCCTGCTGTGCCTGAGGCACAGTTGCACTCAGAAGGAAAGCAATAATGATGACTATGGTAATAATGGCAGTGGCAACCGTGGCACAGAGCTGTCTGAGAGCAGACACACGGGGTGAAGAGACTTCCTGCCGAGACGCCCGAGGAGCCTCTCCTGGAAAGCGTTTTCCAGGAAATTGGGAAGGCAGTTGTTTTGTCGTTACGCCAAGCGCTGAAATCACTCGTCGGGCTTCTCTGGTGGCTCAGTGGTGAAAAAGTCTATGTGCCAGTGCAGGCAACACGGGTTTGATCCCTGGGTTGGGACGATCCCCTGAAGAAAGAAATGACAACCCACTCTAGTATTCTTGCCTGGGAATATTCTTGCCTGGGAAATCCCATGGAGAGAGGGGCTTGGCAGGCTACAGTCCATGGGGTCTCAAAGAGTCGGGCATGATTTAACGACGAAACAGCACCACCAAACACTGAAGTCACTCATTTATTCCTTGTTGTTCCGTCACTCAGTCGTGTTCGACTCTACAACCCCATGAAGTGCAGCACGCCAGGCTTCCCTGTCCTTCAGCATCTCCTGAGTTTGCTCAGTCTCATGTCTGTTCATCCTCTGTTGCCCGCTTCTCCTCTCGCCTTCAATCTTTCCCAGCCTCAGGCCCTTTTCTAGTGAGTCAGCTCTTCGCATCATTACCATGCCCCATTTCTTCTGATAGTCAAGTGATGGGCTGTCCCTTACTGGTTACCCTTCTTTTAAAAAGTCCTTGTCTTACTGAGAGTTAAGAATTCACAGCCCCAAACTGTGATCAGTGCCCTGCTTATTAGCTTAGGGAAAGGCCAGCGTCCCTCACCTGGAGCCAGGGCCAGTGTCACCCTTCCATTTAGTCTGCAAGGAGGGGAGTTTAGCAGAAAACAAAGAGAGGATTAAACATCTCTTTAAACAGGAAACATGTTTTCTTTCTAAAATTTCTAGCTCATTCTGGCTTTTCCCAAGGGGAATCATGGACTCGTAGAGGCAGCTCATATTCAACCCTGGGCCTCAGGCCATAAGCAAGGCCAGCAGAAGTTGGACTTCTTCCCTGAAGCAGCCTCAGCCTCTGGCTCAGTGCAAGACCCCGCCGTGTAAAGCAGCAGTGCGCAAGCAGGCTGAGCAGCCGGGTGGGCGCGGGCGTCGGTTTTCATCCTGCATCATTGCAGCCGACAGCACCCTCATCCTTTCTTCTTTTCCCTGTTCGTCTTGCCCTCTCCCTTCTGCCTCGTTCCTCCTCTCTGCTTGATGTCTGTGACCCCAGGGCCCACCCCGTGGTCTTTAGGCTCCTCTGATGTAGGCCGGACATCTCTGCCCCCACCCTGGTCATCCAAGCGGTCCTAAGAGGAACCAGGAAAAACAGGAAAGACGTGGATGATAAGTATATGAACTGAAAAAGAAAGAAAGGAAAAACTACCTTTTTTCTAGTTCTGAGGCTCACTTATATCCAAGACCACCAGCTGTCTGTCAGCCACTCCAAATAGAAACTTTAAAAAAATATTTTTTTCCCAATTCTTACTATGGTTTTATAAAAAGGCCGAGAGACAAGAAATACAAATGACCGGGAGATACATATTTTATGGCACCTGGAAGACAGTAGTAATTCCTCCCTGGTATTCCTCCAAGGGTATTCGTTTTAGAATTCCAAGTAAAACTAAACCTGGAATGCTTCCCTTACTCCAGGTTACCACTCCCTGCACCTCCTGTTTTCACGCCATAACCACAGGCTTCCCGTTCCATCTGTGAAAGAGGAAATACTGTTTTAAAGTTCTGCATATGAATTCTGCTGAACTTGTGGTTAGGAGAAGCAGGATGGCCCCGTGGTAAATATCAGAGACTTGGACACTTAGCCAGACCTGAGTTTGAACTCTAACCATGGGACACGGAGCCAGTCACTCAAAGTGTTCAAGGCTCCCTTTCCTCATCTGAGTGGGAAAAATAATATTTGAGTCCATAGAGCTATTGTGGAAATTGATTCAAATAAGGACATGCTAAGTCGCTTCAGTTGTATCTGACTCTTTGTGACCCCATGGACTGTAGCTCGCCAGGCTCTTCTGTCCATGGGATTCTCTAGACAAGAATATTGGAGTGGTTTGCCGTGCCCTCCTCCAGGGGATCTTCCTGTCCCAGGAATCGAACCCACAACTCAGGTGTCCTGCATTGGCAGGCAGGTTCTTTACCACTAGCGCCACCTGGGAAGCCCTTCATATAAGGGATTTCTATGTAAAAATTCAACTCTAGCTGGTATGAGTATTCACTAGTTTCAGTGTAGAGCCAATGAGTCAGGACAGTACAGTATTTTATAATGCCTGTCCTTGACATTATCAAGGTAACTGAGAAGATTTTAATGAACTGCAAAAAAAAAAAAAAAAAGAAAGTCTAAAGAAAAAGCAAGTTCTTATTGTTTAATTTTCTTGGAGTCTATGTTGAAAGGATCCTTGGACCGTGTTTCCTTTTTATGTGGATTGGATGTGTGCAAGGGCTTCCCTGTTGGTTCAGACGGTAAAGAATCTGCCTGCAATGCAGGAGACCTGGGTTCCATCCCTGGACTGGAAAGACTCCTTGGAGAAGGGAATGGCTACCCACTCCAGTATTCTTGCCTGGAGAATTCCATGGACAGAGGAGCCTGGCGGACTATAGTCCCCATGGGGTTGCAAAGAGTCGGACCCGACTCAACGACTCCACAAAGGCCGTATTTGTGATGAATGTCCCATTTCATCAAAGCAAGTTGTGCTTGCTTAAAATATCCTTGAAGAACTGAACTGGAGTCAGCAATCTGGATTTAATTTCTATCATAAATGTCAAGCTCTGATGAGAGATTCATCTAAGGGATATTTTGTTAAATACTAAGATTCATGATAATTACCCCCTTGAGTATCTTCCTTCTCCAGAAAAGGAAATACAAAAAACTAGCACAAAGCTAGTGGAGAGAATGATTTGATTTTCTTTTCCATGGGTCTAGACAGGTTTTTATAAAATCCCAAAAAAACATTCTCCCAGTCAACCACAGTGATGACAGTCTATGCAATTGGGACTTGGCAGATTATTTTAATAAAAAGAGCAGCAGCCACTATTATTGATGATCGACTAAGTGCAGTGCTCTACAGATGTTGTGTTCTCCAGTCCTCAGAGTAACCACAAATGCTGGGCACTGTCACCCCATTACAGACACAGAGAATCTGAAGCTTGGAAACTTGAAGTAACGCAAACTTAAAGTAACGCACACAGCTAGCAAGCATTGCAGCAGGATTCTAATCCACTCTCAGGCCCCAACACTGCACTCTTTCTTTCCACAGAATTATATTAAAGGTTAAGGTGGACTTCGCTAATATGGGCAACTCTTCCAGTGAAGATATTAATAAGCAGCACTCCATTACCGAAGACACCTCACCCAGTGTTTTGGGGGCAGAAGGAGCCCAGTTTGGGTTACTTTCTTGATCAAGTAGAAGCTGCTAGTTCACACATGAAGACTATGTTTCTTTGATTACATTTCACTTTTACTTGGATAATGGCCCATTTGAGGAGAGAACCATTACTTAGTGAATTAGTTTCTTGTTATTACTGGCTTTAAAGATGCTTCTACTACGAGACAGCCTACAAATGATATCTATCTTGCACTCTGATGCCAACGCTGTCCTTTGGGGCCAAGGCAGACATGTTTATATTTGAAAACTAGCAGTTCCACAACATAAGTGATCAAGCTGTTGTTTTGTGTTTTCTTTGTTTTTTGAATATACACATTCCTGAGCTTTAGCCTCAGAGATTCAGATACTAATGGTCTTGGGTGTGACTTAGGAATGTATAGTTTAAAAATGATTACTGATTCTAATAAACAGCTAGGTTTTAGAACCACTGGACAATACATTATGTTAAACCTTTTGCAAGTCAAAGCAATTTCTTGGGTTGAATATTGCTTTTGTTTTCATTCACTGGAATCACCACTGCAGGTTACTAAAGCTATACCCGTTTATATATCTATATATACATTTAAATTATACGTGTAATACACATATAAATTTGTACATTTTAAAACTAGCGTGCTGTGCACCTATAAAATGCAAGTGTGTATGTTTGTATCTGCATGTGTGTGACTGAAAATTCCCCAGCGTGACTCCACATGGAAGCACGCTCAGGGCTGATCTCCGTCTCTAACCTGGCCAGTGTTTCAGGGTCTGAGGCTTTTTGCTCCGTGGCCCCTTAATCTGGTGGCTGGTCTGAAGCCTCTGCTGCTGGTAGCAGCCTGTTCCGTGTGGCCGACTGCCTCCTGGCCCCTTGCCGGTGCTCTCAGGGTTGAAACTGTGCAGCGAGAGTCTCAGTGTTTCTTCAGTCCTCTTGGCTCAAGTTCGTTCTGGTTCAGCAAACGCGTCAGATGCCAGGGGCTCACAGGCCCCACGGTACCCGAGGGAGTGGTGTTTGTCAAAGGACCTGCTCGGCCCTGTTTTAGTCAATCACAGTTCGTGTCAGTGGCCCACCATCCTGGCTGCAAAGAGGGTGTGGAGAGTGACCGTCGCACCCGAGCCCCTGTCCTCAGGGCTGTTTCTGATGGCTGCTGCTGCTGCTGTGCGGTCGCTGTTGTGTCTGAGTCCTCAGCGAACCCATGACCTGTAGCCCACCAGGCTCCCCTGTCCGTGGGATTTCCCAGGCAGGAACACTGTAGTGGGTTGCCATTTCCTTCTCTGGGGACTCTTACCAGACCAGAGATCGAACCCGAGTTTCCTGCTTGGCAGGCAGATTCTTTACTACTGAACCACGAGGGAAGCCCGTCTCTGATAACTACATAAGCATAAATATTCTAGCCTCTGACTTTAACTTTAGTTACAACATGCTCTGTGGGCACATCCATTTCATCTTTTAGATGCTGTAGACAGAGTACCTTGAAAGTGCAAACTTTTTCAGTTCAGATCAGTTCAGTCGCTCAGTCGTGTCCGACTCTTTGCCACCCCACAAATCGCAACGCTCCAGGCCTCCCTGTCCATCACCAACTCCCGGAGTTTGCTCAAACTCTCATCCTCTGTCGTCCCCTTCTCCTCCTGCCCCCAATCCCTCCCAGCATCAGAGTCTTTTCCAATGAGTCAACTCTTCGCATGAGGTGGCCAAAGTCCTGGAGTTTCAGCTTTAGCATCATTCTTTCCAAAGAAATCCCAGGGCTGGTCTCCTTCAGGATGGACTGGTTGGATCTCCTTGCAGTCCAAGGGATTCTCAAGAGTCTTCTCCAACACCACAGTTCAAAACCATCAATTCTTCGGTGCTCAACTTTCTTCACAGTCCAACTCTCATATCCATACATGACCACTGGAAAACCATAGCCTTGACTAGATGGACCTTTGTTGGCAAAGTAATGTCTCTGCTTTTGAATATGCTATCTAGGTTGGTCATAACTTTCCTTCCAAGGAGTAAGCGTCTTTTAATTTCATGGCTGCAGTCATCATATGCAGTGATTTCGGAGCCCAGAAAAATAAAGTCTGACACTGTTTCCACTGTTTCTCCATCTATTTGCCATGAAGTACTGGGACTAGATGCCATGATCTTAGTTTTCTGAATGTTGAACTTTAAGCCAACTTTTTCACTCTCCTCTTTTACTTTCATCAAGAACTTTTTAAGAGCCTACAAAAAAATTCTTGCCACCTGAAAAAAAGCATATGTGTTTGCTCTAGACTGTAGAAAAGAAAACTGAAAAAATCAAAATTAGTTAAATGTGTATAAAACATTACACTTGCTAATTTCAGCCATAGTTAAATTTGGTATTTATTCAAATATCAGTGATTTTGAAAACATATTTTGCAATAGATTTCCTTTTGCTGATAAATCATGGCCAACCATAACTTAATAAGCTGCTCAGAGCCAAATGTTTTCAAAAACAAACTAAAAAAACTTTCAAGTTTTTATAGCAAAAAATATTTTTAATGTGCATTGTGGTTGCATATTAATATTGAGGTGGGACTCTCAAAAAGGAGACGTGCTGGGAGCTGCTCAGCGTATAAAGCACCCCTGTTCGTAGGTGGCTGATTTTATGTACCTAAAAAGAGCATGTGTCGGTTTAAGTGAACTCTCACATTATGCTTCTCCTTTCATCTTCTGTCCCTGTTAGTCATTCTTCATCACTTAATTAAAGGTGTCTGCTTTTCATGAGCAGAGAAGGCAATGGCACCCTACTCCAGTACTCTTGCCTGGAAAATCCCATGGACAGAGGAGTCTGGTAGGCTGCAGTCCATGGGGTCACTAAGAGTCAGACATGACTGCACAACTTCACTTTCCCTTTTCACTTTTCATGCATTAGAGAAGGAAATGGCAACCCACTCCAGTGTTCTTGCCTGGAGAATCCCAGGGACAGGGGAGCCTGGTGGGCTGCTGTCTATGGGGTCGCACAGAGTCGGACATGACTGAAGCGACTTAGCAGCAGCAGCAACAGCTTTTCATGAGGGTGCTTCATGCACAAATGCACAGCTGCTGAGATTGGCTCCCTGGTGTGAAAGGAAACGTCTACAGATCTGGAGATGTTTGCAAAGCGCAGACAGTTCACGTGGTTTTCCTTTTCACCAACTTTATTGCTTCGATATGAAGAGTTGCTGCCGTCGCTCCTCACCATGGATGAAGGGCGAGGAGAGGTCCCGGAGCCGGCCTGAGCTGAGCGGCCTCTGGGCGGGGAGGGTGGACCAGCCTCCTGTGGACCAGCCTCCTGGGGCCCTTGACCTGAACCCCTCTTCTGGGAACCCCTGCCCGGACCCCCACGCCACGACTGGACACCCTTTTGCGTGTTCCCGTGGAACCCTCTAGTCC
>NW_011494805.1:575256-582798 GCF_000754665.1 Bison bison bison | reverse complement strand
CTGTTTACTTTCAATTGTTGACTTTTCTCAAAACCATCACCTCCTTGAAAACAAACTGTCTTGTTTGTTCATTGTTGACTATCCGAAAGCTAGCAGAAACCCAGCACATAGTAGTTCCACAACTATAGTTTAATATGACAAACGTGAGGCTTACAAGTGAAAAAAATCTTTCAGAGGTGAATTTAAAATGTGATTGTTAAAACATAAAGCTATGTGATGAAAACATGAACTTTTTTGCAGTTAGAAAGAAACCTGGGGGGAGGGAAATGGCTTTGCTTATGTTTCTAAAATAATATAGAACCTAACATCTTTTCTTTTTGAATATTTATTTACTTGGCTGTGCCAGGCCTCCGTCGCAGCAGGTAGGACCTAGCTCCCTGACCAGGGACTGAACCCAGGCCCCTCTGCACTGGGAGCTCAGCATCTTAGCCACTGGACCGCCAGGGATGTCCCCCTAATATATTTTAAATTATAACCAGGTATAGCAAGTAAATTTTAATTTGGAATGAGGGAAACAGGAAACTCATAGTACCCTTAAGAATGCCTTTACTGTTAAAATGTTATTTCTAAAAATGTGCATTTGTTCATGAAAATCCATGAATGAAAGTGCTAGAGTGAACTATAGATACTGTGTATAAACAGATAGCTAATGAAAACCTACTATATAGCACAGGGAATTCCACTCAGTGGCCTGTGGTGACCTAAGTGGGAAGGAAATCCAAGAGAGGCTACACACACACACACGCACACTCACACACACACGCATACTCACACTCACACGCACACTCACACACACACGCACACTCACACACACACACGCACACTCACATACACGCACACACGCACACTCACACACACGCACTCACACACACACATACACACACACACACACACACGCACACTCACACACGCACACTCACACACACACGCACTCACACACATGCACACTCCCACACACACGCACACACACACACATGCACACTCACACGCACACTCCCACGCACACTCACACACGCACACTCACATACACACACACGCACACTCACACACGCACACTCACGCACACTCACATACACACGCACACACACACACACACGCACTCACACACATGCACACTCACACACATGCACACTCACACACACACACTCACGCACACATGCACACTCACACACACACACTCACACACACACTCCCACACACACGCACACTCACACACGCACACACACACACACACACACGCACACACACACACACACGCACACTCACACACACACGCAGCTGATTCGTTTTGCTGCACAGCAGAAACTAACACCATTGTAAAGCAACTATACTCCAATAACAAAAGAAGGTGCTAGAGTGAAATGCGTGGAACGGATGCTCCTTGACCCTGGCCCGTGCCCTCCATGCCCTGGCTGCTAACAGCTCAGTTACCTCTACGGTAGAGAACTACCCTTGGAAATGCCACCTTGGCTCCGTGCATGTGTGCATGCTAAGTCCCTCAGTCATGTCTGACTGTTTGCAAGCCCATGGACTGCAGCCCACCAGGCTCCTCTGTCCATGGGATTCTCCAGGCAAGAATATTGGAGTGGGTTGCCATTCCCTTCTCCAGGCGATCTTTCTGCCCAGGGATCGAACCCACGGCTCTTGTGTCTCCTGCATTGGCAGGCGGGTTCCTTATTACTAGAGCCACCCGGAAACCCAGCCGATGACTGACTGGCTAACCCTGAGGCGCCACCCACCTTGCAGAGCTCCCCGACGAGAGCAGACCTCAGCGAAACCCAGTCCTGACCTAACCCCTGTGCCTGCCCTCTCCTGCCTCCCTCACTACCTGAAAGGTTTCCCCTAGAACCCTCCCTCTGTAAAGCATATTAAACTGCGCCTTCATCTCTGTCTGGCCGCATGGGGACCTCGTGGCCGTGGGGCTGGCTCTAGGTGTGGCAAGCGGGCTGCCCTCGTTGCAGTGCACAGGCTCCAGAGCACAGGCTCCATCGTGGTGGCACTCGGAATCGAACCCATGTCCCCTGCATTGGCAGGTGACTGGACCACCGGGGAAGCCCCCTCCCTCTATAAATCAAAGGCGCAAAAGCCCGGTCTGCTTCTAGGAAACCCCCCCTCAGGTAGTCACTGAAATGCAATTTCAGCTTCTGGGGCTGGAGAACTCCCGACCCCTTTCCTCCAGGCTCGTGAGGGTTCAAGAGCAAAGCCGGAAAAGATCGGCATGTCTCCCCACCCCCATGCATTTCTGGGCTAATTATACCTGCAATTAATATTTATTTACTCAACTTGATTATCAGAGCACTTCTTCTAGGAGTATCATTTTTATTCCACTTTAATTTTTTTTTTTAGTATGTATTTGGTGCCAACCATGTGCTAGGGAGGTATTAGGAATAGAACAGTGAATAAGACATAATTTCTTCCCTCAAAGAAGAAAAAAAAGAAATCTCAGTTTCCGATGAGATGGCTGGATGGCATCACCGACTCAATGGACATGAGTTTGGGTGAACTCCGGGAGTTGGTGATGGACAGGGAGGCCTGGCGTGCTGCAGTCCATGGGGTGGCAAAGAATCGGACACGACTGAGGGACTGGACACCAACAGCTTCCGAGGGGCCCTTTAGGAAGAGCAGTGGTCCCCCACCTTTTTGGCACCAGAGATCAGCTTCGTGGAAGACAGTTTTTCCACGAACCAGCGGTGGGGGATGGTTTGGGGATGATTCAAGCTCATGACATTCATTGTTCAGTGTATTCCTGTTACTACATCAGCTCCACCTCAGATCAGCAGGCTCCTGGAGGTTGGGCACCCCGAGAACGCAGAGTGAACCAACATGCAGTCTCCTCTTTGGATGCGACCACACGGGAGCAACAGCCTCTTGCCAAATTTAGTTCTGCCTAACGACATTCCATCCTCTCTCCTCCCACATGATAGGCACCAGCTGTCTGTAAATCGAGCACATTGAACACTGTTCTCGGTAGCGTCCTTCGGGTGATCCAGTGGAGGAGAGCGCTGCTTCGTGAGCCCCTTCCCCGTGATTGAGAGGGAGGAGCTGATGCGCTTTTTCCTGCAGATCCTCCCTGGAATAGTGCACTGTCTTTTCAGAAAATACGCCTTGGCTTGCTCCCTCTGCATAACATCGCCCTTGCTTGTTTTTGAGAATTTTGCCTCTGGACACAGCCTGGAAGAGAGTCCGGGAAGCCAGGCTGAACTCCTGCCTGCTGGGCAGTGGCGTTGGCCGCGTATCACGTGTGGCCTCACACACGGGAGTGTGCTCGCTTCCCCTCCAGCGCTGGGAGAGTTTTAAGGCAGGAAGCAAACGAAGTTCTTTTCAAATGCCTTCTTAAATTATTGAGTATGTCCTCAGAGTCCCTGGTTTTGTTATGTGAACTTCATATAGGAAATACTAGTAGATATAAAAAAATTTTTTTAATGGTAAAGGCTCCTAATCTCTTTTGATCCCAAATTTTCTCACCTATAATATGAAGCAGTTGGGCTGAAGGAGTTATAAGGTTCTGGTTTTCTCTTACATGTTCTGATTTTTTATACCCTCTTCCTGGACATGCTATATTTAAACTCCACGTAAAATAATATCTTTCAACCTATGTCAGTATTAATATTTGTTGTTTAGCTAGCAAATCCAAGGAAGGATGTGTGTGCGGGTTTGTGTAATCTAATCTATATCAGGGCCTACCCCTGCAGCTTTCTGACTTAATAATATTTTTGAGTGAATAACTGAAGTGACTGAATAGAGGTAGCAGTGAAAAAACCCACTAGCTTGAATGTTATGAACAAAAATCCTAAAATCTCAGTGGTTTAAAACAATGAAAACATAATAAATGAAATGAAGCCTATTGTTGGTCGCAGCCCAGCACTGTCCACAGAATGGGTAGAGGAGCTGGGTAGTTAGTCTCTGATCTGTAGAGTCATTTAGGAACTCAAGGTCTTGCCATCTTGAGACACTGATCCTCAACACGTGGGCCCTGAAGCTGTTACAGAAGGGACAAGAAGGTGGAGGATTACCCCCCAGAAATTCTTATGGGCCAGAGCTGGAACTGGCCCCTCTCCACTGGCCAGACCTCAGCCCCTGGCTTCCCATGGAATTGCTGAACAAGAGGCTGGAAGATGGAAGCGCACAGCGTGCTCAGGCGGGAAAGGCAAACCACGAGGCCCGTGGGGTCTGCAGCCTCTGCCTCATCTGGCTCTGAGACTTGCTGGTGTTTGAACCTGGGAACAGGATGGCCCACAGACCATCACTCTTCCGACACACACCCTTCCCATTTCGTGTCTTTCTCCCAACTCACACCATTTCCTTTCGTCCAGCCTCGTTTTTACCCTCTTTTATTTGATTCCTGGAGACAAGGAGAGAGAGTGAAAGGGGGCCACCAAGGAGAAGGGCTTTCACACGCAGGAAGAATGGGGAAGGCTCACTGGGAAAGTGGTGCGCTTCAGAAAGGGAGTTGGGAGAGGCAGCACGGACGCTGGTGGATGTTGGTTTCAACTGATCTGAGAATGGATCCCAGGTGGTGCTAGAGGTGAAGAGCCTGCCCGCCCAACGCAGGAGACTAAGAGACCCAGGTTCGATCCCTGGGTCAGGAAGATCCCTGGAGAAGGGCATGGCAGCTTGCTCCCGTGTTCTTGCCTGGAGGGTCCTATGGACAGAGGAGCCTGGTGGGCTACAGTCCATAAGGTCGTAAAGAGCTGGACAGGACTGAAGCGACTTAGCACAAGAATGGATTATTCTAGGAGGGGACAGATCCCAAGAGGAGAAGTCCATTTCTCCATGTAGTAGAAGATAATGTCTTGAACAAACTTTGTGAATTTATCATAAAGTTGAGATCAAAGATCCTCTCTCATGTTTTTAATTACACTGGAAAGACCCACACCCGCAGCTAAGAACCACAGCCATCTGATAGTAGGTCACTCCAGATGTGCTTTTTTTTTTAACATTCACATAAAAATAACACACACACATTCAGTGATTGGAGAAGATAATTTTTAAAGAGCATCGTTTGCTTTCTGTCTTTAACTGTTCCGTCATGTAATGAGAAGCAGATGTGTATTCACGTGGACTTGCATTCAGCAAACTTGCCCGGCAGTCGAAACTGTATCACTGCAGGAAGACCCCCGATCCACCCCCAGGCAGTCCTTGAAGAGCTCCAGAGTCACAGATATTGTAGTGTGTATGCGGGTGTGTGTGTGTGTGTGCATGTGTGTGTTAGTTGCTCAGTTGTGTCCAACTCTTTGCGACCCCATGAACTATAACCTGCGAGGCTGCTCTGTTCATGGATTCTCTAGGCAAGAGTGATGGAGTGGGTTGCATTCCCTTCTCCAGAGGATCTTCCTGACCCAGGGATGGAACCTGGGTCTCCAGCATTGCAGGCAGATTCTTTACTGTCTGAGCTAAAAGGGAGCCCGATACTGCAGTACTCCTAATCTGTAATACACTACTAGATTCCTGAGATAGGGGTTCCCTGTCCCCAAACTCTTAGGTCCTGAAAGACACTAATTTGTCTTTGTGTCTGGTCGTTAATGACCAGAATTGATCCCCCTTCTCACTAGTTATGTTTAATTTAATAATAATAAAAAAAAAAACACTTTCTGAAAATAAGTTTCTGTGGCATTTCTTACACCTAACATTCTTCCATTGGGCGATTTCATAGAGCCAACAGACACAAAAGTCTTTGCCAAGAACAGTTCCCATGAAGGGTTTAAAAGCAGTGAATCCTTGGAAGTTTGGAGCAAATGACAGGACTTGCTGCCCCAAATATGAAACGGGATTAAATGCAGCTTTTCTGAAAGCCATATAAAGCAGCTGCAGAGCTGACATGCCATGTTTTTCTTCCCCCAGGGTTTTCCTGGAAAGGATGGATCCTCCGGCCCTCCGGGCCCACCAGGGCCAATTGTAAGTATTTCCAGGAACTCCTGGGGCGCGACGCTGCTTCAACGCCATTCGCTTCTCGTGAGAGCTTTCCTGCTGCCAGGCCTTTGCTTTGCAGCCGTCTTTGCTGTAGTGTGGTGGCTCAGCCTCTGGGTCAACACCCTTCCTAAGCATCCTCTAAAGGAATGTGTCCGGGGGCTTGATTACTGCACCTCTGAGCCGCTTTGCCATAAGATCACCTGCACTGATTTCTTTTTTACTAGACACAGGTAAGGCTTGAATTCGAAAGAACTACATCTAACCAACACAGTGGGGACTTTTCCAAAAAGAGTCTTCCTTAATTCTGTGGTAGTTGGAAATAGGAATCAGCAGTGAGTCCTGAAGCTGGCTTCAGGAAGGTGGCGGGGCGGCAGGGGTGGGAGGCGGTGTTTGCTGCCCCTTCTGGAGAGCTGTTTTGTTGGGAACGCCCGTCTTTACCTTTGCTCCATTTTCCTGTCCACTAGGGCATTCCCGGAGCCCCTGGAGTCCCCGGGGTCACAGGAAGCATGGGACCCCAAGGTGCCCTCGGACCGCCTGTGAGTATGTGGCCGCAGCCAGTCAGGACGGCTGCCCAGGCATCCTTCTGGCTTATTTTTGTGTTTAAATTGACGGCGTCTCTTGTGTCAAAATGTGTTTCCGGTATTGGACTCTCGGGGAATCTGTGAGGAAAACAGAGACTCTCCTAGGATAAAGATTAAGATGAGACTGTGCGTATATCAGGGCTAAAGACAAATGGTCCCAACAGGGAATGATCTGCAGCTACACTTCCGCTTATATATATTTACATTGTTTGTTATTCTGTTTTTGGCTAAGTTAACTCAATGCATCTTTTCAAAGGTTAGGTACAATGATGTCTATTAATTAGGCCTGTCTTCTGAGCAAAAAATTTAAGTCTGGACAAAGTCAAGGATTAATAAGGATGGGAATAGGTTTTTCTTCCCTAAGTTGTATGAGAAAGGCAGAATTTTGCCTTAAAACACACACTAACACATAAGATGGACAGGGAGGCCTGGCGTGCTGCGATTCGTGGGGTCACGGACAGTCGGATACGACTGAGCAACAGACCTGAACACGTAAGTGAACAGCAGTGTAAATGAAAGCTCAGGGAATGGAACAAATTATTTAATTACTAGTTGTAATAATAACTATTATAATTATTAACTATAAAAAACTAATAATTATAAAATAACTAAGTAATACAATCAATTATATAATAAAATACCATTAAACAATATGTTAATTAAATGATATTAATTTTAAATATTATCAATTGTTTTATTAATATCAATTATATTTTATCATATATCTATACAATGTATTTATAATATAATTATATTATACACAAATTCTAATTTAATTATATAGTATTCTTGCCTTGAGAACCCCATGAACAGTATGAAAAGGCAAAAAGATAGGACACTGAAAGATGAACTCCCCAGGTCGGTAGGTGCCCAACATGCTACTGTAGATCAGTGGAGAAATAACCCCGGAAAGAATGAAGGGATGGAGCCAAAGCAAAAACAACACCAAGCTGTGGATGTGACTGGTGATAGAAGCAAGGTCCGATGCTGGAAAGAGCAATATTGCATAGGAACCTGGAATGTCAGGTCCATGAATCAAGGCAAATTGGAA
>NW_011494805.1:573168-575156 GCF_000754665.1 Bison bison bison | reverse complement strand
TAATGCTGAAGAAGCTGAAGTTGAATGGTTCTATGAAGACCTACAAGACCTTTTAGAACTAACACCCAAAAAAGATGTCCTTTTCACTATAGGGGACTGGAATGCAAAAGTAGGAAGTTAAGAAACACCTGGAATAACAGGCAAATTTGGCCTTGGAGCACAGAATGAAGCAGGGCAATGGCTAACAGAGTTTTGCTAAGATAACACACTGGTCATACCAAACACCCTCTTCCAACAACACAAGAGAAGATTTTATACATGGACACCACCAGATGGTCAGTACTGAAATCAGATTGATTGTATTCTTTGCAGCCAAAGATGGAGAAGCTCTATACAGTCAGCCAAAACAAGACCAGGAGCTGACTGTGGCTCAGATCATAAACTCCTTATTGCCAAATTCAGACTTAGATTGAAGAAAGTAGGGAAAACCACTAAACCATTCAGGTATGACCTAAATCAAATCCCTTACGATTATACAGTGGAAGTGAGAAATTGATTTAAGGGACTAGATCTGATAGATAGAGTTCCTGATGAACTATGGACGGAGGTTCATGACATTGTACAGGAGACAGGAATCAAGACCATCCTCAAGAAAAAGAAATGCAAAAAGGCAAAATGGCTGTCTGGAGAGACTTTACAAATAGCTGTGAAAGAAGAGAAGCAAAAAGCAAAGAGGAAAAGGAAAGATATACCCATTTGAATACAGAGTTCCAAAAAATAGCAAAGAGAGATAAGAAAGCCTTCCTTAGTGATCAATGCAAAGAAGTAGAGGAAAATAATAGAATGGGGAAGACTAGAGATCTAGGCAAGAAAATTCAAGATACCAGGGGAACATTTCATGCAAAGATGGGCTTGATAAAGGACAGGAATGGTATGGACCTAATAGAAGCAGAAGATATTAAGAAGAGGTGGCAAGAATACACAGAAGAACTGTACAAAAAGGTCTTCATGACCCAGATAATCACAATGGTGTGATCACTCACCTAGAGCCAGACATCCTGGAATGCAAAGTCAAGTGGGCCTTAGGAAGCATCACTACAAATGAAGCTAGTGGAGGTGATGGAATTCCAGTTGAGCTATTTCAAATCTAAAAGACGATGCTGTGAAAGTGCTACACTCAATATGCCAGCAAAATATAGAAACCTCAGCAGTGGCCACAGAAGTGGAAAAAGTCAGTTTTCATTCCATTCCCAAAGAAAGGCAATGCCAAAGAATGCTCAAACTACCGCACAATTTGCACTCATTTCACACACTAGTAAAAGAATGCTCAAAATTCTCCAAGCCAGGCTTTAGCAGTACGTGAACCGTGAACTTCCAGATGTTCAAGCTGGTTTTAGAAAAGGCAGAGGAACCAGAGATCAAATTGCCAACATCCGCTGGATCACTGAAAAGCAAGAGAGTTCCAGAAAAACATCTATTTCTGCTTTATCGACGATGCCAACACCTTTGACTGTATGTATCACAATAAACTGTGGAAAATTCTGAACGAGATGGGAATACCAGACTACCTGACCTGCCTCTTGAGAAACCTGTATACAGGTCAGGAAACAACAGTTAGAACTGGACATGGAACAACAGCCTGGTTCCAAATAGGAAAAGGAGTACGTCAAGGCTGTAGGCACCCTGCTTATTTAACTTATATGCAGAGTACATCATGAGAAACGCTGGGCTGGAAGAAGCACGAGCTGGAATCAAGATTGCCCGGAGAAATATCAGTTAACCTCAGACATGCAGATGACACCACCCTTATGGCAGAAAGCAAAGAGGAACTAAAGAGCCTCTTGATGAAAGTGAAAGAAGAGAGTGAAAAAGTTGGCTTAAAGCTCAACATTCAGAAAACTAAGATCATGGCATCTGGTCCCATCACTTCATGGGAAATAGTTGGGGAAACAGTGGAATCAGTGGCTGACTTTATTTTTGGGGGCTCCAAAATCACTGCATATGGTGACTACAGCCATGAAATTAAAAGACACTTACTCCTTGGAAGG
>NW_011494805.1:569857-573068 GCF_000754665.1 Bison bison bison | reverse complement strand
TTTTTCCAGTGGTCGTGTATGGATGTGAGAGTTGGACTATAAAGAAAGCTGAGAACTGAAGAATTGATGGTTTTGAACTGTGGTGTTGGAGAAGACTCTTGAGAGTCCCTTGGACAGCAAGGAGATCCAACCAGTCCATCCTAAAGGAAATCAGTCCTGAGTGTTCATTGGAAGAACTGACCTGAAACTCCAATACTTTGGCCACCTCATGCGAAGAGCTGACTCATTTGAAAAGACCCTGATGCTGGGAAAGATTGAGGGCAGGAGGAAAAGGGGACGACAAAGGATGAAGTGGTTGGATGCCATCACCGACTCGATGGACATGAGTTTCAGTAAACTCCAGGAGTTGGTGATGGACAGGGAGGCCTGGAGCGCTGCAGTCCATGGGATGGCAAAGAATCAGACACGACTGAGCGACTGAACTGAACTGAATTGAATACTTATTAATGGAACTAATTATTTTCCCATAACATCTTATGGAAAAACCTAAATGAGCTCTTTGGGCAACCCAATACCTCCCATTTTTGTGCTTCTGATCTCTCAGGTTGGATGGATGGAGAGGTCGGGGTAGGCTGGGGGAGAAGCAGACGAGCTTCGTGGGCCTGTCTCCTCGTCTGTAATATAAGGTGGCTGCACCACAGCCTCCAAAGCCACGCTTGGCACCTTCTGCGACCTGAAGTCGTGGCTTCTGGCGCAGGTGTTAGCCTTCCTATATGATGTGCGAGGCACCGAGCCTGTATCCATAGACCAAAACGACTGAGACGTGTCCATGTATGTACATTGCAGACGTGCTAAGAATTCATGGAACAGTGAAATCTGGAGGGTGAGGGTAGAAGTTGATGAATTAGATTTCTGCCTCCTGCTATACCAATTACCACAACCTCAAAACGACAGAAATCTCTTGTCTTACAGTTCTGTAGGTCAGAAGCCTGACGTCATCTCAGTGGGTTTTAAAATCAAGGTGTCAGCATTTCCTGTCTGGAGGTTCTAGGGGAGGATCTATTTCCCTGCCTTTTGTAGCTTCTAAAGACTTCCCGCTGTCCTTGGTTTGTGGCCCACTTTGAAGTCAGCAATGTCGTCTCTCTGTTTACCTGTGACCACATCTGCTCTGAACACAGCCTGGAAGCTTTCTTCACTTTGAATGACCTGTGTGATTCTGTTTGGGCCACCAGGGTAATCCTCGGTAATCTCCCCAGATTACTTCAAGGTTACTACGTCACACTTCATAATCTTTTTGCCACATAAAGTAATATGGGAAGAACCCCCTGGAGACAGGAATGGCTGCCCACTCCAGTGTTCTTGCCTGGGAAATCCCATGGACAGGGGAGGCTGGCGGGCCCCAGTCCTTGAGGGTCACAGAGAGCTGGACAGGATTGAGCGACTGACAACATGTTCACAGACCCCAGGAATTGGAAATAGACGCTTCAGGGGCCTTTTTCTGCCTTCCTCATTGAGCGAGACCTAACAGAAACACTGGTTTTCATTCGGAAGGAAACCCTCTCTCTCTAGCCACCCAGGTAGTCACTCTGTATTCTTAAAAGCTCATTTCCATAAAGTTGTTTTGTCCTCGGGGTCCTGTTCTAGGCTGTCAGTCACACGGTACACGTGCAGGTACCCAACATACACCAGACAGGAGCACAGAAAATGCCTCCAGAGTTTAGCTAATACACCCTTTAACAGTCATCCTAAAAAGCCGTACACTTATTCCAACTGGAATGTAGTTACGTTGTCATTGTTCAAAACCTTTTTAGACCTTCTCTTTTCAAGTCAAGCTAGTGATGGGACACAGAAGAAGACTGGAGTGCTTTCTCCTTACATATCCTTTTTCGTTATCTCCGCTTTAGTTCACTTCCCTTAATGTGCTTGGGGAACAGGAGTTCCAGAAGACGTCTGCAGGGCTCAGAGAGCAAAGGGTTCTGGGTAAGAAAGTGTCAGAGACAGCGTATTAAATCTGTTTCTCAGAAAGTCATGAGAAATTTTAGGGTGTCAAAGGCTTTGAGACATCTTGAGGTGCAACAGAAACAAACAAACAAAAAAAACCCCCAAACTGGTTTAAATTTGGTTGGAGAATAAACAAATGCATTTGTGCAGTGTCCCTTAATCCAAGTTGACTTGATCCTAATCCTAGGGGGATGGATAGGAAAGAAGAACAGGCCCTAGAGGGTGCTTGGCAGAGGATGGTGGGTGTGTGTGAGGGGACAGAGTGACCCTGAAATGTAGAAAGTAAGGAAGGCCCCTCCCTGCTAACCACCTGGCCTTTTGTAGCTCTGGAGCAGACTTTAAATATGGGCTTTAAATAAATTCAAAAACAGCAGTAATTTTTTCCTGGAAATAGAACACTTCTTGATATTCCCTTCAGTTGTTGTAAATCAGCAGAAAAGGGCCCTTGATGGTGGCATTTGTATCAGAGGCAGCACTGGTGTCTTCTCAAAGCCAGGGGCTCCCTGAAGCGTCCAGCCCAGAGTTTCCTTGGGACGCTGGGTGGGGGAAGCCACGTACCTGCCTCCTGCCAGATGAGCTGCGCCTCACGGAGTGAAGCCTTGATTGATTTCCTGTGGATGGCTGTTTAGGAAGGCAGGAGGGAGAGACCAGGAGAGACACACTGCCCACTGAAAATAATTTGTTTCCTATAGTCAGTGCCAGGAAAAGGCTGGCTTCTACTCATGCTGCCTTCAGGTGCGGACTTCCCAGGGCAGAACGTGCATTGCTGCTGGTGCTATTGTAATTCCTACCCAAGGCCTAAGCTCAAGGTGCCTCCCCTGCAGGAGAGCAGACAGTGAACAGCCTGTGCAAGAAGGGGCCCTGAATTTAGCTGGAAGTGAATACTGGTGGGTGGGCCAGCGTCACACTGTACCATGAGCTCTGCATCAGAAGTCAGGAGACCTGGGTTCTAGACGCCACCCTCACATGACCTTACCTAGCTGTGCGAGCCACACTGCATAAGCTTCTTTACCTACCTTCTCAGGATGTCAGTTTCCCAATTAATTCATTCAAAAATTTTTATTGAGTAGCTATGCTGGATCATTGAAAATGAAAGAGAGTTCCAGAAAAACATCTATTTCTGCTTTATTGATGATGCCAAAGCCTTTGACTGTGTGGATCACAGTAAACTGTGGAAAATTCTGAATGAGATGGGAATACAAGACCACCTGACCTGCCTCTTGAGAAACCTGTATACAGGTCAGGAAACAACAGTTAGAACTGGACATGG
>NW_011494805.1:567308-569757 GCF_000754665.1 Bison bison bison | reverse complement strand
CTGCAAGGAGATCCAACCAGTCCATCCTAAAGGAAATCAGTCGTGGGTGTTCATTGGAAGGACTGATGTCAAAGCTGAAACTCCAATACTCTGGCCACCTGATGCGAAGAGCTGATTTCATTTGAAAAGACCCTGCTGCTGGAAAAGATTGAGGGCAGGAGGAGAAGAGAGCGACAGAGGATGAAGTGGTTGGATGGCATCACCGACTCAATGGATATGAGTTTGAGTAAGCTCCAGGAGTTGGTTATTGACAGGGAGGCCTGGCGTGCTGCGGTTCATGGGGTCACAAGGAGTCGGACACCACTGAGCAACTGAACTGAACGATGTGGACAAGAGATGTGAAGGACAGGTAGGTGTCCACGAGGGACACAAAAGAGGACCAAGATGCTTTTTTACATTCATGGACAATCTAGAGAGGGTGATAATTTTGTTCAGTATATAAGAGGATATAACAAAAGGCGGAAAGTGGGAAATGCCTTACAGGAAAGGCCAGAAAGTTGTTATGAATTTCCGCTGAGGGAGACAGACAGGCAGGGATACAGAATCTACCCTGTCCCTGGAGTGGCGGGGTGGGGAGAACAGCTCCTGAGGAGGCAGCGTTTCAGTGGACCTTGAAAGATGGATGTGCTCTGCCCCCACTTAGACAGGAGGGTGGCCTCCTTCAGAGGGGGATTGTAATGAAACTAAGACGAGCTCAGGCAAGCCCCGTGCTGTCCGTTTTCGTATTGTTTAGCTCTCTCTCGCTTCATCACTGCTGCCCCCACTTCACAGTCACCATCAGCTCTGAGAACTCTAATCTCAAGCCCTCTTCGTTTCTCTCAAAGATAGTCCCCAGACGCCCTAACGGGTCCCCTGACTCTGCCGCTGGGCTGATCCTTCCTCCAGTTGCCGAGAGAACTTCGTCGCGCAGCTCTTCCTGTTGCGTCACTTCCTGTCTGGAGTCTCCTCACTGGACCCCTGGCAGCGGTGGGTGGGGCCCCTGTGTTCCGCCGGGTGCAGGTGGCCCTGCGTTTGAATCCTTGCTTTCCCTCCAACGCGGCTGCCCAGACGCCCAGCTCGGAGCTGAGTCACCGCTTTACTGAAAGCTCTCCCAGTGTTCCTCATACCGTTCGACACCGTGCGTGCCTTGCGGGGAGCGCTTCCATTTGTCTGGGTCGCTGCTTCTCCTTTCTCCCCCTGGGGAGCTCCTGATGGTTTCTCTCTAAAACTGTGCTCTTCCGGTAAGAGGTCCCCCTCCCAGCCTTACCTCCTCGGGTGGGAGACTGCATTTCAACTGTCAACGTCCATCTCTCCACAAAAGGGAGAGTTTCTTGAGGGCAGATTTTTTTTTAAACCACACTCATGTTCTTTCTGACTCCTAGATCCCAGTTCAGCATCTCCAAGGCTAGAGTAAGTCCATTCCGTACAAAGGAGTTCCATTCTGAGAGTGCATCCATAAATCCAGTTTGTTCATGAGCCCAGCAAAGTCAGCCTAGGTACCCACCTGGCACAGTCAGCAGGATTACTGCACTGTGATAGCTTTACAGTACATCTCACACAAACAGTACCGAAAAACACAATAAATAAAACATGTTTAATCTTGCAGTACAGTTCCTGGCAAAGTGCAGTCATCCAGGACAACAGCTGGCACACGGGGCAGGCGTCAAGTGAGCAGGAGGGGGTACTGACCGGAGGGTGGGATACGGGCGAGCTGAGGGCATCAGCATGGGTGGGGGCCATGTGCCCCACCCACACCTGCCACTGATGGAGCGCGGGTCTGCATCTTTGCAAGTTCACAGCTTGAAGGTTCGTGCGTAGGGGACTTATCCTGCTTAATAAGCGTTTGTTAAAACAAAGAGCAAAAGTGTGATTACATTCTAGTTAGGCTGGTACTCAGGTGAGTATGAGGAGATTAGTTTTACAGACTAAGGGTCAGGCATGGAAGCTCAGATATGCAGATGACACCACCCTTAAGGCAGAAAGTGAAGAGGAGCTAAAAAGCCTCTTGATGAAGGTGAAAGAGGAGAGTGAAAAAGTTGGCTTAAAGCTCAACATTCAGAAAACTAAGATCATGGCATCTGGTCCCATCACTTCATGGGAAATAGTTGGGGAAACAGTGGAATCAGTGGCTGACTTTATTTTTGGGGGCTCCAAAATCACTGCATATGGTGACTACAGCCATGAAATTAAAAGACACTTACTCCTTGGAAGGAGAGTTATGACCAACCTAGATAGCATATTCAAAAGCAGAGACATTACTTTGCCAACAAAGGTCCATCTAGTCAAGGCTATGGTTTTTCCAGTGGTCGTGTATGGATGTGAGAGTTGGACTATAAAGAAAGCTGAGAACTGAAGAATTGATGGTTTTGAACTGTGGTGTTGGAGAAGACTCTTGAGAGTCCCTTGGACTGCAAGGAGATCCAACCAGTCCATCCTAAAGGAGATCAGTCCTGGGTGTTCATTGGAAGGA
>NW_011494805.1:558112-566986 GCF_000754665.1 Bison bison bison | reverse complement strand
TGATGCTAAAGCTGAAACTCTAATACTTTGGCCACCTGATGCAAAGAGTTGACTCATTGGAAAAGACTCTGATGCTGGGAGGGATTGAAGCAGGAGGAGAAGGGGATGACAGAGGATGAGATGGCTGGATGGCATCACTGACTCGATGGACGTGAGTCTGAGTGAACTCCAGGAGTTGGTGATGGACAGAGAGGCCTGGCGTGCTGTGTTTCATGGGATCACAAAGAGTCGGACATGACTGAGCGACTGAACTGAGCTGAACTGATGGAAGCTCAACTCTTAGAGCTGAGCTAGGGGTGTTTTGATTTTAGTTAGCAAACACCTAATATTTGGGACTTGGACCATGAGATCTTTCTTCTTTCCTTCAGCACTAAAATTCTATAAATCTATGAATGTAGCTACTGTATTTTCTTTTCTTTGCATTTCAAGTGTTCCTGAAATCAAAGGAAAATATGCCACTTTTTCTTGCCGACATCTACAGGGACTGTGTGTTTTCCATCAAAGCTTGTTTTGGTGGAGTTACGGACCTTCATTCACTCAGGAATTTTGAGTTTGTTTTTCTTTTATTTTGCAAAACGAAAGATCAAAGGAAAGACATCAGAGAAGTTGGAATAAGAAAATAATTTCTTGTCGTTCAGATATGTTCACTAAGTGTACATATGTGGTTTCCTGGAGACCACCTTGCTGTGCCCTGCAGCTACTTAGTCACAAGCATTGGGAGGCTGAGTGTGAGGAATTTCGGGCCTCATTAAACGCATCAGTCTCTGCACACCAGAGGCGCCGACACCTGATGCCATCCGTTTACCTTATCACTCAGGCTTGCACTGCCGTTTCTTTGTCCAAGTTTCAAATAGGAAGAGTTAACACATGATAGCTAGCAATGGAAACATTAAGAATATGTTGGTTCAGAAACAAAAAATATTCAAGATGAAATAGATTTTAAGAAATGACTCAAAGACTAATTCTGAATGACTGGAGTGAGATTTGGGAGATGTTGGTTGCTTTTTAAATTACTGCATTAAGAAAAATATTACCTACACTGAAGTAGAAGATTCAGGCTAGCAAATGTGTTGAGCAGTGCTCTCTTTCCTGGCAGCAGTAGAGTGTACTGTGGAGGGCAAGGGTTCTGGAGCCCAGCTGAATGGATTCTGGTCCCAGATTTTCCATTTCTTATTGTGTGACCTTGGGCAATTTATTTATCCTCTCAATGCATCACTCTCCTTATATGTAAAAAGCAGAGACGTTACTTTGCCAATAAAGTCCGTCTAGTCAAGGCTATGGTTTTTCCAGTGGTCATGTATGCATGTGAGAGTTGGACTCTAAAGAAAGTTGAGTGCTGAAGAATTGATGTTTTGAAACTGTGGTGTTGGAGAAAACTCTTGAGAGTCCCTTGGACTACAAGGAGATCCAACCAGTCCATCCTAAAGAGATCAGCCCTGGGATTTCTTTGGAAGGAATGATGCTAAAGCTGAAACTCCAGTACTTTGGCCACCTCATGCAAAGAGTTGACTCATTGGAAAAGACTCTGATGCTGGGAGGGATTGAAGGCAGGAGGAGAAGGGGATGACAGAGGATGAGATGGCTGGATGGCATCACAGACTCAATGGACAGGAGTTTGAGTAAGCTCCGGGAGCTGGTGATGGACAGGGAGGCCTGGCGTGCTGCAGTCCATGGGGCGGCAAAGAGTCGGACACGACTGAGTGACTGAGCAACAAGAAAATGGAAGTAGCATCTCACAGGGTTGTTGTAAAGAGTAAATGAGCTTATCTTACAGGAGTCTTGCAGGGATTAAATGAGTTCACCTTACCAGGTGTTAGATGGCTTAAATGAATTAATGTGCTGAGATGTTTACCTGGTACGTGGTAAAAGCAGCTTGAGTTTTAAACCACTAGTATCTACAAACAATTTCTTGGTTTATTAAAGATGAGGAACAGAGGCTAATTTTTGTTTGCTGATTTTTGGTTTTGTATTGCATCAAATGCTTGAAATGAAGTAGGCAGCAGTCCTAGATGTATAATAAATATTTTAATTTAATATTGCACTTAGCTGAATATTCAAGTGACTCTTTTATGGAAAAAACGGGCTAGGTGGTTTTGGAAATATAAAGTAATATAAGTTATGGTCCCCAGCATTAGCGATCTTACCATCTACATAGAAGAGAAATCTTTGTGTTAACATTGTTAAATGGGGGCTCCCAGGTGGCAGTATGGTAAAGAACCCATCTGCCAAACAGGAGAGATAGGAGACTTCACTAGGTTTGGAAGAGCCCTTGGAGGAGGAAATGGCAACCCACTCCAGTATTCTTGCCTGGAGAAGTCCATGGACAGAGGAGCCTGGCAGGCTACAGTCCATAGGGTCACAAAGAGTCTGACATGACTGAGCAACTGAGCATACACATGGTTAAATATATACAATAATAAAGATTTAGTATGAAATAGGTGGTATTTGAATTGAGTATTGCATTAGAATATTGCTGATACTTGATATATAAGATATTCTCTTAATACCTTTCTCACAAGTGTTCTGATATACTGACTAGACCAGGTCTGCGGGAATGAGAAGTTTTACTTTTGATAAGCAGATGATAGTGGAAGTTGAGGCCACGCATCAGTAACATGTCTTTGAAAGCGAGGACTCTGACTTTGTCACATGGATATCTAAGAGTCACCGGGTGACTCTGAATACAGGAAGAGCTGCTGTCGGTCCGAAGTCACTCAGCTTCCTGAACTGCATCCTGAACTGCATCAGGAGGACGAGACTCGTGGTTGTGCAGAGGATGAACTGAAGAGGAGGGTCTTTCGTTAGGGAAGCTGGCTTGAAGGCAGGTGCGAATGCCCTGGCGTGAGATGGTTGGGGCTGCAGCTGGGTAGTGGAACAGAGGGGTGGGTATGAGAGGAGCTGCGATGCCAAAGTGTGGGGGGCATTCCTCGGTGGGCCAGTGATGAAGACCCCGAGCTCCCACTGCAGGGGCTCGGATCCAGCCCCTGGTCAGGGAAGTAAGCTCTCAGGTGTCACAGGGGACGGCCAAGAGCAACACGAAACAAAACGTGTGAGTGTGTGAGAACAGGCGTGCGGGAAGCAGGGGAAGGAAGGAGGACAGGGCGGGGGCGGGGCCTGGCTGCCGGCTCAGGGAGTGGGCGTGGCGCTCCTCGTCCCTCCGGAACTCCACCCTCGGAGACGGAGACGCGCGTTTGTCGCCTGAATCAGCCCAAGTATTTACACCTCTGACAGCCGCAGACAGTACAGGTGAGGGCGTTTCATTTTTCCAGAAAGCCAGTTTACCTGCACACACTGGAATGAACACGGAATTCTCATTTTGGATGACTAACTGAATAGAGATTTTTGGAAAAGAGACTGATTTGAGACCTGTTGAGATTATAGTAACAACTGGGAACAGCCTGACAGCGTGACAAATTCCATCTGTAAATGGCACTTACTATCCTTCTGGTAGAGGTTATAAAAAGTGTTGTTCAGTAAATCTATTACCCTGCCTTGGAGTTGAAACAAGAAGAAGAAAGTCTAATGAAGACACGTGTTTTGCATTATACATGTACTTTCATTGCAGAAACACTTTAAAAAAAAAAAGGCCATTGTTTTTCAGCAAAAGTTTTTACAGATACGGTAAGGTTTCCTATGGGTCAAAGAGTAGCTAAGCCACAAAACAAAACAATAGTTCAGCTGGGAATTCGCGTTAATACAGGCTCACATTACCAGGGAGAATCGGGGAGAAGGCCTCACGTGCTGTTAATCCCGAATGGAGAGCAGGGTGAAGAGCTAGCATTTCACAGATTCCACCTTTCACTTGAGCTCTGAGGTTGGAAGATGTTTTCCTTTCTGTGAGAGATATGCTTTCAAAAATGAAAACCATGTCTCTTCGCAGCAGAGATGTGTGACATCGATTGCGCAGCATCAGGAGAGAGAGGCGTTTCGTGTGAAAAGAGTGAATGTTTTATCCAGTGACACTGTATTACAAGGCGGTATTGCTGCAGGACCCCAATTTTGTGTTCACGCGTACTGTGACTTTGCATGCAGAGACTGGGCGAGTAAAATGTTTAAAGTGTCTGTGGGACCACAGTGGAGGCCTGGACGCAGAGAAGAGACTGATGGACACGAGGGGCGGGAAGGGAGGAGAGAGCGGGGCAGACGGAGAGAGTCACACGGACGCTTACACTAGCATGTGTTAAACAGATCGCAGTGGGAAGTTGCTGTGTGACCCAGGGAACTCAAACCCGGTTCGGTTAATCCTGGAGGGCTGGGATGGGGAGGGAGGTGGGAGGCGCTTCAGGAGGGAGGGGACACATGTCTACCTTCGCCGCTTCATGTTGATGTATGGCAGAGACCAGCACAATATTATAAAGCAGTTATCCTTCAATTACAAATAAATAAATTTAAATAACTGGATAACCAACAAGGAAACACAACACAACACAGAGACGTTGCTGCTTGGCGGGATGACAGGCTGCTATTTGTTTATTCCTGTGGCTGCGTGTCTACTCTCGCTGCAGAATGATGAGCGCTAAGGAAAACCTCGTCGCACAATCAGAAAAGACGCGCCATCATTATGCTTGGCTGAGTGCAGCATCCTAACTCGACAATTTACTATTTTGCAGGGTGTCCCTGGAGCAAAGGGAGAGAGGGGAGAGAGGGTGAGTATCTCTTGGCTGCGTAGCTTTGTCCGGGAGCCTGGCGAGGGAGGGCGATTCTCTGTCCAGGTCAGTCATCGCTTCACTACCCGCCCCCACCAGCCCAGCTCACCCGACTGTGAGCACCTTTTCAAGCGGATCCACCCCCCGGGCTGGAGGTCAGGCCAGCTGGCTTCTCGTCGCAGCTCTGCTAGTCCAGCTAGGTGATCTGGAGCATTTGTTTAGGGATGAAACAGAGGGTCACTCATTTAACTCACAGAGTGGATTTAATGAAGACATTATACAGAGGATGGGAAAGGTTTCAGAGAAGTAAACGCTCTGCTCAAAACGCCAAGCGGTAGATCGCGGCTTGCGTGTTTCCGATATCTGCACCCAGGAAAACAATGACGTGCGGGGTCAGAGCACTGGCTGTGAGACCTAAAACAGGTTATTTCAGGGGCCTTTTCTCTCCTTTGAGAAACTGTGCCGCTGCTCAGATAATCGTGCAGTCTCTTCTGATAGACGCAGTGGTGACCTTGGGCTCACCCGATGACCTCGGTGAAAACTTGGTTTGTAAGTTTTTAACTCTATAAATGGATTTAGCATCTTTCCTCTGGTTGCTATTAGTATTCAATAAGCCACCGCTTGAGAAAGTGCCATATTTTATAAGCTCTAAAGAGTGATAAAGAAGGCATTAAATAATATATAGTTAATGGGTTTGTTTCAAACACTTAAATTTTTTTAGAATCTGGGACCGGAAGTGCGTACTTGAGCGTCTTAGTCTAACGCGGGCTCTCAGGAGCCTCGCAGGGCGCGTGTGGGGTGCTCCCACCTTCCCCGTGTGCGCGGTGGGCCATCCTGCCTGTTGCTCGGCAGCGAAGGGCCCGATTGCAACAGTGGGTCAAGTCCCAGCTCCCTCCTGGAGGTCCTGCCACGGGCTGGGCCGTGGTCAGTAGTCAGGGGTCTGCTTTTTCTCTCCTCCAGGGCGACCTTCAGTCTCAAGCCATGGTGAGAGCGGTGGCACGCCAGGTGTGCGAGCAGCTCATCCAGAGTAAGTGCGCTGTAGTCACCAATGTTCGCTGTTTCTCGGCCAAATGGAAATTCGCCTTTTGCACAAGCGTTGTCTTGGTGCATACCCACTAGCTTTACAACTGGCCATCACTGACCCACCTGAGGTCACTACCTCTTTAGATGTAATCTCATTACGGATTACCCTGGCCTTCTACAGCGATGATGCAGACGCAGATCCCTCTCTGCTGTTTGTCTGGAAGCTCCTGTTCGCCCGTATAGGTTTAACTTGACTTCCCAGATCAAATCTTCTATTTCTTCTTCATCTCTCCAAATAAATGAATCTTTTTCATCAAGTGCTAAGGACTTGAAAGCTGCCAAACTGAGGCAGCAGACCTGCCTCCCAATCTCCAGACTTAAATCAATCTCTCTTTCTTATCCTTTTCTTTGGTTAGCCCAAGGCCCTTCTCTGTAAGACTTATGCCATAAAAGACAAACAGAAGCACACGCACACGCGGGTACAGGCCTCACGTGGCATTTGACGGGATCCTCGGGTCCACGCCGAAAACTGCACCGGAGCACACGTTACGTCACGCCTGTCCCATTTCCTCACCTTAAACCTGAACTTTCCCTCTATTTTAAATGCTCCCTCTATTTTAACTTTAGTGCGTTTTATGTTATATAGTACACTAGTGTGTGTGAGATAGAGAATTTACAAGTAAAACTACTTAAATTTAATACCGAAATAAGAATCTCTGAAACCACAATTAATTACAGAAGGGAAACTGAACATTAAGTAGAATGCGTCTGCAGCTAACCTGTGTCTTGGATTATTTGTAGGTTTCTCATTGCAAGTATACAGTGTAAATGGGTACTGAATTGTTTTAAGGAAACCTAAGGGTTAAATCCTAATATGACTCATTGACCATAACATAAGGACTATATCACAATAGTTACTGTCTTATTCCACTTTGGAATAGAAATGTTATGCAGATATGTGATTGTTTGAAACGTGGCCTAACAATTGAGATTTCAAAATCCAGTTTTTCCCCTCAGGAATTGTCAGATTCCTGTGAATAATTTCTCGGAAACCAGCGGGGTTATACCAGAGCTGAAACAGGCCTGTAAAATGGGGAGGGCCTGCCTGTCAACGTCCTTGTCGGAGAAGAATACGGCAGATACTGCATGTGGCCCCATGAGCACAGCTCAGCCTCCCCAGAGCCGTGTCTCTGTCATCCGAGCTTTATCTTTCCTCCCTTCAGCTCTGCCTCAGAGCTTGGTTACCACGTGGCTTATAATTCCTCACTTGCTCGGTTGTCTGTTTTTTCGTCCAGAGCTAATCAGAAGAATTATGCTAGGAAAGGTTGAACTGTGTGAGGCTCCAGTGATGACCTCTGGAGAAGTAGTGGAGGACGGCCCCTTTATCAGAGCAGGAAGCTGAAACAGCAGAGGCGGACACGTCTGCTCCTATGCTGACTTTCACGAATGTGCCTCCTGGCGGGCCCGCGTCAGCAGCCACCCAGTCCTAATGACAGTCCTGCTCCTAGGCTTAAGAAGGCATTGACTGTATCTTAGAAATCATCCCTCTAGAAATTGTTGCCATTCCTTATTAGGGTTGGATATTTAAAAAGAAATAAATAATAGTCATTTGGAAAATTCACTTCTGTAGGGAAATGTTGTCTACTGATGATTCTGGGAAAATGGGGAATTATGATATCAAATATTTTCTCAGTTTTTACTTGTAATTATTAACATCCATTCTTACAGGCTCAACTGAGTTAAGGGATAATGAGAGAAAGCCAAATTTAAAAAAATAATAAAGCTAGTGAGAGTTTCTGCAGCTGGGACTCAAGTAAAGGTTTCTGCAAAAAGGCTTGGCAATGAAGAGATGAGTTGAAACACAGCACTTGTCTGGGGATTTGTGAGCAAGAGGGTGGGGCAGGCTTTGTGGGTTAGGAAAGAAGACAAATCATTTGGGTGGAAATTGCTGGAGAAAAGGGGCTGCTGGGTGAGGGTTTAGGGGTCAGATAAATGTTGGGGGTAAAGGTAAAATTTATGACTTCTGCTCAGTGATACTTACTGAGATGCTGACGTGAGCTGTGGAATTCCAAATGCATGAGATGGAATTTGAACACAGTCCAGCTGCTAATATCATCCAAAGGGAAATGCAGGATCTTTTCATTTGGAAATAAACTTATTTCAGAGGGATGTGCCTCATGCCTTGGTGGGTGTCTAGCAGAATTGTTCGGAGCCTTGACAAATGGTACATCCAGTTCTTCCATTGCATGTATGACCGTTCATCGGATGCTGTCTTTGTCCTTCCTGTCTCAGGTCACATGTCCAGGTACACGGCCATCCTTAACCAGATTCCCAGCCACTCGTCATCAGTGCGGACCATCCAGGGGCCTCCTGGAGAGCCTGGGAGGCCGGGCTCCCCGGGAACCCCTGGTGAGCAAGGACCCCCAGGTGCCCCGGGCTTCCCAGGAAATGCAGGTGTGCCCGGCTCACCAGGAGAGCGAGGTAAGAGGGCCGTGCCTCTTGCTGGGTGCGCTGACACGGGGGTAGCAGGGGAGCTCATGCAGGGACAGCATTCCAAAGAATGGACTAAATTAATTCTGCCCCATCTATTCTCCAGCTTCTTGTTTGTTTATCCCCAATATTGAGAAAGTTGAGTAAGCTACAACGTGTTTATTAATAAAGCTTGCATGCAGGAGGACCAGAACTCCCAATTAACCTCTAAGAAGCTTTTGAGCTAATGAGAGAAAGATTTCCTCTCTGGATGGATGAATTAAAAAAACTATGCCCCAGCCAGGTAGAATTAGAAAATGCTTCATCTGGACAGATGTAGCGTCACACATATGTGTCAACTGAAACAATGAAAGAAGCACAACCTCACAGGGAGAGCTGTTTATCTGGCAGATCTGCTGAGGACTTAAGCCCTGGGCACAGCCCCTCAGGTTCATCTAGGGATGGCTCCAAACAGGGGAGGGAGGAGCCAGTTATACACACCAGGTTTGTTTTGGCAACGAAAGCCGGGTAGTGGGAGCATCAAAAGATGACTGTTAATTAAAGAAAAACAGGCATCTCAAACGAATGAATTTAGCACTTTTCTATGAATGTGAAGATGCAAGAGTCTGAGTTCACTGAAACCATTGCTTTGATGTGAACCTTGTCTCTCTTTGGCTCGTATTCTATCCTATCCCATCCCGCATTGCCCCAGCGTGCACTGTTGCGGCGGCTGTGG
>NW_011494805.1:552336-558012 GCF_000754665.1 Bison bison bison | reverse complement strand
GTCCTGGCAAGTAGAGAGCTCACTTTCCAGGCCTGGAAAAGCGAGTGCCCATACTAGGCAACAGTCAATAGCAGCCTCGAGGTAAGACGTGAGTCATATCAACTCAATGATTCAGATGTGCCTACAGAGACCATGCTGATTCTAAGCTTCAAATGAAATAGACATTTAATCTGTTTGTGGCTCATCTTCCTATAACATGAGGCGGTATTTTATTAATAGTTCTGTGGGTCAATGTTTAATTTTTTCTACTTAAGTTTCTTTCTAATAGAGATCCTCCTTAGCCTTTTCTTCCACCCTTTCCAGGTCTCAGCAGTATTGTGCAATATAGTAATGGACTCTTTTGATCGAATTTCACCCAGTTCTGTAATTGACCAAGATCTCTCACTCCAGAAGCAGATCAGATCAAAGAGATGTGGGAGAACGGGGTTCCCGATTAACCAAAAAGCGGCGATAGGAAGAGTTTCACACTTCCTAGGACACGGTTTTATAGAATGCAGATCCGGAGAAAAGCTGCTTAGTGAGACCTGCTCTATGAGTCATGTTGCTTTAATGAGATGGGGCGGATATACTCCTTTGCTCAAATGTGGGATGCAGGATGCAGATCACAGAGATAACATCTCATGTTGACTCTGGATCCATGCCGACAGGCCAGGTGCGCTTCTGCCTCCGCACTTTTGGACACTTCGTTCTTCCCACTTCTGGAAATGACCTTCCTTTTCCCTGTCTTATGTGTTTCTTACTCTTAGTTCGAGATTCAGCTTAACCCCTGTCACATGCATGAAGTTTCTGTTGATGGTTCTAGACCCACAGATATCGCCGCCCCCTGAATGCCATGCCCGTTTCAGCTGTCGTCACATGTTAGTGAACAGCGTGATTGCAGAAAGCAGGGGTCAGGTCTGAACTGCTCTGCAATAACAGGTCCTGGCTAGATCATCGTTGCTGTAATCGCAACCCAGTTCTGCTTTTCCTTTCCGAAAAGTTTCCCCGTGCCAGGGCACTAAATCAGTAGATGCAGAGAAGGACATAATTTCCTCACGGAATGCCAGCGATCTGGCAGCCGGGACGGTGGCCATCTCTGTCAGCAGGATGCCCTCCAGGGTGTGGGTGATGGACCGGCTGTGACTCAGGGAGCACAGGGCCGGCACTGAGTCACTCGGCAAGGCACAGGTTGTCTTTCTTCTGTTTGGAAGTCCTGTCCTCATTCTTGCCAGACTGTCTTTCCTGCTCTGCAAGAACCTGAGTGCTGGAAAGAGAGGAAACCTCTGCTGGGGTCCTCAAATAGCGGCCCAGACAACCCTTGAAATGTGAGTTTCTGCAATGGAATTTTCTGACACGTATGCGTATGTTCCTAAAGAGTGTGGTAAACACAGAGTCCTGAGTTTCACAAGCACACGTGGGTGCGGGTGGGCAGTCAGACAGCGAGGGGTGCTCTTTGAGACGAGGGAGGCGGCTCATCCTTTTATTTACTTATCTGTTGCTTCTGGCTGAGCTGGGTCTTCGCTCCCACGGGGCCCGCTCTCTGGTCGGGGTGCGTGGGCTTCTCCTTGTGGCTCTCTTATCGTGGAGCGTGGGCTCCAGACTCACGGACTTCGGTTGTTGTGGCTCACGGCTCTAGAGCGCAGACTCTTCAGTTTGGGTCACTTCTCCGTGGCATGTGGGATCTTCCCTGATCAGGGACTGAGAGGCACGTTCTTCACCACTGGACCTCCAGGGAAGCCCGGGAAGCTGATGTTGGTTGATCACCAGCTGGGGGTGTGTGCTTTGGGGTGTAAGATTGGGGTTTATAGGCCAACATCCAGAGAACTCTTCATTCCCAGCAAAGTATTTCAATCCCATTGCAACTGGGATTTGTGGTTGCAAGGAGAACAATAATTTAAAAAAGGAATTTATTGAAGTTTTGTTGACTTACCATATTTTGTTAGTTTCAGGTGTACTGCAAAGTGATTCATATTTTGATCATAGCCTTGTGGTCCAAGTACTCGGGAAAGATTGATACAGAAAAATGTCTGCCTTTCCACTAAATCAAAACAGTC
Organism: Bison bison bison; assembly: GCF_000754665.1. Lineage (NCBI taxonomy): Eukaryota > Metazoa > Chordata > Mammalia > Artiodactyla > Bovidae > Bison > Bison bison. The sequence continues at coordinate 555,979 of NW_011494805.1, read as the reverse complement.
ACACTTCAAAACCAAAGCAATTTCAACAATCTTTTCACCTTTGCATTTTATATAAAAAAGAAGCATAAGAAGATATTGAGGTCCCAAGAGGCTGGAAGTCAGCCAGTGTTAGGGAAATGAAAAACAGGGATCATGTTTGAGATTTTTTTCTGTGTAAAATATGATTATCTCTATACACTAGAGTACTATTTTAAAGGACACTATATTATAAAGGGTAAAAATAAGTGTCATTTGTAGGCAGTTTACTTAGGCAAGTAATAAGCTACAAAAGGAAGACTAAAAGAAATGTGGATGTTGAAACTGGCACAGCATTGCATGGAACCTCTTTCTGCTGAGTCTTCATTAAAAAAAAAACACGACTCTTGTACACGCTGCTGCTGCTAAGTCGCTTCAGTCGTGTCTAACTCTTTGTGACCCTATGGACACCTACTGTATTCAAAATGGATAAGCAGCAAGGACCTGTTGTAGAGCACATAGAACTCTACTTAATGTTGTGTTGCAGTCTGGATGGAAGAGGGTTGGGGAGAATGGATACATGTATATCCATGGCTGAGTCCCTTCTCTGTTCACCTAAATCTTCCACGACACTGTTAATTGGCTATACCCTAATGCAAAATAAAAAGTTTAAAGTTTGAAAAAAAAATCATGACTCCATTGACTTTGGTTAACTTTTCATCAGCAGTGCTCCATTCGATTTCTCTACTCTAATTTTTTGAAAAGTTTTCAAACTTTAAAGAATAATGCGCAAGAAGAAGTGCATTTTACATCATGACACGGTGTGCATGTGCACATGCGGCGTTCAGACTTCCATGACTGAGGCAAACAGAAACACAACTTGCCCTTACTATTGTTTCCCGCTTTTTGTTTGTTAAAAGGCTGAAGGGCATCGTGGAGAACTCTCTTCAACACTCTAATAACCTATATGGGAAACGAATCTGAAAAAGAATCGATACATGTATACGTGTAACTAAGTCACTTTGCTGTACACCTGAGCCTCACACAGCATTGCAAGTCAGCTATGGGGCTTCCCTGGTGGCTCAGACGGTAAAGCGTCTGTCTGCAGTGCAGGAGACCCGGGTTCGATCCCTGGGTTGGGAAGATCCCCTGGAGAAGGAAATGGCAGCCCACTCCAGTAATCTTGCCTGGAAAATTCCATGGACCGCAGAGCCTGGTAGGCTACAGTCCATGGGGTCACAAAGAGTTGGACACAACTGAGCGACTTCACTTTCACGCAAGTCAACTATACTCCAATATAAATTTTTTTAAAAGGTTAAAGGGTACCTTTGGATTTTATGAGCTCAGCTTGAAACATATTGTGCTGGTTCAAGATCTTTGATTAACTCCCTTTTTATAATTGATGTATTATAGACACAGAATATGGAGAAGGCAATGGCAACCCACTCCAGTACTCTTGCCTGAAAAATCCCATGGGCGGAGGAGCCTGGTCGGCTGCAACCCATGGGGTTGCAAAGAGTCGGACACGACTGAGCAACTTCACTTTCACTTTTCACTTTCATGCATTGGAGAAGGAAGTGGCAACCCACTCCAGTGTTCTTGCCTGGAGAATCCCAGGGAGGGGGGAGCCTGGTGGGCTGCCGCCTATGGGGTCGCACAGAGTCGGACACGACTGAAGTGACTTAGCAGCAGCAGCAGCAGTAGACAAAGAATATGCATTTTTAGAGAACAGAAATTACAAAATATTCCTTCTATATTAGCTAGATGAAGTGATGACCATTCATGACTTTCCTTATTACCTAATAGAAGACTGTACTTTCACTCCATCTAATTGTCTTCCTCGATCTTGTTAACTCTTTATCTCCTTTACCTTAAACAAAGTATTGTTGCTATTCAGTCACTCAGTTATGTCCAACTCTTTGCAACCCTATGGGCTGCAGCACGCCAGGCCTCCCTGTCCATCACCAACTCCTGGAGTTCACCCAAACCCATGTCCATTGAGTTGGTGATGCCATCCAACCATCTCATCCTCTGTTGTCTCCTTCTCCTCCCGCCTTCAATCTTTGTCAGCATCAGGGTCTTTTCAAATGAGTCAGTTCTTTGCATCAGGTGGACAAAGTATTGGAGCTTCAACTTCAGGATCAGTTGTTCCAATGAATATTCAGGACTGATTTCCTTTAGGATGGACTGGTTGGATCTCCTTGCAGTCCAAGGGACTCTCAAGAGTCTTCAACACCACAGTTCAAAGGCATCAATTCTTTGGCTCTCAGCCTTCTTTATGGTCTAACTCTCCCATCCATACATGACTACTGGAAAAACCACAGCTTTGACTAGATAGAACTTTGTCGGCAAGGAAATGTCTCTGCCTTTTTAATATGCTATCTAGGTTTGTCATAGTTTTTCTTCCAAGGAGCAAGCGTCTTTTAATTTCTTGGCTGCGGTCACCTTCTGCTGTGATTTTGGAGCGCAAGAAAATAAAGTCTGTCACTGTTTCCATTGTTTTCCCATCTATTTGCCATGAAGTGATGGGACCAGACGCCAAGAATTGGGTTTGCCAAAACATTGGTTCGTGTGTTTCCTGTAAGCTGGCTCTAGGGCCACTTTTCTCGTCATTTTAGCCACTCAGTCCTGTCCGACTCTTCGCGACCCCATGGGATGCAGCCTGCCAGCCTCCTCTGTCCATGGGATTTTCCAGGCAAGAATACTGAAGTGGGCTGCCATCTCCTTCTCCAGGGGATCTTCCCAACCAGGGACTGAACCCGTCTCCTGCATTGGCAGGTGGGTTTTTACCACTGAGCCGCCAGGGAAGCCCCTAGTAGTGCTTAATTGTCTTTAACTTCATTAGAAACAATTAGATTTTATTGTGACAGCTGTCATATCAGTGTGCATTTAAAAAGTTATCAAAATTGGTGAATTTTTGTGTAGCCATTTTAATATTGAACATGGAAGAAAAAGGCTACATTTTTGGCATATTCAGTTCAGTTCAGTTCAGTTTCTCGGTTGTGTCCGACTCTTTGCTACCCCATGGACAGCAGCACGCCAGGCCTCCCTGTATATCACCAACTCCCGGAGTCCACCCAGACCCATGTCCATTGACTCGGTGATGACATCCAACCATCTCATTCGCTGTCGTCCCCTCTCCTCCTGCCCTCAATCTTTCCCAGCATCAGGGTCTTTTCAAATGACTCACTTCTTTGCATCAGGTGGCCAAAGTACTGGAGTTTCAGCTTCAGCATCAGTCCTTCCAATGAACACCCAGGACTGATCTCCTTTAGAATGGACTGGTTGGATCTCCTTGCAGTCCAAGGGACTCTCAAGAGTCTTCTCCAACACCACAGTTCAAAAGCATCAATTCTTCAGCGCTCAGCTTTCTTTATAGTCCAACCCTCACATCCATATGTGACCAGTGGAAAAACCATAGCCTTGACTAGATGGACTTTTGTTGACAAAGTAATGTCTTTGCTTTTGAATGTGCTATCTAGGTTGGTCATAACTTTCCTTCCAAGGAGTAAGCATCTTTAAATTTCATGGCTGCAGTCACCATCTGCAGTGATTTTGGAGCCTAAAAAAACAAAGTCTGACACTGTTTCCCCACCTATTTCCCATGAAGTGATGGGACTGGATGCCATGATCTTCGTTTTCTGAATGTTGAGCTTTAAGCCAACTGTTTCACTCTCCACTTTCACCT
>NW_011494805.1:550417-552236 GCF_000754665.1 Bison bison bison | reverse complement strand
CCTTCATCAAGAGGCTTTTTAGTTCCTCTTCACTTTCTGCCATAAGGGTGGTGTCATCTGCATATCTGAGATTATTGATATTTCTCTTGGCAATCTTGATTCCAGCTTGTGCTTCATCCAGCCCAATGTTTCTCATGATGTACTCAGTATAAGTTAAATTTGGCATATTATGCTTTATTATTTCAAGAAAGGTAAAAATGCAACTGAAATACAAAATGAGATTTATGCAGCATATGGAGAAGGTGCTGTGACTGACTGAGCTGCTGAAAGGGGCTGACGGAGTTTCGGGCTGAAGATGTGTCTCTGGGTCGGCTTCAGGGGGGGTCGACCAGTTGAACTGACAATGATCAAATCAAGACATTCACTGAGAACAATCAGCTTTATCCTGGGGCTGCCCAGGTGGTTCAGTGGTAAAAACCTGCCTGCCAGGGCAGGAACACAACAGACGTGGTTCAATCCCTGGGTCAGGAAGATCCCCTGGAGAAGGACACGGCAACCCACTCCAGTGTTGCTTCCTGGAGAATCCCATGGACAGAGGAGCCTGGCAGGCTACAGTCCATGAGGTTGAAAAGAGTCAGACACAACACAGCACAGATAAAATATTATATCACTAGAGAGCCGACAAAATCAAAATATCCAAATCAAGCGTTGAAAATCATTTGCATCAGCTTGGTTATGTTAATCACTTTGATGGTTGGGTTCCACATAAGTAAGAAAAAAGCCTTCTTGACCCTATTTCTGTATGTGATTATCTACTGAGACATAGTGAAAATGTTACATTTGTAAAACAAATCATGACGGGTGATAAAAAATGAATACTGTACAATAATGTGAGACAGAAGAAATTGTGGGGCAAGTGAAACTAACCAGCACCAACCACACCAAAGGCTGGTTTTCATCCAAAAAAGTTGCTGTTTTGTATATGGTGGGATTGGAAAGGAGTCTACCACGAGCTCCTTCTGAAAAAGCAGAGGATTAATTCCAACAAGCACTGTTCGCAATTAGACCAACTGAAAGCAGCACTCAACGAAAGCCCCCAGAGTCAGTCAGGAATGCCCGTCAGGACAGCACAGTACTTCACGCCTCTTGGACGACCAGGCCGAAACTCTCGTAGCTTGGCTGGGAGTTCTGACTCCTCCGCTGTGCTCACCAGACGTTGTACTTTTGGATTTCCACTTATTTCAGTCTTTACAAATTCTGTTAATGGAAAACTTTCAATTCCCTGGAAGACTCTAAAAGGCACCTGGAGCAATTCTTTGCTCAAAAAGATAAAAAACAGTTTTGGGAAGATGGAATTATGAAGTTGCCTGAAACATGGCAGAAGGTAATGGAACAAAATGGTGAATACATTCAATAAAGTTCCTGGTGAAGAGAAAAATATGTCTTTTATTTCTGTTGGTACTTGAACACCAAAGGAACTTTTTGGACAACCCACTAATGTTCATAAGATTGTGTGGAACAGTCTCTAGCTGTCTTCTTGCATGGACTCTAACAGACAGAGGGTCTGCGGGGGTTAAGGATTCACAGGGACCTGCAGCTCACGTTGTGCACCCAAAGCTTAAGCTGCAGGAGTGGTTGTTGTTCAGTCACTCAGCCGCGTCCCCTGTACAACCCCATGGACTGCAGCCCGCCAGGCTCTTGTGTCCATGGGATTTCCCAGGCAAGAATACTGGAGTGGGTTGCCATTTCCTTCTCCAGGGGATCTTCCTGACCCAGGGATCGAACCCACATCTCTTGCATTGGCAGGCAGATTCTGTAGCGCTGAGCCACCAGGGAAATCCAAAACACTCCCACTGAGACTTGCCTAGCTGCTGCCTCC
>NW_011494805.1:545231-550317 GCF_000754665.1 Bison bison bison | reverse complement strand
GCTGCCTCCAGAGTTGGAGGGGCTGCGTTTGCATCACAGAAGCAACCGTGAGGCAGCCGCGCTGCTCGCCTGCTTTCTCGCCTCGCTCACACTGTGTTGTTACCTTATGTCAAAGAAAAGCGCTTCCTCCACTTCCCCATTAAACCGTGCACCATCTCCAGGTAAAGGGCTCTGTATCCTGGCTTCCAGAATTCAGCAAGTGGAGTGGATCAGCTCTGAGTTTCCTCTGTTGGTTCCTGAACTGTGGCAGTTGAGTCCTGGCTATTCTGACTACCTCACTCTCCAATCACAGCCTTGTGTGATCCTAACTAGATCCTCCTGACCAATGTCTAATTCCGATCTCTGGATGTCATGCCCAGGTGACCGTTGTGTTTACTTCCTTATTCCATGTACTCAGGTGTTCACTATCTGCACTAGGATCTTGAACCATCTAGAAACCCAGACAACAATTAAATTCAGTGGTCTAGAGTCCACAAAGTTTAGCTTCTTTCTTTCCCTGAAAAGGACGGGGGGATTTCCTGAATTCTGTCTCATGCAGTTACTTCAGTTTCCATGGCTCTCCAAAACGTATCAGAGTAGAGGAATCTTCCAGCTAAAGATTTTCATTTTTAGATTGTGTATCCATAACAGCTGGAATTCATAGCTGGTTTACTTTGTATGATAAATCAACAAATATTTATGAAATGCAAGGTTTACGTAAGACTCTTGGCGGGGCAGGGTGTGAGATAATATGATTATTTATGGCTTTTGCTTGTTAGGCATCAAGTGCGTCTGCCGATATTGTGCTGTGTCCCGTATACACAGGCTCCTTTGGATAAAACAAGCTATAAACTTTGATAAGAAGCAATGCTACGCTCCTTCCTGTGTGGCAGCCTGGATGGGTGGGCAGTCTGGGGGGAATGGATACATGTGTGTGAAAAGAGAAGAAAGAAGCTACGCTCCTTCCTGTGTGGCCGCCTGGATGGGCGGGCAGTCTGGGGGGAATGGATACACGTGTGAAAAGAGAAGGAAGAAGCAGTGCTGCCATCGATTCATCAGTTCAGTCAGTTCAGTTGCTCAGTCGTGTCCGACTCTTTGTGACCCCATGAATCGCAGCACGCCAGCCCTCCCTGTCCATCACCAACTCCCAGGGTTCACTCAGACTCACGTCCAACTCCCAGGGTTCACTCAGACTCACGTCCATCGAGTCAGTGATGCCATCCAGCCATCTCATCCTCTGCCGTCCCCTTCTCCTCCTGCCCCCAATCCCTCCCAGCATCAGAGTCATTTCCAGTGAGTCAACTCTTCACATGAGGTGGCCAAAGGACTGGATTTTCAGCATCAGTCCTTCCAATGAACACCCAGGGCTGATCTCCTTCAGAATGGACTGGTTGGACCTCCTTGCAGTCCAAGGGACTCTCAAGAGTCTTTGGCAAGTACTTAATAAACTGTCAGTTGCTTAGTACGATATTAATGCTCATAAAGATTTTATGAGATCAGTACTAGCCTGTTTTCGGTGAGGAAACTGAGGCTCAATGAGATGGTCAGTTGTCACAAAAGCCACCTGCTGGACAGCAGGGGACCAGAATTCAGAACCAACTGCCTGAGCCTGTGCCCCCTGCCCTGTTGTCGCTGTGAATTCACTGTGTAGTGGGGTTTTCCCAGCGGAGGCCAGAGCTGTGCAGGGTTTGGTGAACCCGGTTTCATTATTGCCCCTAATGTCCATAACTCACAGCACGTCAGCTGCCAGGTGACCGGAGTGTTTCAGCGGACTGTGGCTGTATGATTCGCAAGCGTCTTAACGCGTGTTGTTCTGCTATGTCTGGGTGGCCTTGGGGCCTCCTCGACCTGGTAGATGACCAGCTTTGAAAGGTGAACTGCTTTAGGTGCATATGAACGTGATAAAGACTTTTTTATGGTTATATATTTTGGCACTTGACATGTCTTCTAGATTTTAGCATAGGCTCAGTAGGGGAGTAACCTATAGGGAAATCGGTCACAGATCTGGTGATCTGAGATGCACGGATGGAGGTAGACCTCTATTGCAGTATCTCACCCTGGGGACAAATAGGAGAAACCTGGCTCAAAGTAATTTGATCTTGTTCTGCTTCCAATATTTTAGAATAGAACTGTTTTCACCTCACTGTGTGTGATGCCTCTGTAGCTGGAAACAGAATAAGGCGATGGAAATAATGTCTCAATCCCATACAGGTTAGGGTCTGAACTTTGCCACGTGCTAGCTGTGTAATCTTGGGTGCGTAATCTTACAATTTAGCCTTTCTGATTATTCATTCATCCAACCAGCACTTACTGAGCACCAACTGCATGTCAGCTTTTTCTATTCAAGTGCCTTGCGTGGAGACAGACATTAAACAAAAAATACATGAATAGCTCAGTTTCACTTGTTATATATTATGAAAAAATACAGGCTGCTCTATTAGCGTGGAAGAGGGGACTCTGACTTAGTCTATTGAATCAGTGATGTTTTAGCCAAGATGTGAAAATTTAGGGTTGGCCATAACAATACGAAAAGAGTCAGAAGACAGTATTCCAGGCAGAGATAGCAATAGCATGTCCATCGGTCCTGAGGTGAAAAAGGGTTTGAAACTGGTAAAGCCCTGATTCTTAAGCCCAGCAAACATAATGTCTCCTAATTTATAACAAATAATTTGTAGCATTTCTGACACTGTTCTAAACTGAAAGTTATAGATAACAAATATAACCTACCTTCACACATAATTAAAAAAATAAACCCGAGTGCCCTAGTGGGTAATATAAAGAAGTAAAAGGAGAGTGAATGATTGTCAGGAGATTTATCCCTACATGCAAATTTCCAGCATAACTACACTGGCAACATAATGAAGAGTCAAAATGTACTTGTATTTAAGAATTATTAACGTGCGACAGCTCCAAGTTCAAGATGATGTAGTTGAGCTCTACCCATGACTGGGCCTCTGCATTTGTCTCTGCTGTGCTCACAGTGAGGGTCTGCTAGGATCGCGAACACATCCCTGGCATTATGCAAATAACGTAAATCACCTTCGCCTACTTTTTCAGGCACCTTTTGATTTTTCATCATGTCTTTTTTCCCACTTCTTGGGGTCAGTGTCTTTCCCCATGCCAGCCCCTGAAAAAAAGTTTATGGGAAATGACTGGGAGGTATCCACTGCAAAGCCCTGCCCTGCTGGACCTGATTGGTTTCTATAAATTTCACTAGCACTTTACATCTGCTTGGCTGGATCAAATCTTTTGGATGGAAGTGCTCTAGTCATTCCAATATTATTATTGAGGACTAAAAATATCAATATTAGAATGTTACCCTTAACACGTTTGTCTAAAGGCTAATACGAGGGTGGTTTCTACCGTAAAAGCTTGATGCTAGGGTGGTTTCTTCTGTGGCTCAGCAGTAAAAAATCTGCTGCCAGTGCAGGAGACACAGGAGATGTGGGTTAGGTCCCTGGGTCAGGAAGATCCCCTGGAGGAGGCATGCAAGCCCCTCCAGTGTTCTTGCCCGGAGACTCCATGGACAGAGGCGCCTGGGGGCTGCAGTCCATGGTGTCACAGAGTCGGACACCACTGAAGGGACCGAGCGTGTGTGCGGAGTGGTTTCTACCCTCTGTTGGCTCCCTAGGTTAATTTGTTATTGTTCTTTGAGGATAAAATCCCTGAGTGACTTTTGAAGTCTAGAAATGACTCTCTTGGAGCTTTCTCTGCCATAGAAGATCAAATTTCTAATGACTGAATGTAAAGAAAGACAAGAGTTAAATAAAGATCAGTTTTCATCAGTCAGATTCTGTGGTTAACTTGGAAAAAAGATGGACTTTGTTTCAGAAAATGAGAGGAGGGAGCTGGGAGAAGAAAATGAAACACAGCCGAGCTCCGCCAGCAGACAAGGGCAGAGAAGGTACCAGCATCCATGGCTGCCATGAGTCAGGGCCACCGCCTTTCAGAGACACAGAAGTGGCTTTCAGGGCGAGAGCTGACGCACCCCTGCTAAAGCTGACGCCGAGTGCCTTGCCTGTGCCAGCTTCCTGTGCATTCACGGTGCTGAGAGGTCTAGAGGAAAAGAGTCCCCGATGGGTTCGAAGCTGGAGAGAGAAGCAGGGTTCCTGCCTTCAGTATTCCTGTTGTTGAAAAGAGCCGTTGGCACAGAAGATGCCTTTGGCAGAAACCTCTGGTCACAGACTCAGAAGTGAAGCATAGCAGTTGTGAGCCAGGAAGGCTGCAATGGTAAGCGTCTGTGAAACTTCTTAATGTCCCTTGTATCCTGGTTTATTCCTGGAAAAACTTTCTTTATGGGACAGACCAACTTGATGAAAGATAGAGGGCCGGTAGAGCTCTCATAATAATGTGCTGGTTAATGCCTAAATATTTACACGTCTTCCCCTTGATGTAGCACATGGCTGACACTCAGCTGCGTGAGACATCATCTTCATTGCTGGTAAAGATCTGCAGAAATCCGTGCTTGCCTTCTTCCTCTCTGGCGTTCTCCATCCTCTGCCTCTCATTTCCTGAGATGAATTCCGGAGAAACAGAACTTTCTCTTTTCTCACCCAGTAATTATCTGGTAAAGTCCAATTTGAATGTCCTTGGGAACAAGACCTTTCTCTGAAAGTTTGATGGATTGTGTTTTCCTAATGTTTAGTGACCTTAAGGCTTGGCAATGAATGCTGCTTCTTTTTATCTTTGTACCACGTTTTATTTGTAGGGTTTCCACCCCCCCCCACCCCGGTTACAAAGTAACCCCTTGCATTATCATGGCTGCAGAGAGAAGCTCTAGGTACTGATCTGTTACCGTGAACAAACAAGCTGTGAACAATTACGACTTAGCTTCAAACAAGGAAGCATGTGTAATCATGGAGTCTATGGTCTGGGGTTCAGGACTGGTTTAGCTGGGTGCTTCGGGCTCAGGGTCTCTGGTGCGTGCTTAGTCGCTCAGTCGTGTCTGACTTTGCAACCCCATGGACTGTAGCCCGCCGGGCTCCCCTGTCCATGGGATTCTCCAGGCAAGAACACTGGAGTGGGCTGCCATGCCCTCCTCCATGGGATCTTCCCGATCCAAGGATCGAAGCCATGTCTCCTACGTCTCCTGCATTGGCAGGTGGGT
>NW_011494805.1:540880-545061 GCF_000754665.1 Bison bison bison | reverse complement strand
CTATGGTCGTCTCCGGCGCTCCCTGGCCACTCTGCTTACATTTGCCTGAGAAGGATGCGTCTCCACAGGGACACTTGGGTGTTTGCTCAGCTGCTTTCCTCAGAACCAGTGCTCCCAGAGAGGGCAGGGGCGGCCACAGTGCCTGTTACGGACTCAGAAGTCCCAACGTTGCTTTCTGAATATCCTCTTGTTAGCAGAGAGTCCCTAAGACATGCCCCCGCTCAAATAGAAGGGGACTAAGCTGCATCTTTTGAAGGGAGAAATAGTACAGAATTGGGGAATATGCATTTAGTCACACTCCTCTGAATTGAACCAAGGTTTTCTGTCCTTGCAGTATAACCAGGGTGATGCGTTCATCTGTAAGAGTGATTTCCAAGCAGTCTGACTTCTAGGGCTCTTGTGAAGGGTTGGCTCATGCTCTGTCTGCCTGTTTTCACCATTTAAATGGGTGTCTTTCTCTCCTGCCTCTTTTACATTATTCAAATTCCAGATGTGGCTTTTTAAAGGGAAATGCAAGATGTAGATTTAAACACCTTGAAAGAATAGCACCTACTGGAAAATTCTTTTTGTAGACTAACACTTTTTTGGGTATCTGTTTCTGAAATTAATTGTAGTTAGGATAAAATCAATTTCCAGTCAAACACAAAGAAGTAATTTAAGAAGTCACTGACAAGTTACAATTATCGTTAAATTGTGTCCCTAGCTTTGCACTATTGTAATACGACTATTACAGTAACAAAACCTGTAACTGCTGTTTTGTCTTCTTTTTGCCCTGAGAGCTGATACACTTGTTTCTGTGGCTTTAGTTTGCTTTGAAATCCTAATTGGAAGGTCTGTGTAATAAGTGGCAGATTCTTGCACTGGATCTCAGCCCTTGTCTGGGGTATGGGCATTATGCTGGAATGCTGGATACTGCACAATGTCTGGGGTAGTGGGCATTATGCTGGAATGCTGGAGTACTGCACAGTGGTGATGGCCTCTCAGCAGGATATTTTTGTGTGGCCCTGTGTCGTGTTTCCCCATCAGCTGCTCTTCAAGTCGGTACCCTTTGTTCTAGCCAAAAGGAGCTGCTCAGGGCTCTCAGTATCAGTCAGCTTTCGCTGCATAACGAACCACAAAAATCTCAGTAACACACAATAGATATTATCTGCCACCACATGTCCGTGGGAGACAGGGCAGCTCTGCTCTGCTGGGGTCCCGGCTGGCGGGGCAGTGACTCCAGAGTATATTCTCCTTACGACAGTCACAGACATAAATAGGCTGACTCACCTGCCTATCATATTTCAAGCCTTTGTTCACATCACGGCCACTGATACTCCTCTGAGAGAGGCAAGTCACACGGCCGAGCCCAAATCCCAGGAGCGGGGAAATGCGTGAATCCTCTGTGGGAGATGGACGTGCAGTTCTCCTGCTGGGTCGGGGAATCCAGACCGCTGCCGCTGCCCGCCGCGGTCTCATCCGCGCCCCTTCCTTTCTGTCCTCGTGCTGACTCCTGTGCAGCCCCGTCCTTACACCTTTCGTGGGTTTCCACTGTTCTTCCAACTCCCCAGAACTCTCTTCCTTGCTCTGGTTTATTCAGACTCAAACTTTGAAACTCGTCTCGACGGCCAGCTCTGGCAGACCGCTCCTCCTCCCCAGGGCTGGCTGCCCTGTGTGTCGGCCACACCTGCGTTACTCCCACTGAACCGGACCAAGGCCTCGGCTTTGTGCCCCCGGCCCCCAGCTGCGTGCCTGCCTCCCAGCTGTCTCACTTAGTACTGTGATTGTTGACGTTCTTGTCTGTCTTCCCACCGGACTATGCTTTTGCTCTATACACCTTCCCCAAGGAGCCTGAACAAATATTTGACACATGAAGCAACAGCTGATCCCTACCTCATTACCATGTGAAATTATATCATGTAGCACCCAAGTTGAATATGTTTTCTTGAATTGTCTCTTATTGGTTTTGCTTCTGTTATTTCACCAATGAGACTACGTGCTCCCCACAGATCAAATTCCGTGTCTGTTTTCCGTTTATGCCTCATAATACCTGACATCCAGCAGTTATGTCGTGACTCATAAGTGATTTATGGTACTAATTACCACTTGCTTAGCTTTTTGGCTGCCATTCCTCATCCAACCCAAGAGTCATGATACAAGCAGAAGCCCATGGTGTGCTGGTTCATCCGTCAGAAGACGTCCTATTAATAGCCAGTCACTGCCAAGTGACAATGTCAGCATTCTCTCGAGTCATCATCACATAATTTCAGCCAGAACAGCAGGGTAAAATTTTTAAGTAGAAATTTTGGTTATACTGGATATATCTAATATGCATTTCCTATTGCATATGAAATAGAAAATGCATTGGGTATTTCAGTGCCCAAATGTGAGTGTCTAATTTAGATGTCTGTGGTCAAAAGTCAAAAGACCTTCTGGTTGTATTGCCTACATGTGTACACAGATAATTTAGAGAGAGAGGAGAGAGACTTTATTTTCTCTTCTTTCTTTTTAATTGAGGGATAATTACAATGCTGTGTGGGTTTCTGCCAAGCATCAACATGGATCAGCCGTAGGTACATGTCCCCCCCACCTCCCGCCCCACCCCACTGCTGTAGGTTGTCACAGAGCCCAGCTGGAGTTCCTTGAGTCATACAGCAGATTCCCACAGGCTATCTATTTTATCTTTCCTTCATTTTTTTTATCATTGTTTTCCTTTTTTTCTTCCAATTTTATTGAGATTTAACTAGCATACAGCACTATGTAAGTTTAGCACAATGGTTTGGCTCACCTACTTCAGGAAATAGTGCCATGATAAGCTTAGTGACAGATACAAAATTAAAGAAATAGGAAAAAATGGTTTTTTTCTTGTGAAAATACTTCTAAGATTTACTGTCTTGATAATTTTCATGTATATTGCACAGCGGTGTTAATTTTTATCACGTTGTGCGTTCCTTCCCTAGCACTTATTTATCTTATAACTCTAAGTTTGTACATCTTGACCGCCTTCACCCGATGGCCTTCCCCCCACCCCCTTTCTTTTAAATGCAGGAAGGTACTCTGGCATTTTCTAAATTTCTGGCCCTGAGCATAAGCAAGTGAAATGAAAGAATGACAAGTTTTAGTTTATATGATACAACTAAAGCTGTTTATGTTAGCTATGATAAACCATCTTCAGAGAATTCTTTGACACGGCTTTTAAAGGAATAAATACACTATAATAAATAAGTGTAACAGAATGCATTTACAGAGCTAGGTGAAAACATACACAGAGGAGATGTCTTCATTAACCCTCTCCATTTTCATTGGCTCTAAATTCAACTTTGACATTAAATTGCTGTGTTGTGTATGTGTGTTGGTGGCTCAGTTGTGGCCAATTCTTTGTGACCCCGTGGACTGTAGCTCTCCAGGCTCCTCTGTCCATGACGACCGTCCAGGCAAGAATCCTAGAGTGGGTTGTCATTTCCTTCTCCAGGGGATCTTCCCTACCCAGGGACCGAAGCCGGGTCTCCTGCATTGCAGGTGGATTCTTTACCAGCTGAGCCACCAAGGAAGCCCTTTTGTGTGTGTGTGTGTGTGTGTGTGTGTGTGTGTAGCAGAGTAATTTGACTTTTCTGAACTTTTTGCTAGCTTGGAAAAATATGATGCGGATCACAGACATACGATGTGCTCATCTTAACAGTGACTCGTCCTGCTTATTAGTGAGGGCTGTTGGCCGTAACACATTTTGTTTTAAACTCTGTGAGACCTGGGCCTTGTCCCACCGCCCTGACACAACTCCCTTCCTTCCCGAGAGTGGAGAGCATCACGTCGCTTTTTGGTTCTGTGAGGGTGAAGACCAGACCAAGCTCTAACTTAAATATCTGTTTAAATAACACCAGCTTGCTGAATATTCATGCTGAACCTATAATACCCATTTTTTAAACTGCAGCAATTGGCTCATTTTTCTGCTAAGTTTGAATCATTTATACTTTTTCCAACCGTCAACGCTGGACATGATATGATGGCTTTGAAGAAGAGCAGTGCAAACCCTGGAGCTGAAAGTGATAGAGCGGCATTTGGTCTGACGTTCCTGTTAGGACCCATGAGGCCGTAACCCAGTGGCCCCAGGCTTCCTGCTGTGTGGCCCCTGCCCCTCTCTGCCCTGCGGCTGCGGACCCCCAGGTGCAGTGGGGTCGCTGATGAGCTGGGGGCTCATCGTCCTC
>NW_011494805.1:530659-540780 GCF_000754665.1 Bison bison bison | reverse complement strand
ACTCCTCTTCCCTCCTGTAGCTGCGTGTCTTTCTGTTCCCAGGCTGCCTTGGGCTCTGCTCCTGGGCAGGTTCAACCAGTGGGAGCCATGGACGAGGGCTGAGGGTCTGACGAGGAGAGAAGTCAGGCTGTTCCTCCTTCACCCCACCCAGCCTCCTCGGCCATCCCAGCTGTGGCCAGGCCCCCGTGTGGCTCCTGCGTCCACTGGACCCCTGTCTCTCTTTCCAGACCCTTCTAGAAGGCCCAGGCCCTGGGCTCCGGGCACACCCTTCCTTCTTGTCCCTGCATGCCTGGCAGTCATGGTTGCTTCCTGCTGCTGTTGGGGTGTGGGTTGCCTCATCATCTCTATTTGGCTTCTCAGCCCTTCTCTCTCCCATGTAACCAAATCTCTGCACCAAATTCCCTTTTCCTGAAAGATCTACAATGGTCCCTGGCTGGACCCTGAATTATAGAGGCGTACTACATGGCCAGTTGTTTAAGGGAAAAGGCTGTAGAGAGATAGACTCTTAGCAACGGTTTGCAAAAATTGTTTACATTTAAAACCAATTTGAGGACTTGCCTGGAGGTCCAGCAGTTAAGAGTCTGTGCTTCTGCTGCATGGGGCACAGGTTCAATCCCTGGTCAGGGAACGAAGATCCCACAAACCTTGCCTTGCAGCTCAAAAACAAGAAAAACAAAAATATTTATTTTCTAGTCTTGGCCAGTGAAGCACAAAGCTTGGAGCTGTACATGCTGGTACAGCCCAAACATGTAAAAAGAGCAGAGCCTGGAGGAGGACATAAAACGCTTGTTGGATTAAGTCCAATTAATCTGCCATCTTGTAATGAGTTATTTGTTCCAGGACCTTGTACCTAGCAGGCATTCAGGCATACACTGAATGAAAAATGAACTCTACTTGGAATGTATTGCCAGCCATTTCCCAGGCAACAGACAATATAATAACACAGCTGAAGCCCTGTCTCACATTTTCTGTGGCTTCTTGGTAGAATTACAATGAAAGCATTACCCAGGCCTTGCATATCTGCCTGGGCATAAATTCGGAGAGTTGCTCCAAATAGCCGGGATAAAGAGGGAATGAATGACTGCTCCATGGAGTGCCTTGAGACTCTAGCCTGAGTGCTTGCTGTGCTCAGGGCACCAGAGAAATGAGTAAACTCTCCCCACCCGGAGGTCAACGGGCCAAAGAAAATAGGAAACTGATAACCAAAGGCCAGACCCTGGGCAAGTCATCAGTGTGAATAAGAGAAATCTTCTGAAAATCAACCTCAAGTCTTGCTCAGAGCAGAAGGCAAGTGTGCAAACCAGGGGAAATAAGCTGAGGAGATGTGATAACCACAGGACTGATTTCTGAGTGTGGAGCCGGAGAAAATGTGCAGCTTGATTGGACAGGCAGCCCAGGGAGCCGTGACGGCAGCGAGCAAGACAAGTGCAGCCTCGAAACCCAGCTTAGGGTAGAGCGGTGGGGAGTGCTGTAGTCAGTTCTGTGTATAGGCTTCGGCATCAACCTGCCTGTGTTAAATTGCGGCTCTTACTAGCTAAAGGCAAGTCACTTAACCTGTCTGAATCACAGCCCGCTTTTCGGGTTAAGAGTACTACCCACCATTGTGGTTCTTGGGAAGACGAAGTGAGTTTATACGTGTAAAGCATTTAGATTCAAAACCTGGGGAGGCGCGTATGGGCACAGGTGGCGAGCCACATTTCAGGCTTGTCAGAGCCCACAGTCAGACTCTGTGCTTCCTTCATCCCTCCCTTTGTTTCACAGATATTTCCTGGTGCCTGATCTGTGTCTGATACTAGGGATACAAGGATGAACTAAAACAAGCAGGTCTCTGCCTTCGTACATCCATAAAAGAAAACACTGGAGGGACCTTCCCGGTGCTCCAGTGGCTAAGACTCTGCGCTCCCAGAGCAGGGGGCCCACGTTCCCTCCCTGGTCAGGGAACGGACCGCACATGCCACAGCTGAGGCCCGCTGCAGGCAAATGAATACGTATTCTTTAGCAAAGAAAATATGGAGGGTTGGTCTTAGGTTAGTGGTGAGGCAGGCTCAGGGAGCCCTGATGTGGTTTTTAGTGAGACTTTTAAAGAATATTATCTAGTTTCTTTGGCTGTATCGGGTCTGAGATCCAGCTTGTGGGATCTAGTTCCCTGATATCGAACCAGATATCGAACTCTGGCCTCCTGCATTGGGAGCATGGAGTCTTAGCCACTGGACCGCCAGGGAGATCCCCCAATGAGACTTTTAAAGAAAGAATATGACAAGTGTGCCACTCCAGGGAGGGATGTTGATGGTGATGGAAGCCAGGCAAGAGTAGGGGAGGGGGGTGTGGGAAGCCTTTCTCTACTTTCTCTTCAGTATTGCTTGTGAACCTGACTGCTCTAAAAGAGTAAAGTCTGTTTTTAAGTTTTTAAGTTTTTTTTAAGTTTTAAAGATTTTGTTTTAAAAAGAAAGAAATACGAGAATAAGATCTTAAATTTTTTAATGAGAGCAAGATCTAAGAGAGTAGATCGTAACAATTCTCATTAAAAAAAGGAAAAAAGGAAGAATGAATAAATAATAGAAAACTCTATTCTAAATATTTTTGGTAACTCCACAGAAAACTAAGGCTATTTTAATCTTAGCTTAAATCATATTTTTGGAAAGTTAGGTCTTCATTTCTACCAGCTAGGCTCATTTTTTAAAAAAATGACAGAAACTCCAGTTTAATTGGACTCTGTGATATTCATCTCTACACAACGCCAGTAGTTGGTATGGCCACATAAGGAACTTGTTAGGAAAAAGCAGTTTTCACAAAAGCCACGCATGTGAAAGTAAAAGCAGGCTTCCAGCCTAAGAAGTTCTGTTTGTTGATCCTTCAAAGGTCATGGCTGCTTTTAACCATCAGCTGCGTGATGGTGTAGACATGCAGTCATCCCGTTATTCTTCCAGTGTTTACTGGACCACCTACTATGTGAGAGCTTGGATCTGACGCTGGAGCAATAAATAAGGCACGATCCCTGCAGTCAGCAGGCTCCTGGTTCCAGGCCGGATGAACGTAAAAACAAGCAGTTCGATGGGATCAGTGCCAAGGGAGGCGCAGATACTATGGAAGCAAATCATTCGTTCACTTGTTCATTCAGTAAATATCTGTCAGTTATAAAATACTTGGAAGGCACCATAAATTCGTGAAGTATTCCATATTTACAGGGCTTCCCTGGTGACTCAGTTGGTAAAGAATCTGCCTGCAATGCAGGAGACCCCGGTTCGATCTCTGGGTTGCGAAAATCCCCTGGAGAAGGAAATGGCAACCCGCCCCAGTATTCTTGCCTGGGAAATCCCATGGACAGCAAAGAGACACGACTTGGCAATAAACCACCACCACCTGGGCATGTTGGGGACATGGGCACGAATGGAACAGATAATCCTTGCCCTCGGATTTGTTGTGCTTCTGCCCATTCCGGCCGTAGAGAAGGTATGAGTTGAGTCTCGAAGACTGAGAAGTATTTGTGGAGACGGCCGAGGTAGGAAGGGTATTTCAGGAGGAAGTAAGCTGTGGCCTCAAGAGTCCCCGTGTCTTTGTGGACAGGGTGCTGGCACTTAGCTCTGGAGACCCCCTCTCGGTACCAAGCTACCCTACCTTGGACCCTCACCAGAGAGATGCATGAGGGAGTCCTTATTATGGGTGGTGGCTGCAGGCAGTCACTCAGTCTATAAACTTCAGTGCTGTCTCAGGAACAATTGCTGGTTGACATTTTTGAAACACTTGACTTCCTTTCTTTTGATTACAGCCTCCAAGGCTTATCAAAGACACCCAGGGACTCCCTGTGGTCAGTGGTTGAGACTGTACATCCTAAGGCAGGGGGTGCACATTCGACCCCTGCTTGGGGAGCTGAGATCCTGCATGCCTCGTGGCCAAAAAGACAGAACATAAAACAGAAATGATACTGTAACACATTTGATAAAGACTTTAAAAATGATCCACATCAAAAAACTCCTTTCAAAAAAAGTATTTCCTGTTCTCTTTTTAGAGATCTGAGGTCTCTGAACTTAGCCTTCAATCTCAGTCCTCACTTAGCTACTTAAATAATGATGTTTAACATGGTTTTTTATTCCCCCGGAGAAAGATGTATAACCAAGGTCAGCTTCGTGAGTATCCCATCAGTCTGAGAAACACGAGTGAAGACATAGGCAAATATTAACATATAATATGTAGCTGGAATATTTCATAACTTCAAGGATGATGCAATCTAAAATTCTCTGTTAATGTGTAACTATATCCTTACAGTTTTCTTCCTTTTTTTTTTTTCTTTTAAGGCATCTGGTGGTTTAGTCACTGAGTCGTGTCCGACTCTTGTGAGTCCGTGGACTGTAGCTCTCCAGGCCCCTCTGTCCATGGGACTTCTCAGGCAAGAATACTGGAGTGGGTTGCCATTTCCTTCTCCAGGGGATCTTCCTGACCCAGGGATCAAACCCAGGTCTCCTGCCTCGCAGGCAGATTCTTTCCCAGCAGAGCCACCAGGGAGGCCCTGAGGCATCTTGGGGGGCTGGAACATTCTTGTGAGTACCTTCTTCTACTTTGAGTTGCATTGCGGATAGTATCAAATGCCACTTGTTCTTCTCTACGTAAGTAGAAAATTAAAAGAGCCAGACTCTCTGCTCCACAGTGGTCCCCGCCTTCTGCTTTCTTTGTGAGTAGGGGCAGGGCCCGTCCGGAAGCTGCTGTCGGGGGTTTCTGCGCAGGGACTCTCTCCTGAGTGTCCTCTTCCGCCGACTCTCCTACGTCTCCCTCTTACTCCGTGTCCCTGAGGAGCTCTCCTTAGCGTTGATCCGTGGGTACCGTAAGGTCACGGGAGGCCTGAGTCACCGTGCTGTTAGTCATGCAGGCTGCCGTGAGTCATCGGGGTTCTTTCTGCAGTTCTAATTCTTTAAAAGGGAGTGGGTCCCTGTGGGGAAAGCGGCTCCAGTTCTCCCAGAAGAGGCGGTTTCTGCTGAATTCCCTGATGCGTGTTAGGGCACAGCTGTCAAGCGAGGAAGCATCTCCCTCTAATTAAAAATAGTACCCACCCCAACTATTACCCAATTAGCCAAGCTGGTAGCTACAAATAACCACTAGACTCAGGATGGTTTTCTGAACAACTGGATTTAACAGTGGAGCGTTAAGGGTCGATGCATGCAAGTTACGTGCTTTTTCAACTCAGATGCGACTGCAGTTTTACTTTTGAGAAATCTCTCTCCTCCTGTCCGCTCCTAGAAGAGTTGGGCCGGAGCAGGAGGTCGGCGCTCAGCGGTCAGCGCCCCGCCCTCCCTGCAGCGCCGGTCTCCGGTGAGCTCAGGAAGTGCCGCCGAGGCCGCGCAGCGCGCACGCGTGTTGGGGCAGCCTCCCTGCGGGTGGAGCCGCCCCGAGGACCGATAACAAGGAGGAAGGGCTTTTCCAAAAGGTGACACGTACACCTTGACCCCAGAAAGAGGTCACTAGGAACACAGCAGACACCAGAGGACAATCTTTATCCGTGCAGTGTAGAAAAGCTGCTATCCCCAGAGCAAACACTGCATCAATACCTTTCTTTCTGGAAGTTACAGGCCAAGATGTCAAAAGTGATTATTTTCTAGGATTGGAGTCATTGCTTTTTGGGTCTTCTAATTTGTCTACAGTAAATATGCCTTGCACTTAGAAGGGAAAAATAAGTTATTTGTGATTTTAAATACTTTAGACCAGTCGCATGCTGCTGCCTATCAACTTGATTGTTTTCTTTTATGTATGTTCCCTCCTCGGCTTTCCCAACTCACACATAATTTCTTTGCAATTGCAAAGAGGTGTAGTTCCGCATCCTATTAACTCAAAGTATTGTTGTACATGTGAAAACAGACACTAAAGGCTTCTGTGCTTCGAGCCACGCAACCCGGACCCGGGTCTGCCACAGCCGTGCGTGCTGGGCTGGGCCTCGCTGCAGCCTTGTCGTCTGTCCAGCGGTCTTGTGTTAGGACCTGTTGGGATGATGAGGTGTCAGCGTGTATGTTTCTTTGTTTTTCTGCCTGTGAAAATGTATAGTTTGTTAATAGCACCGTAAATTACTTGGAAGAAGAGGTTTGTTCAGTGGAAAAGAACCACGAATAGGTTTAGATTTTTATGGAGCTGAATCAGCCAAATCAAACACAGGCTTTCCCCGAACCTTCCAAGTTTTTAATGGAAACTCACGCTCTTTAGAGCTTTGCTGCCTAATTATAATCCATGCCTTTTGCAGATACATTACAGGGTGGACCCAAAGGAAAATGTTAGACATGTCCGCTGGGTATTTCTACTGTGCTCCTTGTGTCCTTGTGGAGTGCCAGCCGCCTCCATCCGATGGCCCGTGTGTGCAAAACACCGGCCAGATCCCAGCGGGCTGGGCCACCTCAGTGGAGGGAAGACGGTAAACTTGCAGTGTTACAAACACAGACGACACACTCAGACACAAAGCCAGCCTTCTGTATGTGGTTGTGCAAAAGGCACCAGTGTCAGGATTCAATTTAAAAAGTCCTGTGGTAGCATAACCCCAAATCAACCCTCATCGTTGTCCTCATCAGAGAGATCCTTGCGAAACCCAGGAAAAACAGAACTACCCAGATTTCATTTAAGGAGAATTTTCTTTTCTTTTCCTTTTTTTTTTTTTTAAAAAAAAAAACAACTAGGTTTAACTGGTGTGAAGGGAGAGAAAGGAAATCCGGGCATTGGAACTCAAGGTCCCAGAGGCCCCCCAGGGCCAGCAGGTACGTCTTCCTACCAACGGCAAACTGCAGCACGGAGACCCCAAGTCTTCATTTTCCCTTGACATTGCAGGCGAGGCAGATGGCCATGTTAACATCCGTGTGGCCGACTGGAACAGCCATGTTTCCATATTACATCCGTGTGGCCAACTGGAGTGGCCATGTTTCCATATTACATCCATGTGGCCAACTGGAACAGCCATGTTTCCATATTACATCCATGTGGCCAACTGGAGTGGCCATGTTTCCATATTACATCCATGTGGCCAACTGGAGTGGCCATGTTTCCATATTACATCCATGTGGCCGACTGGAACAGCCATGTTTCCATATTACATCCGTGTGGCCAACTGGAGCGGCCATGTTTCCATATTACATCCGTGTGGCCGACTGGAGCGGCCATGTTTCCATATTACATCCGTGTGGCCAACTGGAGCGGCCATGTTTCCATATTACATCCGTGTGGCCGACTGGAGCGGCCATGTTTCCATATTACATCCGTGTGGCCGACTGGAGTGGCCATGTCTCCCATGCCTTTCACGGGAGGGCCAGTGTGTTAGTAACGAGTCTCCCGTACACCAGACCCAGAGGTACAGCATGTGCGGGGATCTTATTGTTTGCAGGGTCAGGCTGGGGCTAGGCTATGCTTCACTAATGAATCAATCCCCAAATGCTTTGTGGACTGACACGTACCCAAAGTTTGATGTGGGTAGGCTGACTTTCCCCTCATTTTAGAGCAAAGGGCCTTGAGGAGAAAGATCAGCTTCCTGAATGGAGGATGACAGATGTCCTTTCCGGTTATATTCCACTGGCTGGGACTAGTCACAAGCCCCAGCCGAGCTGCATGGGAGGCTCAAAATCTGGGGGGACACATGGCTGTGTGATGAGCACTCACAGTTTCTGCCACCATGGCCATCTCACTTCATGGGGCTTGTGCAAGCTTGGAGTTTTATGAATTTTACTATATGCTTTTAGGATGGTCTCCAGATGGCCATATTTGTTTATTAGAATTATAAATTTTCAGTCCTACTGGTATTTACAATCCCAGTCTTAAGCATATTGAATCTAATGACTTACCGGTTTTTCTTGCCAACCTGTTGATGATTTGGGGAAATACTTTCTGTAGGAGAGATTCCTAGTGCAATAGGTCTGCTCTGAGTATCAATACCCCTGTTATTAGAGACTGCATGAGGAACTGTTCCAGAGCATGCCGTATGCAGAGTGAATGCTTGGGGAATGTTAACTCATGGAGCTGGGTTCTCCAGAGATTTGCAACACTTTTAAAATACAGAGTGATACGTGTTCCTGAGTTTCATTTTGGTTCTATTCAAAGAGATTCATTTGTAGTTGAAAAAGGCCTTGAAACACTGTTGAAATCCAGGTCTAGAACAAAACAAACACATGAGCCAGAGAAAGTCCAGGCTGACGTACTTCTTAAATTCACAGAAATTTTAACACCCTCTCACCTTCATCCAGTGTTAAGTTCTCAGTTGACACAAGCTAGCCTAAAGGATCCCAGGGACAGGGGAGCCTGGTGGGCTGCCGTCTATGGGGTCGCACAGAGTCGGACACGACTGAAGCGACTTAGCAGCAGTAGCAGCAGCAGCCTAAAGGAATTTTGGATTCATCTGTTGGGTCCAATTTCAGAATTTTCATTTTTCTCCTGCAGTATAATTTCTTTCAAATGTAGAATAATTTATTTCAACCATCTGGGGCCATAACCCAGTAGGGGTTGCCAGGCTGAGGTCAGATGTGTTTCTGTGTGTGTAAATGTGTGTGTGCGTGCCCTCACACTGGATCTGTAGGAGCCTGCATTGGGAGATAGAGGCTCGTGGCAGTCTGCTCCTTTCCCTTAATATTCAAGAGGTGAGGGACAAGAATGCATTTTGCTTTCCAGTTTCCTGAGCTGGTTGAAAGCATTGACCTCCAGGAGAACGTGTGATTGCAGTGTGATCCTCTGTCCAGGAAATCCAGTTCAGGAATAGAACTCATTGAGTAGAAACAGGCAGACCACCCTAGTTGTCAAAACGTGTAAGATGGCTTCTTGTAAGAGTTAGTTTGTTTCTTGGTGGTCTGAAACCTCACCCTGTGATGGTAAGAGACCAACTCTTTTCATTGGTGGACACTCCTTAGGGCCTTCTGGGGAGAGTCGACCAGGAAGCCCGGGCCCCCCTGGCTCTCCTGGACCAAGGGGCCCACCAGGTCACCTGGGGGTCCCTGGACCCCAGGGTCCATCCGGCCAGCCTGGATACTGCGACCCTTCTTCGTGTTCTGCCTACGGCGTGGGAGGTAAGTGTCAGCCCTTCGTGGGCTTTGAGCAAATCTTACTGTCTTAGTACCATAATGGTGGGGGGACCTCTGAAAAGTAGACCTATTTTGAGCAGGAAGCAGAGCTGGAATTGCTCACTACCTTTGAAATTATCCAGAGGTCTCTTCTGTGAAGTGCAAATTAATGTAGAGGTTCCCTCTTGAGGGGAAATTTAAATTAATGCCACATCTATGTCTTCCTTGCTTCCAGATGGCCTCTGACCTCATATATGATCATTGAGGGACATATCTGAAAATTCTCTGGGGCCTCTCTGTGTTACTTCTGTGGTGTGGCCATAATGTCCTATTAAATTGTACTCTTGTTTTGGGGACACCTCAAACTTAGAACTTTCCCCATAATTAGGAGAGACCTGGAGATTCTGTTGGGTGACATCCTTCCCACCACATGCATTTTAAATGACCAGGGATTATTTTAAGAAGCAAAAGTGGCCGGCCACACTGTCCTTGCCTCTTATTAACTACTGGACTGAGATCCTGAAAAAATTGTGCTTCCTAAAAACATCTGTGGTCTCCATGCTAGAGGGTTGTATAACGGGACATTTTCCAACACAGTCACTCTTGGAAGTATCAAGAGAGAGGTTCAGAAATTGCTTTGGGGCAATAAACCTATTAGCCCATGAATTGAAGTTTTCTGTTTTAGAAGAAACTTAACCTTATTTCCCAGAGGGACTGATCAGAGTTTTGCTGATGTGTTTTTCTCTGTTCGTCTCTTCCCTCCCCGTTCTCTCAAACTTTCCTGTCTCTCATTAAGATCTGGTCCCTTACAATGATTACCAGCACTGACATGGAACTCTTCCACTCTGATTCCATTGGCCTGGGCAATTGGCTGCAGACACAGAACTGTCCTGCTGACCACGACCACCCAGCCCTGCCCCTGCCCACGGGCACTCCTCTCCCCTGCCCACCTGCTTCCCCACCTGCCCACCCTCTCATCTCCTGCCCTCCCTGCTCCAAACACTTAACCACGATAAGACTGGAATTTAACCAAGTCATTTGTCAGTTGTCATAAAAACCGACTGCTCCGTACCAGCCTGGGTGAGGGTGTAAGTGTGCTGCCGAGAGTTACCCCAG
>NW_011494805.1:527370-530376 GCF_000754665.1 Bison bison bison | reverse complement strand
CCCCCTGCTCCCATCTCACACACATCGCTGGGCGTCTTTCTTCCTGGCCCCCTGCTCCCATCTCACACACATCGCTGGGCGTCTTTCTCCCTGACCCCCTGCTCCCATCTCACGCACATCGCTGGGCGTCTTTCTCCCGACCCCCGCTGTCCGTTCCCCCTCTGATCGCCCACCTCTGCCTCCGCCTCCTGTCCCCGGTGTTGGACTTCTAACATGAGATTGATTTTTACAATTTATTTTTCTTTCGTCACTCTGCTGATATTCGGGTTTTCTTTTGTAAATAAAACATGTCGTATTTAAGCAGTTTGGCTAACCATTTCTGCGGTGTACCTGACCCTTCTTTTACTAACCATCTGAAACCTCCTGGAAAAGGTGCGCACAGCCCGGTGGATGCAGGGCGCTCTCACTTTCTACCCAAGCAGGATATCTCTGTACTTTAGAGACCAAACCTATGCCTCTGCGGATCCAAAGGAGGGGAGGACATCAATTTGTGGCTCCTGGGTTCTGTCAAGCCCCCACCCCACTCTCCCCCTCTAGCTCCCCATCCTGACCAGCCAGAGTTCACCCCTGTCCAGGATGAGCTGGAGGCCATGGAGCTGTGGGGCTCTGGGATCTGACAGTCTCAGCGGAGCTCGGAGGCCCGACCGCAAAGGCGCGTGAGGCGACTGACCATGTGGTTTGTATGCTTCCTCTGGGGGCTTGTTGCATCAGCCTGCGTCTCCTGTTTGGACACCGTTAATGTTATTGTTATATTAACAGAAAAGCGTGTTAAAAAGAAGCTCCTTAATTCATACACCACAGGACTGATTTCTGCTTGTTGCTTTAATGGTGTCCTCAGAGAAAGATTGGCCCTAACGTTGAATTCTGGAATCCTTTTTGCGTTGGGTGATCGCGAGTCCTAAAGTGCAACAAGACAGAAATGTCTGTATTTGAGGGAAATGGGGCCCCAGAACAGGAGTTCAAAGGGATTCAAAGATGATGTCATGTATCCTTATCCCCTCTAGGAATGACCTTGATGAAAAGAGAAAAAGGGACATGATTGGAGAAACTACCTCTTGCTTAATTAATTGATCTAACTCTGAGATCACTTGGTGACCAGCTTCACTGGTATCCAAGAATATGCGTTAGAATCTGGCCTTTCTGAATCTGGCAACTGTGACACTAGATTCGGTTCTTTTCAGTGGCTTTTGGCATGTAACCTAATGACTTCCCACCGACTCTGATACAAAGAGTTCCAATTTTGATGAACAGTTGATCCAGCAGTATGTTCCAGAGCTTGCCCTCCGTAACCACATGGATTACTTTGTACATGCAGATGTGTTTTTGCAAACCTATTTCCAATCTTTTTTAAACAAGCAAATAAAATTTTGAAACAACATACGTATGTTGATTCTTTTTATTTTATTCTGTTTCTGTATGTCACCTTAAGCTCGTGTAGTCTGGGCTGAGGTTTAACCAGAAAAGCGACAGCTGCCTTCCTTTGGATGCGCATTCACGCTTTCATTCATTCAGAGTGTGAATGAACGGAAAAAACGCTTTAGCAGAAAAAAAGCAATTGTCTTGAGCCTAAGCGACTGGCAGAATTCTGTTATTCATTTATAACCCACCAGACAGCAATGACTGTGAAAATGTAAGACTGATGCTAAATAAATGTTTGCCTGAAGAACTTGTCTTTTGGGCTTAAGAAAAACCTTTAAAACTCTAGGAAACAAAGAGGAAATGAGGTTGAATCTCATGGATTCTCATTCTAAACTATAATTTGCCTTTTGCTCATAAAGGAAAACACGTGTTATTGTTTAGTCACTAACTCTTTGGGACCCCATGGACTGAAGCCTGCCAGGCTCCTCTGTCCGTGGGATTTCCAGGCAAGAATCCTGGAGTGGGTTGCCATTTCCTTTTCCAGGGGATCTTCCCAGCCAAGGGATCGAATCCAGGTCTCCCGCATTAGCAGGTGGATTCTTCACCACGAGTCACCAGGGAGACCCATGCTTGAAGAAGATCTGGGTTCTATTAATTGTTGTTGAAAATAGAAATTTGAAAGAGAACCATAAACTGAATGTATATTCCTTTTTCTCTGTAGCATCTAGTAACAGGTAATTGCCAAAAGTTGGGACAGGGTCTTTTATCACCAGAAGCTGTATTCTTCCTGGATTAGCAGTGTCTCTTGAACTTCTTTGAAGTTCACACAGCTTGGTTTAAGATCTTTTCATCTAAAATATTCAAACAAAAAGGTCTACATGTTGCCTTTGGGGATCCAACTAATAAATATATATATTTTGGTGCCTGTGCGGGAAATGAAAGCAGACAGTGAGCAGGTGACGAACAGCGGTTCCCTGTTGGTTACGACATGCGTCCACACACAGAAAGCAGGGCCGATGAGAAGGAGAGTTTGCACAAGATTAGATGACCTGACCCAGAATCACCTGAGAGAACTCCCAAGTGAGTGGGCTGTGTCATCAGTCACTTCATTCCTTTTATCTCAGATTTCTTGGCCTTAAGCAAGTGAGGAGAGAGAGGATATTCTGTATGCCTTGCTGTTTGGCCCTTGGAAATGCAGACTACTGTGTCACTCAGGAGACACTCAAAGTTTGATACAAACGGTGGAGGATCGAGCACTGGAGGTTCTGGTCCATTCACATCGTTCTTGGATTGTGCGAATAAACCTGGCTTTGACTTTACTTGGTGATCTACATTTGTTTACTTGAGTTATGGGAACATTTCATTAGTTTGGAATTTGTCATCAGTTGGACCCTGTTCATGAGATTTTTATTGAGTGAAATGTCCATAATAAAAGGTGTAATTCAAGGTCAAGATTTTTATGTTTACAACACTTTGCCTTATAATAAAAGCTGATTCTGAAGTGCATTTTTATTGACTTACCTATTTTGGCAGGAATATACTGATATATTAACTTATACTTTATATAATTTCTGAAAGTAACTATTTCATAAAAGGACATAAAACTCTTCAGAGTTTTAATCACTTTGGTTAGAAACTCCTGATTTC
>NW_011494805.1:521595-527270 GCF_000754665.1 Bison bison bison | reverse complement strand
AGAGTTCAGTTTAGGAGATAATTCAGTGTGAGTTGAAGCTAGGGAGAGCAATCTGTGTGTGTGTGTGTGTGTATGAGCGCTCAGCTGTGTCTGACTCTTTGTGACCCTATAAATTGTAGCCCACCAGGCTCCTCTGTCCATGGAATTTTCCAGGCAAGAATCCTGGATTGAGTCGCCGTGTCCCCCTCCAGGGGAACTCCCCAAACCAGGGACTGATTGAACCACTGTCTCCTGCATTGCAGGTGGGTTCTTTTGTGCGGAACCACCCGGGAAGCCCCCAGTTATTCCATAAAAACATTTAATTTCCAACTTCTCTCAACTGTCTCAAAGAAGTGCTTGTAGTCATACTCACTCTTTGAAATCAGACCAGGCTCCTCCTCCTGTGTGAAGCCTTCCCTGAGCCCCCCCACCACCAGCTGGATAACCTCCATAGCCGCGGTCCTGCCGTCCCTGCTGTTTGGTTTGCTCTTTAAGCTCCGTGCTCCCCGGGTACTTGTGTGCACTCCTTAGGGGCTGTCAGACTGGCCACAGTGCGTTTAGCACTTGACCCCTGTGCGGAGGATCTCTGTAGAGTCACCCCACGCTAGCGCATGCGGTTTGTAATCCGAGTCAAACCCTGCGCTCCGTCTACAGTGGGAGGAGTGGCTTTGCTCTCACTATGATCCGGAACATTTGGGAGACAGCAGTGATGCCCAGGAATGACTAATCAGCTCCTTAGAAGCTTGCAAATCAAATCTGGTAAGTTTTCGGAATGTGAGGAAGAGGTGTTTAAACAGAAATAGAGTCACAGATGTAGAAAACAAATGCGTGGTCCCAGGGGGAACCCTAGGGAGAGGGGTGAATTGGGAGATCGGGACGGACACACACACGCTACTGTATGTACAACAGGCAGCTGACAAGGACCACGGCGCCGGGAACTCTACTTAATGCTCTGTAATGAGCTACATGGGGAATGAATCTAAACAAGAAGCGTGGTGTGTGTACAACGGTTCACTCTGCTGTACCCCCGAAACCACAACATTGTAAGTCAACTATATTCCAATAAAATTAGAACAAGCAGAGAGTTACACACTTTGTGCATTTTAAGTGACTTAAAGGAAGTCTTCCATCTTCAAATTTTAGAAATATGCAAAAACATCTATTTCTGCTTTGTTGACTATGCCAAAGCCTTTGACTGTGTGGATCACAATAAACTGTGGAAAATTCTGAAAGAGATGGGAATACCAGACCACCTGACCTGCCTCTTGAGAAACCTCTATGCAGGTCAGGAAGCAACAGTTAGAACTGGACATGGAACAACAGACTGGTTCCAAATAGGAAAAGGAGTTCGTCAAGGCTGTATATTGTCACCCTGCTTATTCAACTTCTATGCAGAGTACATCATGAGAAACGCTGAGCTGGAAGAAGCACAAGCTGGAATCAAGATTGCCAGGAGAAATATCAACAATGTCAGATATGCAGATGACAACCACCCTTATGGCAGAAACTGAAAAGGAACTAAAAAGCCTCTTGATGAAAGTAAAAGAGGAGAGTGGAAAAAGTTGGCTTAAAGCTCAACATTCAGAAAACTAAGATCATGGCATCTGGTCCCAGTACTTCATGGGAAATAGATGGGGAAACAGTGTCAGACTTTATTTTTTTGGGCTCCAAAATCACTGCAGATGGTGACTGCAGCCACGAAATTAAAAGACGCTTACTCCTTGGAAGGAAAGTTATGACCAACCTAGATAGCATATTCAAAAGCAGAGACATTACTTTGCCAAGAAAGGTCCGTCTAGTCAAGGCCATGGTTTTTCTAGTGGTCATGCATGGATGTGAGAGTTGGACTGTGAAGAAAGCTGAGTGCCGAAGAGTTGATGCTTTTGAAGTGTGGTGTTGGAGAAGACTCTTGAGAGTCCCTTGGACTGCAAGGAGATCCAACCAGTCCATTCTAAAGGAGACCAGTCCTGGGTGTTCATTGGAAGGACTGATGCTGAGATTGAAACTCCAATACTTTGGCCATCTCATGCGAAGAGTTGACTCATTGGAAAAGACTCTGATGCTGGGAGGGATTGGGGGCAAGAGGAGAAGGGGATGACAGAGGATGAGATGGCTGGATGGCATCACTGACTCGATGCACTTGAGTTTGCGTGAACTCTGGGAGTTTGTGATGGACAGGGAGGCCTGGCATGCTGCGATTCACGGGATTGCAAAAAGTCGGACACAACTGAGTGACTGAACCGAACTGAATAAGGGCTTATAATAAGTAAATAAACCTTGTGTTTCTGTAAATGTATCCATGTGTTCATGTACGTTTCCATCTCTGGGCATCCATCCATCCATCAGACTTTTAATTAGTATCTGCCATGGGTTCAGAATTCCACGGACAGAAGAGCCTGGTGGGCTACAGTCCATGGGGTCGGGAAGAGTTGGACGTCACTTCACTGGGGGTTCAGCCATGTGTTATAGTGGAGGCAGAGCAAAGGGAAGCTTGCTGGTGTAGGTTGCTTTAAGCTGAAGCAAGTAAAGTCATTTGTACAAGGCTGGAAGATCTATCGCATGATAAAATGTTCAGATTTCTGCCTGAAGGCAGTAGGAAGTCGGGGGGTCTTTAAGGAGGTAAGTGACCTGAGGGCTTCTTACGTGAAGGCAGTTTTATGTGGTGTATAAGACAGGCTGGTGTGGGGAAAGAGCAAGAAGGAGAAAGACGTTCAAGGACGACCTCCCACGTACTAGCCTCTGTTCTGGATATATTAGGTTGACTTGCACAAGCTAGCTTAAGTATTCCCTTTTTACAAATGATCAAACGCACTAAGTAGAATGTCCAGGGTGACACACATCCCTGGAAGGGACAAAGGAAGGATTCTCACGGGTTTGTTCCCCTGGCTCACGGCCACTCCTTAGTGGGTTTCTCATAACCTGAATGGACTTTCTGGCCAGCCCAATACATCCATCCTGCGATGCCTGGCACAGGGGTTCAGATGACAGGGCTGGCCCGCGGTGACACAGGAGTGAGGGGAGCGGCTTTAACTGCTGAAGGAGAAGTCTGCAGGCAGGGTCTGATGACCGATGGCAGGAGGCTGGGTGATGACAGAAGGGAAGAACGGCTTTACGACAGCAAGTCTGGAAGGTTGAGTGAATAGGAATTTCACTGAGTGAGACAGAGACTTGAGGAGGAAAGGAGAGTGATTTTAGAACGGCAAGTTGGTTTGAGGTGTTTCTGCTTTTCTAGGAGTACAGTGTTAACAGCAGGTAGTAACTCAAGGAGATTGAGACGGGTGGGGAGTGATGCTGGACGACTCACTCAGACCGTGACAGTCGTCAGGACTGAGTCCCCGTGGGCCCGTCCCCATAAGAAGGGCTGTGCAAATGCAGAGTGGACGTTTCCAAGGACTGAACCAAAATATTTGGTTTAAAAAATAACTTTTTGCTCTGATTTGATGTAGCGTTGGAAACACTGATGCAAATGGCCCATTTGTGCTAAACAAGCTCAGAGCTTGGACACTTCTTTGTCACAAAGTTCTGGTTATTCTACACTCTCTAGAATAACTATCCTTAACAAAAGTTAACTGCATGAATATATTTGCAACAGTTTTACATTATTTATCAGACTGCATAATTGTTTTAGAAGTTTGGCTGACACAAGATGCTTAAGTCTTGATAAAATTAAAAAAGCAAGTTGCAGACCAATATTACAATATTTACCTACTATTCTGTTCTATCCACATTGAAAATTGTGACGAGTCAACTCCAGACACTTCACCACGCTACCTCCTGGCGATGGGATTGTGCAGTGTTACCCTCACTTAACTGTTCATGTTTAACATTTCTCTATGGTTGGAAAAGTATTTTGCAATCAACCTGTGTACTCAGAACCTTAATACTTTACAGGAAAATCACAGAAGATTTCAGAGTAAAATTCTACCTTACAAAAATAATCTATCACCTTTTTAATACCCTTATCATAATAAATGATATGAATGAATGAAGAAAAATGAGTCACCAGTATTTAGAAAAATGGAGGCAGTGATTATTTTAAAAGCAGAATAAAAGGGTCAGTGGGAGGGGTGGGACGATTTGCTTGTTTCTAAATGCAGAAATATTAGTAATGATTTATTTTCTCTATATCTTCCTAATAAAAAACATATGCTGGCATGAATAACATATTTCATTGTTTCTAGAATGTTTAATTGCATTTGATCTGATTGATTAAAAAGATTACCATGATCAGTATAGTGAAATTGAACTTCCCTAACTTAAAAGAGGTTTTATAACGGAATCCAGAGAAGTGAAAATATCTTTTCTTCAGATTGAGATGAACTTTGTACGGTAACAAAACAAAGCTGAGTCAGATAGAAAAAGAACGTGTACTCACTGAAGACATTCATCTCCATTTTTCACTGTCCTGTCATCTGACCCAGAGTCGTGACTCCTAATAAAACTGTATCCCCATCATATCCTAAAACTCATGCCACAAAATCGTCAATCAGCTCAGCTTTCACGCTGAGAAAGCATTGTTATTTGAATGTGCTCAGATATTGAATAGATGTGTGGAAGACAATTTGTTATTAGAACATTCATGTGTTTTCACCTTACCTAGCCTTTCTCACGTATATGGTTATATTTCTGAGCTGGCAAGTGTGCAGACTGAAAGGACTGAACTTCACAAGCAGAGTTTTTTGGCAAACATTCCGGTTATCAGATCTGGACACCACCTTCCTCTCCGGCTGCCCGCTCTTGTTCTTGGAGTCTTGCCAACGAGTTCTGGCTCTGATTTCACACGAGCGTGAGCATGTTTCATCAGACCAGCAGAGAGCCACAACTCTGAGGGCGATAGACAACAGGAAAGTTAAAAAATGGATGCAACTCAAAAGCAGCACCGTGCGGGTTGTCCACAGCACTGGGGCAACTTACCACTCTCCCGAAATACCCACGGTGCACGTCTGCAGTGCTTTCTGAAGGAACCGGGTCTGCACCCGCAAGGCTGAAGATGGCTTTCAAGAATTGGAGAGTGATCCAAGGGACTGTGAACCTGGTCACCCATCTCCCCAGCAGCTTGGCAGGGTGCAGACAGACCGAGGGTTTCTGCTGGCACAGCTGAGCAGAGATTTCGGCCTGGACACCATTTCTGAACCTTAACGCCTCCTTGTTCTCATTTTGAATTTGTGTGCCTATCAAACAGTCACCCACTGCAGCTACGCCACTTGTTTGGAACCCGTCACGTGCTCTGTTGCTCGTGAGTGGTGTACCACCAGGTACGCCCAGTCGTGTCTTTGCAACCCTGGAAACTAGCTCACCAGACTCCTCTGTCCATGGACTCTCCAGCAAGAACACTGCGGGGGTTGCCATGCCCTCCTCCAGGGGATCTTCCCAACCCAGGGATCAAACTTGCATCTCTTGCGTCTCCTGCGTTGGTAGGTGGATTCTTTACCACTGGGTCACCGGGGAAGCCCAGTTACTCATGAGGGACCTTATTGGCTTGGAGTTGTTGTCCATACATTCTTCCCTCAGCTGATTAAAGACTGCATTTCTCATCTCCCTAAATCTGGCATCACCAGAGATGCTGTGTGGTCAGGCCGCCCCAGGTGGCTGTTCTCGCGCTCCCTCTTTAATGCTGCGGGGCCAGTGCCCGTGTCGTGCACACCTGACTCACACAGCTGCCCTTTCCACAGACTGGCTGGCCACCCCCGCCCCCC
>NW_011494805.1:520232-521495 GCF_000754665.1 Bison bison bison | reverse complement strand
TGCCCCTCCCCGCCCCCAGCCCCCGCTGGTACTTGGTCTCATCAAAGGGGTGCTGACGGTGTGCCCGTCTGCATGCTTCCTGGTAACTGATGAGCCAGCCTGCGGGCAGTTCCTGCCCGTTGGCAGCTTACCCTTCTCTCCTGGGAGTGGAGACTGCACCATGCCCGACTGCAGTCTGCTACCCACGGTGGGCACCACTCCAGGATCCCGCTCCAGACGTGTGAGACCCATCAAAGCACTGACATGGCTGTCCCTGACTCCCGCCTCGTTCTTCAGTCTTGGAGTGGGGAGGCGGAGGTCTTACAGGCCTGCAGGGTGCCACCCAACACACTCCTGCACACTGCAGGCGCCTGCACGCTGGCTGCTGTGTGAGAGACGGTCTAGCCTCGGCTAAAACTATGTTTTCATCTTCTTGTACTGCCAATGGCAGCAACACAGATGGATCTAGAGAATGTCAC
Source organism: Bison bison bison (assembly GCF_000754665.1). Classification (NCBI taxonomy): domain Eukaryota; kingdom Metazoa; phylum Chordata; class Mammalia; order Artiodactyla; family Bovidae; genus Bison; species Bison bison. The sequence continues at coordinate 521,037 of NW_011494805.1, read as the reverse complement.
CCTGAGTGAAGTAAATCAGAGAAGGAGAAATATCATATGACATCCTTTATATGTGGAATCGAAAAAGAAATGATACAGATGAGTTTGCTTACAAAACAGAAAGAGGCTCATGGACTTTAGAAAATGAACTTATGGTTTCTGGGTGGGAGGGGGTACTTAGGGAGTCCAGGATGGTCATGTACACAGAGCTGTATTTAAAGTGGATAACCAACGGGGACCTACTGTCTGGCACAGGGAACTCTGCTCAGTGTCATGGGGCAGCCTGGATGGGAGGGGGTTTGGGGGAGGGGGATACATGGATACGTATGGCTGAGGCCCTGTGCTGTCCGCCTGAAACTCACGTTGTTAATTGGCTATACCCAGATTACAAAATAAAACGTTTTAAAAAAACCCCCACAAAACTATGTTCTCTTCTTGTTGAGCACAGGTTAGACTCTTTTCCAGACTGTCTCAGCGGCCACGTGGCGTGTTCTCGGCCTGTGAAGTACACCTGAGGGTTTCCAGTCACCGGAGTTGAGAAGTTGCGTGTCTTGTCTGCCTGTTGCTTCCCCACCTGCACCCTGTATGCGGGGACTCCCCAGTCTTCTAGGAGCCTGGGGGAGTCAGACGGAGGCTGCTGGCTTCCAGGACGACTGGGGGGCGCTGTGCTGACCCTCGCTCCTCCTGGGGTGAGTCAGGGAGCCTCCCGTCGCCTCTCGCGTCCCCGCCGCCCGGCAGTCGATTCCCCAGATGCAGCCTCGCGCTCTCCGTCCCCAGGGGCGCTGTCAGCTGTGCCTGTAACACCGCGCCCGCCCCGCCTGCCCGC
>NW_011494805.1:516562-520117 GCF_000754665.1 Bison bison bison | reverse complement strand
CCCTGCCCTCCGGAACTGGCGTCAGACGCCACGGGTTAAGGGCTCAGTTCCCCAAGGCGGCCCCTGCCTTGGAGGCCAGTCTCCAGGCCAGGCGATGACGGGCGTGTCTGCCTGTAAACCAGGTCTCCATGCCCGCCGCCCCCCTGCCGCCACTGGTTCCGTGGCTTTGCTAGAGCATCTCCCAGCTCAGGAACCGTCAGGTTCCTCAGTCGGTTGCTGGTTTATTGTGGAGGACATTCAAGGAGATGAATCAGTAGCCAGGTGAAGAGATACCCAGGGTGAGGCCCCGAGCCAAGGAGCCTCTGTCCCTGTGGAGTTCGGGGCTCAGCTCGTGGACACGGGGATGTGTCTTTCTTGCCCAGCCTGGAAGCTCTCGGAATCCTGACCTTTGTGTTCCTATGGAGGCTTCGTTACACGGGCACTGAATAGAACATAACTGACTAAACGTTGCTTGTTGATGAGTATTTCCACCTGCAGCTTTCATCCCCTCCCTACCATCCATAACAAAAGGCATCTTTGTGGCTTTCATCACTTAGGAAATGCGGAGGTTTTTAAAGAGCTCTGTGCCAGCAACAGGGATGAAGATCAAATACATGTATCCATATATAGGGGCTTCCCAGCTGGTGCTAGGGGTAAAGAATCTACCTGCCAATATAGGAGCCGCAAGAGACACAGTTTCCACCCCTGGGTCAGGAAGATCCCCAGCAGAAAGAAATGGCAACCCACTCCAGTACTTTTGCCTTGAAAATTCCATGGACAGAGGAGGCTGGTGGGCTACAGAGCCAGACATGGGTTGCAGTCAGACTTGACTGATCACACACACACATATTTCCCAGCCCAGCCTAGCACTCTGTGATGGCCTAGAGAAGTGGGAGGCTCAAGAGGGAGGTGCTATGTGTATAATTGTGGCTGATTTGCATTATTGTACAGCAGAAGCCAACACAACCCTGGAAAGCAATTTTTCACCAATTAAAAAATAAATAAAAAATAGACGTATCTATCTATCTAGTAGATACAAATCAAGTATATAGTAAGTGTATGTATACATCCACTGCTGCTGCTGCTAAGTCGCGTCAGTCGTGTCCGACTCTGAGCGACCCCACAGACGGCAGCCCACCAGGCTCCGCCGTCCCTGGGATTCTCCAGGCAAGAACACTGGAGTGGCTTGCCATTTCCTTCTCCAATGCATGAAAGTGAAAGTGAAGTCGCTCAGTAAGTGTCCGGCTCTTCATGACCCCATGGACTACAGCCTACCAGGCTCCTCTGTCCATGGGATTTTCCAGGCAAGAGTACTGGAGAGGGTTGCCATGGCCTTCTCCAATGTATACATCAATATATGTCAAATCTATAGGAATATATAACATATGTTTCTTACTATAAATCACAATAGCATACCATGATAGCAGGAAACTTTATTCACATATGTATCTCAAGAACCCAGAACAATTTCTGGAATATAATATCTGTTGAATAACTGAATGCAACAGAGCAGCTGATCCCTTGTTAATATAGACTCGTATTAGTCTCTCAGTCATGTCTGACTCTCACAGGCTGCAGCCCGCCAGGCTCCTCTGTCCATGGGATTCTCCAGGCAAGAACACTGGAGTGGGGTGCCATCTCATTCTCCAGGAGATCTTCCTGCCTCAGGGATCAAACCCCGGTCTCCTTTTTTGCAGGCGGATTCTTTACCATCTGAGCCACCAGGGAAACCCAAGAATACAGACTATCAAGTTGACTAATTAATGGCTGCTTCCAAGGCTCAGACTTAGAGGTCAGAATTTCTGAAGGACGCGCGTATTTACATTTCTCCACGATTTCTCTACTGCGCTGGTAACAAGGCATACTGATAAAGTAATTCGTAATACTTTCCTAATAACTTAAAAAATATTTTATTTGTACTTTGTGAATTTGCCCCAAAGTAAAAGACAGATAGGCTTTATGCTCAGAATTTCCTCTAAATATTAAAAACCCTTTTCAGCTTCAGGCTTTAAAATGGCATCACCGTTCAAGTGTTGCTTCTCCATGATTTAATACAGGCTGACAAGTTGGAGCTCCATAAGCCCAACCTATAAAGCACAGGTGTGCCGTGAGCGAGACACTCGCTGGCAGCCACTATCTGCAAGGTTTTACTAGGTATTAATTTTGGAATTGAAAAGTGAAGGCGGTGAAATAAAGATTGGTTGGAAATCAGAGAGCTTCTCGTGGACCAAGTGGCCCTGGCGCCTGAGTGTGCCTCCCGCTGCGGTCCCGTTCACGCCGTCCTTGTTGGAAAGGGACCCGACACCGTGCTGGCTGCCAGCCTGATGACAGTCGGCCTCAGCTGGAGGGACCCGCTGTTTTACTGAGAGCTGGTCTCAGGCTCTTTTTGAAGGCGGAGTGCTGAGTGGTAGTGATGCTGCAGAACTGCTCAGTTTTCTTTATTTTAGACTTTTGGGCAGAGAGAGAGTGGGGGTGCGGAATACCATTTCTCTGCAAGAGCCTGTCCTTAAGTTGAAATGGAATCTTAATGTCTGTCTTGGAAAGATCAAGCCTTTGTAAATAGGGTTCTATCCAGTTCAAACTTGGCATTGTAGAGACTGGCAGCTATATCCCTCCTGGGGCTTTTAGGTTTTGAGGACTCAGGATTTGCTACCTGGCCGATGGGAGAATTTTCAGCCTGGAGAGACCTGGACATGTAATGTTGTTCTTGACTGACTGTGGTACTAAGCTCCCTGTCCAGAAGGTAGGAAAGCAAATCATACAGACTCGGAAAAAAAAAAAAAAAAAATGGGGCACAGGTTTTGTGACCCTGTCTGGATCCATCAGGGAGGAAATTACCAAGAAAGGAGGGGAAGGAAGGAATAGTAGAGAATCTGATAACTGCATGTATTTCTTCAAAACCTCATTCATTTGGGGTAAATCTGGCAATAAAACCAAATCCTGCTCTTCAATTGTTTTTAAAGACGGCAGCATTGCTTCATCACTCCAACCCTAGCCCCTGGGCCAGCTTGTGGCCTAGTTTGTCTAAAAGGGAGACCTCACTGGGCACAGCTCTTGTATTCGCTTTGTAAATTTAGAGGAAGTAGGCGGAGAAAGGGGAGCCTTGCATTCTGGGTAGAGAACGCCTTTAACGACCTGCTTTAGTCCTTAGCTCTGTCTCGGCCCCCTGGCTAGGTCCTGATGGAACCCCGGGATCCCCCAGGCCTGGATAGGAGGGCTGGCTGTGTCAAGGGCATCACTACGCCCATTCAGGAGGCCTTACAGCGAGCTGCACCCTACGCAGACCCAGGCATGATGAGGGGTGACGCCAGACTTGAGTACAGGATCTCCCGTTTAGCCCCGTTTTCTGGGGTCGGGCGAGTGTGACCTCTTAGGACCCACCCTGGAAGAAGAGTCTGCTTGATGAAAGGATGTGCTAAACCAGGATTTATACGTGAGTACTGCTGTCTGTGGAGAAGGCAATGGCACCCCACTCCAGTACTCTTGCCTGGAAAGTCCCATGGACGGAGGAGCCCGGTGGGCTGCAGTCCATGGGGTCGCTAAGAGTCGGACACGACTGAGCGACTTCACTTTCAC
>NW_011494805.1:497734-516430 GCF_000754665.1 Bison bison bison | reverse complement strand
GCAGCAGCAGCAGCAACTGCTGTCTGTACTATGAAGTGGCATATGCGGTCCTATAAACGAATCCCTGCCTGGTGTGTTATGGGCTTATGGGAAAACAGATGTGAGGCAGAAATCTCAAACCTTACACCATCTTGTGATACAAGAAAACTCTCAGAATTTTAAACGTCAGAAGTTCCTAATTTAAAAAAAAATTACAGTGAATATAGAATGCTCTTTTGATAAGACATGAAGCTCGCTTGGTGGTGTTGATAGCAAATAGTTGTGGCTTGTGAACCATGGAGGAGGACTGGGAGGAACACTGTAGTTTTCCAAGTAAAACGGGAAAGCAGAGGTTGGTATCTGTGGCTTATTGATCTATTTCTCATTCCCCTGAACTGGCTTAAAACAGAAGCCCAGCTCTCCTGGCTTTGCGACTCGCCCTTTCTCGTATACCCACGTCTGCAGGACCCCGGCTGAGCTCGGGGGACACACGTGCTCTCCTGCTGGAGGAGGTTAGTTAGCCTGTGTCTTGTGTGCTCAGTCATGTCCCACTCGTTGTGACTCCATGGACTGCAGCCCACCAGGCTCCTCTGTCCATGGGGATGTTTCCATGCCCTCTCCACGGGATCTTCCCAACCCAGGGATCGACCCCACGTCTTTTGAGTCTTGCATTGGTTGATGGATTCTTTACACTTGAGCCTGGGAAACCACAGTTATCCTTAACCCATTCCAATGAGTGCTTTTTGGTTTTCAGTTCCCCAGAAAGCAGGCGGTTATCGGAAACTTGATTAAGCTCTTTTTTAAAGTGTTGTCTCTGTGTTCGCTAATGTGATTACTTTTGCCCTCTGGCTATTGCAAAATACATTTTCTCTCCTTTCAAAACTCCACAATACTTCAGGTTTTTCCTTTTCCTTTGCTACTTATAATCAGGATACTAACTCATGCTTTACTGAAGAGAAACAGCAGGCAGTCACATGGGTAAAACGAGAGACAGCTGTTGTGGGTTGTTCTTCCACCGTCGTTATGTTCAACTGGATGGGGCTTTCCACATTTAGCTGGTGTTACCCAACAGCATAACACTTAGCACCTGGTGAAAAACCGCGCATGAGCAAACAGAATTTTGATTTTAGTGACTTGACTCCTTATCTGTTCTAATTTGCGTGTTACAGGCAATGTTGCAACAGAGTATGTATATCAGCTTTCTTTTCCTCCCCATGTGATATTTGGAGTAGAATTTCCTTCATGTAAGAGTTTGTATTTTTTTTTTTCCAGTTCTTGTTTCTTCTATTCAACCTATTTTGATATGAGCGACGAGTCTAACAGTTCAGCTTGTCTTGCCCCCTCGAGTTCCCGGTCCCCTGCATGAGCTGTGAGTTTTATTTGGCTCCCTGTGTTTATGTTCTCTGAAGAAACAGAGATCTGGCTGTTAAACTCTCAAGGAACGGCAAATGGGCAGGACCGGGAAGTCTGATAGCTCCTGCTTCTGAAAGCCATTTGGTATAAAAGCCTCTACTCTGAATGCAAAATGGAGTGAGCCCCCGAGAGCAGGAGGAATTCAGTCCAACAACATATCCCTTTTAGGTCTACACGGGTCTGGAGGATTGGACAGCCCCTACGCGGCCAAATGGGCTCTCACTCAGCAAGTGAGAGTCTCAATGTTCTTACTGAATATTTAACAGTGGTCCCTTGGTATCTGTGGGCGAATGGTTCTGAGGACTCCCTGTGGATGCCAAAATCTGAAAACCCGAGTCCTTCACACTGTGGCATCAGAAGCCCTCTGCACCCGCTGGTTCTGCATCCATGGAAGTGCAGAGCTGACGCTATGACAGGCCCGTGTTTGTGGTCAGTCGTGTCCGAATCTTTGGGACCCAGTGGACTGGAGCCCACCAGGCTCCTCTGTCCACGGGGATTTCTAAACAAGAATATTGGAGCCGGTTGCCATTTTCACTTCCAGGGGATCTTCCCAACCAGGGATTGGACCTGCCGGGCATGGTTCTAGGTGCTTGAGGTACACCTGTTTTGGGGATACAGAAGCCCTCCCTGTGAAAGCTGCTCTAGCAGGAGCTGGGGGCTTTTTTCACACCCGCTCACACCCAACATCACACGTCTAAAGGAAGAGGTGGGGCTTCTTTCTGGCCCAAAAGTCTGAAACGTAACTGCCACTTCCTGGTGGCAGGTCACGGTTACTTTATTCTTGAATTTGTGATACATACGTACTGACTTTTTCTCCTCTAGTGGTGGCTAAGTCCATGGCCGCCTGAGCCGGGCTGCCTGGCTTCAAGTCCCGACGGCACCACTCAGCAGGTCTGTGACGTGGTCAGGTTTACTGCCGCCGCCTTGGGCCCATCTTTAAACGGGGAGGTAATCTTGTGTACAATATTGGTTGATGTAGGAATTAATTTTAATTTATATAAAGCAGCTGTGTTTGGTCCGTTAAAGGTGCTTAACAGCGATGCTTTATGTTTAATGTTACCTTTTCCCCCAGTGGACTTCAGCCATAGCTCACACAGTCACTCCAGCACCTGCAACCGCCAGGCGCAGGCATGCGCGTGCGGGTCGAGCCCCAGCTCCTTTCCACCCGTGACAGACGGCAGGCTCTTTGGTGCGTGTGAAGGTGTAGGGAAGACAGGTGACTTCTGCTCCCCAACGCCTGTATCAGGCTCAGTGTGTATTTGCTGCATGAGTGGGAGGAGTGGTCTGAAAGCCGCTCCTTGACTGGCTAGGGCACACCACCATAAAAACCCCAAACGCAGGGTCTTAGCTGCTGAATTTCCGGAGGAGACTTTGCTGGACACATTGATTCCAGCGGGGCAGTCGCAGCGCCCAGGACAGAGGAGAAGAGGGGCCAACAGGAGCTTCGTGGACACACAGCGTTGCAGGTTTCGGGGCGCAGACACGGAAAGCAGCAAGCTCTGTGGGACACAGAAGAAGGTGAAGCAGTGTGAAAGGAGCTCAGGCAAGCCCTGCCTTGCTGAGTTGGTGGGTTACATACAACAGTCCCTGAAAGGAGACGAGCGGAGGGCCTTGTCCCCAGGCGTCCAGAACCGGAGCTGAGCTGAGAAGACGGCGCTGACGGGCACTTGGCGACCACAGCTGCCACACCACCTGGGTCTGCTTTTCTCATTAAATGGGACACTGAACGAAGTAAGGCGCAGTTTTATTCTTATCATTTCCAACATTCAAATAGCACTATACAATAAAACAATTCTATAAAATGACATCTTACTGCAATTTCCTAATGAAGGGATACCCCTTCCCGACCTTTCCCCACAAACTTTCAGCCCCCAGAGCAGGCTTCCTTCCAGAAGGCAGCTATTGCTTCATCCTGCCCTGAGGAAGGAGTTTCAAGCACCACACCGTTATTTTCTGAAATTTTCTTCCTCCTACAGCCGATAATCCTCAGGTCTGAAAGACAAAAAACAGTGTTTATTTTTTTAACGACTTATTATTTCACTTTCTCCTGCCTGATGCAGGAAGATTATTTTTCTAATCTAAAATGAAAGTAACTGTTCACCAAGAAATATCTCCAAATATTATGTCTAAATTTTTGGTGAAAAACATTAAGGCCAAATTACTGCAAAGTAGAATAGTTCTGTGGCAATTTCCAAGTTCTTTTGAGAGTATAAATATAGGCTCCCATGTGCCCATACATGAATGTATGTACGAATAAGCCTGAATTCAATTTCCCCAAAGCCCTTTTAATAGAAAGGATTATACACAAAGATATGGACGGAGGAGCCTGGTAGGCTGCAGTCCATGGGGTCGCTAAGAGTTGGACACGACTGAGTGACTTCACTTTCCCTTTTCACTTTCATGCATTGGAGAAGGAAATGGCAACCCACTCCAGTGTTCTTGCCTGGAGAATCCCAGGGACGGGGGAAGACAGGTGGGCTGCCGTCTATGGGGTCGCACAGAGTCGGACACGACTGATGCGACTTAGCAGCAGCAGCAGCATATTCTGAATGAGCAAATACTTTATTTATATTATATCATACACTAACTTTAATTTTCAATATAATAGCAAACAAAACAACTGTGTGGACACTAGTCCTTTGGTGCTTTAATCACACGTCCATTTATTACATACATGTATGTGTATGTACATATACGGTCTCTTACTATGTACATACGTAAGGTCTTTTCTTCATTTATATATTTATAGGATTAATCTTACCTGACAGTTCCTTCTAGTAGTAAAATAAAACAACATTTTCAGAGAAATATTAATTTCAAAAATGGAGAAAATGAGGGAAAGGATCTTACAAAATGTAAGAAGTGTTTGTGTCTCATTATCTTTTACAGAGTGTAGTGTATTTGTGGGTACTGGACGCCTGCGGAATTTTCAGAAGGAATTTAGTAATAAGTAAACTAAATAGATATTTCTGAAACAACTGTAAAAATATTCGATAGTTTGAGTTCCTTTAAAAGGTGAAGTCTGTTTGCCCTGAAACAACTTATCTCATCCCTTCTACATTTATAGAGTATTAAAAAAAAAGACCAGACAGCCCAGACAGGAGGAGCAGCTTCTGGTATCTAAGTAAGTGAACGACCTAACACTTAAAAACTATCCAAACATGCTTCACCATCATCATTCTGTAACAAGAAGAGAAACTGCAGCATTTTGTGGCTGTTTTTGAAATCTCTTTTCAAATGTCTTTTCATACTGAATCCAAAGTCTGGGAATTTACAACTTGATACACAATAGCTGGAAGGGGCTCCAAAACTTGCCCTTTTAGTCTTGCGGGTGTGACTCCATACAGTCCAAGCTCCCAGTCGAGAGACACCAGTGCCTTTTAAGAAACAATTTCTTCTCCCATCCAGCTGGTTCACATAATTAAAAAAGGGAGGTGGTGATGCCACTGGAAGGAAAGCTAAGATTCTAACAAGGCGTCCTGACAAGGAGTTTCTACAATTCCACTCAAATTAAACGTGCTTAGCCACAGTCTGGTTGTTTCCACACCAAAAGTCAATTTATTCACAATGAGATGACGAAAGTACCTTTTGTTGGGACTTAGGAGTGAACTAGGAAGCATGTGTGAAGGCTGTGATCTGTCAGGTAAACATGCTGACTGTGACCTGAAGGAAAGGGGGCTAATGAAGCTCAATTCTGTGACCCTGTGGAGACAGTGCGGAGGATGGAGATGAGGCCCGTCAGGACTCAGGCAGGTGAGAGAGGAACGGAGGTGAGGACTTAAGAAAGGGAAGGGAGAGAGCGGAGGGACCGCAGAGGAAGGAGCTGCTGCAAAAGGACACTTCAAGGGCCACTATTAATCTTCAGCTTGAAGAACACGGGAAACGGCAATGCTATCTGTTTTTCAGGAGGGGGAATACAAGCAGAAGAACAGAGTTTGAAGGGAAGGAGCCTGGTTTTGTACATGCTATCTGGACATGGCAGGCAGCCAGTAAGCAGGATTTGGAGTTTAGGAGAAACGGGGAAAGAGAAAGACATCTGAGAGGCTCTAACAGTCTATGGCCACAGCGCCTGAAGGCCTGATCTCTAGAGAGGCTCTAACACAGACTGCTATCCCACCTCCCCAGTGGAAGCATTTTCACCAGCTCTCCACTCTGTCAGATTCAAACGTCTCAGAAGTCCACACAAACCAGCCTCCGTAATGGCCCCGGGTAACTGCTCTGAGTCATTGTTCCACACCCTGTCTCTTCTGGCCCCACGACACTCCCTGCTGCTGTCCAGATAAGAACTTTCACACCACTGGACTTGGGCACTTGGTATTTTCTGCATTTGAAATATCTCTTACATTTCCCTGCCTGGTGAGTGAAGTCGCTCAGTCGTGTCTGACTCTTTGCGACCCCATGGACTGTAGCCTATCAGGCTCCTCCATCCATGGGATTTTCCAGGCAAGAGTGCTGGAGTGGATTGCTGTTTCCTTCTCCAGGGGATCTTCCAGACCCAGGAATCGAACCCAGGTTTCCCGCATTGCAGGCAGACACTTTACCGTCTGTAGACTTGACTAATCCTGCAAAACCCACCCACAAAATCACATGTTCTGGGAAACCCTACACAACTCTTCCTTTCTGAGGCAGGGCTCTTTTCCCTGAGACTGCCAGGAACTCCATGCTTGCTTCTATTACAGTTTCTCAAACTGCGCTTGCCCTACGTAAATGAGTCAATACTGCTCTGAATGTAAACAATATTTGGTGTTTATGTAGATTAACAGTGCCGGGTGCTTAGATGCCGTGAAGTACATTAACTACCCCACAGGAACAGTCTCATGTTACCCTCCTAGCCACACAGTGAGAAAGACAGTGTCGTCAACCCCACACAGCTGACCAGGCGGGCCCTCAGAGGAGCTGAGGGACCGAAGGACGTGCAGCCGGCAGGGAAGGGCAGCGCCCCACCGCAGACCTCTGACCCCTGCTCGCAAGCCCCGTTCTGTTCATGTGTCCCATCACGGAAGGCACAGTCCCGACATGATCCGTCTCATGTGTCCAGCAATTAGGACAGCACCCTGCACGCTGTGGAGGCGTTAAGACACTCGTCATTGTAGTGACCGCCTTGCAAACGTTACCGCGCTCACAAAGTCACCCTTTCCTCTTTCGGAATCTTTTGCAGGTGGTTAACTGGCTTCCGAGGTGGGGCTGGTGTCAAGAACAGTATCGTGGCCAAGGGACTAGATATTTTAGATGTTAGCAGGGCTAGAAAAATCAACTTATGTAGGAGGCAATTAAAAATACTACATGGCTTCAGGAGGCACCCCCGTGGGAAGAAGGAGGTGTTTGTGTTAAATGTGGTTCTGCCTTTCTCTCCGCCCACACCAATGGAAGCGGGGACACACACTACGCGCTGGGCCCGCTCACTCCCTTCCACCAACAGCAGGCCCACCCGGCGAGAACGGGAAGGGAGGGCCATGTGCCTGAGCGCATCTCCAACAGCAGCGGGCATGCGAATCACTTGCAGATTTTGATTCAGTTAAGTCTGTAAAAGGTCATGACTCTGCGTTTCTAACAAGCTCCCCTGTGGTGCAAGTCTGGTCCATGGACCTCAGACCTCCCACAGAGCTATTCCTAAGACAGAGGAGGTGACTGAAGATGCTGAAGAAGCACTTTCGGTAGAAATTTCTAAAGCTATGCCGCGCCTAATAGAAAACAACACAATTCCTTATTAGCAAGAGATTTTCCCAGTTGATATATAGCACCCTTCTGGCTCTTTACCCACCAGAGGACTCTCTTAATAGGCAGTTTTATGCTTTTCTGACACAACAACAGCTAACTATAAATTATGATAACATCTACAGAGGCTGGATACTAAAATTCCTTTGACATCTGTCATCAAAGAAAGATTAACTGTAGCTTTAACTGAGTGAATGTCACTGTATTAAGGTTCTTTAAATTTTTAAAACTGTATTAGTTTAAAAGCTAATGTATGTACAGCAACATTACCTTAATCAGAACTGAATTCTCAGATGTTGCTACACGTTTATCCTATTTTATGTTTAGATCTACGTACTCTCCTTTCTAGATTAAGTAATTTTTAAAAGCAAGAAATCTGGCAACTAGTATATTCCTTTTCAGCCTACAGATACTTAAATGCTGTTTGAAACTTTAATGAACTTTAATGAAATGGCTTGATCTTTTGCCAGATAGATGACAGGTAATTTAGTCTGTATTAGCCATAGTTCTTTGTTTCATTGCAAATACAATGTATGAAGTTTTGAACTAGCAGATATTTACACTGGTAACACATTTGGAAATAAGGGCTTCCCAGGTGGCTCAGTGCTACAGAATCCGGCTGCCAATGCAGGAGACGTGGGATGGATCTCTGGTCCAGAAAGATCCCCTGGAGGGGGAAATGGCAAATCATTCCAGTATTCTTGCCTGAAGAACCCCATGGACAGAGAAGCCCGCTGGATTTCAGTCCATGGAGTTGCAGAGAGTCAGACAGGACTTAGCGACTGAACAACAACAATCTGTAAATAATAACCGCTTTCATTTTACAATAGTTTAGAACCTCAGGAAAACTTTGGAGACATTTCATGTGCTGTTATAAAAAGCTAAGACCTATTAATTCTTAATAGAAAGTTATTGATAGAAATAAAACTTAAATTAATGAAATTAGCATGGTCTTTTCTTTATATATGTAATACAAAGTATCCAAAATTGGGTACACCAGAGTTGCACCAAAGTAGACTGTTGAGAGAAAATTCTAGTTTAGCTAGAGGCATTAAGCAATATTTAAATAAGCAACAAAGACCAAGATATGAATTCATCACACAATGAATTAAAAGTCAATTCCTCTTTAAGGGAGGTACGAGTCCACTCATTCAGTCTCCTTCAACCAAGATTCCTGAGCACCAGGTCCACCTTGGGTGCGGGAAACAGCAGAGCGAGGCGCAGCCTGTCTTGAGAGCGCTTTTAACAGAGGGAGACACACACACACCGACCTCTGAAGAGAAAGCTCAAAGTCTGACGTTCTCATACACGCATTTAGGGTTTACTTGGAGATTAACGAATCTTCAAAGAGTTTGCCTACGTTAAGACTTTCTCAATTCATTTTCTAAAGTGTGCTAAACTTCATAGGTATTCAATGCTTTACAGCAACAACTCACTTAGAGCTTAATACTTGTCACCAGCAGAAAACTGCCTTTAAAAGCAATGTAGCTTTGCACAATAATATCACTTTTTTCGAATGAAGACACAAAGGCCTCTGGGAGCTGTAGAAAGTATCCTATGTGCTTGTGGTTGCTTGGGCATCTGAAATCATACCACAGCTCACATGGTTCCCCATTTTCTATAGCAAATCCTTTACCACACGAATCCTCATGCAAAACACTAGCTGCCACTCGCCAAGTTACATAAGCACAACACTGTCACTCGCTAAAATGAAGCAGACACATCTCAAAAATGAAGACACTCAAGTTCAGAACACAAAAATGCTAAGAAACCAACACATCTGTATTATCTTGAAACTGGGGACATTTCTATGAAGAATCTTCTGAGTTCAGGAAAAATCTTTTTGGGAATTTTAGCTTTCATTGTAAAATGGCAGAAAAAAATGCATTTGGTTTTTGAATAAAATGAAACATAAAGCTATAAAACACATGGTTTATACTGTAGTTCAAATAGAGAGACAACAGTGTTCATCCCATTACGATGAATTTATTTTCCAAAGGAAAAAGAGCATTCAAATTTCTGTTGTAAATTCATGAAACTGAGTATAACTTAGTTCAGTTCAGTTCAGTCGCTCAGTCGTGTCCGACTCTTTGCAACCCCATGAGTCGTAGCACGCCAGGCCTCCCTGTCCATCACCAACTCCCGGAGTTCACTCAGACTCACGTCCATCGAATCAGTGATGCCATCCAGCCATCTCATCCTCTGTCGTCCCCTTCTCCTCCCGCCCCCAATCCCTCCCAACATCAGAGTATTTTCCAATGAGTCAACTCTTCGCATGAGGTGGCCAAAGTCCTGGAGTTTCAGCTTTAGCATCATTCCTTCCAAAGAAATCCCAGGGCTGATCTCCTTTAGGATGGACTGGTTGGACCTCCTTGCAGTCCAAGGGACTCTCAAGAGTCTTCTCCAACACCACAGTTCAAAAGCATCAATTCTTCACAGAGTATAACTTAAGTGTAATAAATTTCAAAAATATTTTACTCTCCTTTAGGCTTTATATCTTTTCACTTTTAAATAATAAGTAAAATGCTTACTCCAAGAAAACAGTTAAAAGACTAGGATAAAATCTGGATAGTGGAATAATCTTAAGAGATATAAACGGTCAGGTTGACAGAGTTTTAAGTCACTTTCACTGGAAGAATGCAATTATTTAGAATAAATCATCCCAGGAAATCTGGGATCCAAGTTCATATTCCTTGAACTGAAGATGGCAGCTGTACAGGTAACAGGCAGAGCAAGCGTGCTGCCAGGCTCGTTCACCCAGACACTGCCAGGAGCCGACCAGGAAGTGCTCAGTGGGGACTCCTTTAAAACCAAGCGCACTCTCAGGCACAGTGGGCACTGCCAGGCTCGTTCACCCAGACACTGCCAGCAGCCGACCAGGAAGTGCTCAGTGGGGACTCCTTTAAAACCGAGTGCACTCCCAGGCACAGTGGGCACTGCTCAGCCGTAAGAAGGACGGCGCACTGCCACCTGTAGCGACGTGGTCACGCTGCCGCCGCCGCCAAGTCACTTCAGTCGTGTCCGACTCATCATACTAAGCAGAGACAACAGCACATGATATCACTTGTGTGTGGAATCCAAAAAATGATACAGATGAACTTATTTGCAAAATGGAAAGAGACTCACAGACCAGAAAACAAACTTATGGTTACCAAACGGGAAAAGCGGGGAGGGGTAAATTAGGTCAGGGTTCACACACACACTGCTGTGTGCCTGGTCAGTCGTGTCCACTCTTCGCGACCCATGGACTGCAGCCTGCCAGGCTCCTTGTCCATGGGGTTCTCCAGGCAAGAACACTGGAGTGGGTGGCCATGCCCTCCTCCAGGAGATCTTCCCGACCCAGGGACTGAACCCTGGTCTCCTGCATTGCAGGCAGATTCTTTACCAGCTGAGCCACAGGGAAGCCCATACACACAGTTATATATAAAACAGATAATCAACAAGGACCTACTGTACAGCACAGGGAACTCGACTCAATGCTCTGTAATAACCTATGTGGGGAAAGAATCTGAACAAGAATAGGCGTGTGTGTGTAACTGGATCACTGTGCTGTACATCTGAAACTAACACAGCACGTAAATGAAGCATGCTCCAATATAAAAAAAGACTGTCTGACTTCTTTAAAACGCAAATTGTTTTCAATAAAAATGAATAGGAATTATTGTTGCACTCAACTGTCACTTTTAAGTCATAGCTCTATTGGCTAGGGAATATAAATGATTTGGTTTTGGTTTCTTACACAGAGACTGCTTTTTATTTTAGCAACCAGTCCTAATGTGTTCCTATCCAAAAGAACAGTATAGTTTAGAAGGCTTGATTTGAGCAAAGTTCAGGACTGGAAATGCTGAGGTCTATGGTTTAGGCCAGTGCTGAGCTGGTTGAAATGATGGAAAAGCTGGAACGTAAACTTGCTCCCCGAGTCCAGCCAATAACTTCTGACTGTGAAGTGCAGCAAAATTAAGTTAAATCTTGCAGGAAAATGCCACATGACTAGACTAGCGTACAATTATGGAAAATCTTGAAGATGCCCAGATCCCAGTTCTTTATGGGTTTTGAAAAGGTAAAACTCCTCTCCACTGTCTTGAATTAAGTCTCTGACCTGAAGCACATTTTTAGAAAGCCATAGGTGAAATTACTGTTATTTTTTAAGGGGCAGATTTGGGGGATGAACAGCTTCCACACAGAAGGGCGAGTAGAAAGCTCATGCCCCGGCCTCCTCCAGGCTGCGTACTGCCTGGACGGGATGCTCACCAGGCCCCTCTGCTGTGCTTCCACTCCTGGCTCTGTCTTCCTTTCTACAGAGCTGTACAGGTGAACCGTGACACTGCCTAAGTCTAACCCTGCTTCCAGCAAGGACGACTGCGGGGCCCGGCACCCTCGCAGCCTCCCCCGGCCCAGGCCCACTTCTAAGGGCGCTCTGTGGGCAGTGTCAGACCAGGGGCTGGGTTCTCATCCCACAGGCTGTCTTCAAGCATTCACGAAGGCTGAGACTTTCCACACTTAGCTTCTCTGCAAAGGTGGGGGCTATGCTTAAAATAAAGCATTACGGATTTAACGGGTGAGGAGTAAAAAAACACATTTCTTTTTTGGTTTTGTTTCATCATTCTGTGGATACTGTGAAGCAATTCAAGTTGAAATTTTCCTTACACCTAGTTTTTTCCAAAGAAAAGCTCTCCTACAGAATTTTGAAAAACTGAAAATTAAAAAAGTTTCAAATGAAACAAGTTTTATTTTTACCCTACATAATGAAAAATTTCCATTACAGTGACAGCATTATAATTTCCATGATTGTTGTGGTTTTGTAACGTTGGCAAAACCTCAATGATCCTGGAAATAATTATTGACAGAATTAAAATAAGCTGACCGTTTGAAAGCTACAAACTCAGGCAACTGAACTGTGAGAAGAGATAGTGCTATTTTCTCTCTGAGAAACAAGGTCTAAGTGCATACCCTATGATCACCATGTTCATATGGCGAATGCGTAAGGAAATGCCAAATAAAACTTTATAACACACTCTGACCTAACTTTCTCTGACACAGTTTTTATATCCATGAGATATAAAAAATACTAATACACCAAGGATACACACTAATTTAACTGAGGTGCATGGATGATACTTCTCATCTGAGAAAATGGCTTTAGTCATACAACATATTTAGAGTTTCCTCATAAACACCAGTTTCTTTCTGTCTTGTATACCATTTTTTTTAAAAAATAAACAACCAGCATAAGAAAATCTAGAGTATGCTGAAGTTAGCCCTGAGGGAATGTAACTTTTTAAGTGATTTAAAATGATTAGCTATTCAATTAAGATTAATACAATTTTGTTAGTCACCTACTGGGTGACTTGGTTTCAAGGTCATTCAAAGCTTAGTCTGACAACTGTTATTGCTGCTCAAAAGATTTTCATCTCTAACAGAAAAGCTAAAGAGCTTACACTGAACCAAAAGCTAATGATAGCTTCAATTATGAAATGTACCTTTTTATACTATAAATGTGTTTGGTTTTATTGCTAGGGAAACAGAAACCAGAGCAAGCTATTTTCATGTCTATTTATTTATGGTGCAATCTAGGGACATTCATCTCAGTCAAGTCTCTACAGGTTACCTGTCATATCTATCTTGAATAATTTCCAATTACTACATTCCAAAGGAAGATTATACTCTTGCCTTAGCTATTTTGGGTGGAACAAAAGAATATTTTAAGTTGGTTCCTTCTCTAAAAGGAGAAAAAAATTTTTTTCTCATAAAAGCCAATCTATTAGTAATGGGGAATGCCATTTTTAAGGACGGCATGGTGTGTCAAATATTTTAATTGTGATCCTAATATATATCCTATTTTATACTTGAACTTTATTAAGCAGTAAACAACTAAAACAGCACAGTCCATTAAAGTAGTCACTAGCCACATGAGGGGCTTCCCTGGTGGCTCAGTGGTCAAGAACCCGCCTGCAATGCAGGAGACATGGGCTCAGTCCCTGGATGGGGAAGGTCCCCTGGAGAAGGAGGTGGCAACCCCCTCCAGTGTTCTCGCCTGGGAAATCCCATGGACAGAGGAGCCTGGTGGGCTACAGTCCACGGGGTCACAAAAGAGACACGACTTAGCGACTGAACAACAAGCCACATGA
Organism: Bison bison bison; assembly: GCF_000754665.1. Classification (NCBI taxonomy): domain Eukaryota; kingdom Metazoa; phylum Chordata; class Mammalia; order Artiodactyla; family Bovidae; genus Bison; species Bison bison. The sequence continues at coordinate 503,195 of NW_011494805.1, read as the reverse complement.
AGCTACTAAAACTTAAGTCAAATTACATACGTAAACTTGAAAATTCAATTCCGAGATACACTAGCCACAGTGTAAGCATTCAAGAGTCACAGAAGCCAGCAGCTACTGTACTAGCTCAGCTATGCATCAACGTGAAAAGTCTGTCAGACGGCCCTGACCTAAAGGAGCATCTGTTTCTTAGGCAATACGTTTTTGGTTGATACAAAGATGTATATATACATTTTTCCTGGTCATATGCATTCCGTGACTTAAAAAAAAAAAATTAGACTTGGTGTCAGCTCTAATACTCAGAAGAATAAAATGTTGAACAATTTAATGGCTAGTATACCTGTAATTGCAGTAAGTGTATACTCATATAAGTTAACAGATACTGTGTGGTAGTGGTGAGGAAAGATCAACTTTATTAAAGCTCACAGGAAAGCCTGGTGTCTGATGTGTATTCCTGCCACAGGGAAACCTGAATGGAAAGAAGGGGCAGGAAAATCCATTCCCAGAATAATACCTCAAACGTGGATCAGGCAGCTCCAAGTTTCACTAAAAGTCTCCTTAAAATAATTCTAGAAAAGCCCTTTCTACTTCCCTTAATATAAAGAAGGCACTCAGTCAGCTTCTAGCTTGTTTTAAATGAGCCAGGAACATTTAGCAATAGAACAGGCAGTTTGATCAGTGCTCTTTCAACACTGACTATAATTTGTTGTGGACGGTTATTACACCATTATGCTGGTGTAACTCACTTAGCACATACTTCAGAACATGAACGACACGCATGGCCACAAGCATAACGTGTGTGTGGTCACGCAACTAAAGACCACCTTTGGCGTCTCCAGGCTCTAAAAAAAGACCTGTTTCCCATCTCGGCAAGAATTATGACAGGGTTTCTGTAAGAAAATCAGGTATGAGATATTTAGATTTACAGAATAAAACTGGTATCATATCTTAAAGCCACTGAAGATCATGCTTGTGGGGGGAAAAAATCGTGTAATCGGGAAAAGGTACAGCGATACCGTATTTCGCGCAAAATCATGATTCCCCGAGTTTGTAAAACATACAAACACACATACACAGCACAAAAACTAACACAGAAACAGGAAGCGAGCACACCAAAATGTTAAGTGTGGCGACATTGTTTACCTACATTTATATCTTATTTTTATTTTCTGCAATGAACATTTAGTAAAACCCCCAAATTAAAACATTTTTTCAACTGAGTGCCTGAGTCTGCTTTTTCCAGAGTTATTACGTTTGAAGTAAATGTTGTCTATGTTACATGCAGTCTATTTTATTGTGAATTTTTAGTAAATAAAAGGTTTCAGACTGGTAAATTTAAGCTAATAAATGATTTCTAGAAGTTAAGGATTAATTTAAATTCCACATCTCCTTTAAAGAACTTTTAAAAATGTTAACATCTTCCTAGAAGAACGTTCTGTGTTTACGTGGGCTGAGTTTAACCATAAATGTAACTTCTATGTAGTCTAACTAGGAAAAGGTAGGTTGGATACGTCTTCAGTAAATGACCATGCAAATCTCTAAGAACAACTTAAAATGATTTGTCCTAAATGTAAATTTCATGAAAGTATCAATAGCTTTATATCTTATAAAGATTATTTTTACCTCATTTATAAAACCTGATAAAAAAGATACTCTATTTCTTCATTTATTCATTCATTAAGTATGTGCTGAGTGCCTACCTGATGAGTCACTGTGATCAGTGCTAACCAGACAACATATGTTTAACTGCATGAGATTAAATACAGTAAAATAATTTATTCTTTTATAACAAGACCCTATGTAGGTGGCCTAACCCAGCTCAAGGATTACAGGGAAGAAGGTGCGTTTACCAGGCTTCATCGTGTGTATCCCTTTGGCACCTATCACACTTACAGCGCATGGCATAACTCAACAGCAGTCCGTAGACTGAGTGACGTGAGTACCCTAGTGGCAGCCCCTCCAATGCGTGTCCTGCTTACTGCAGCCTCTCGCACAGCAGAGAGTGCTCATACTATTTGTTGCAAAAGACAATGAAAGTTTGTTTTTGTGGAAAGAACACAGGACTGGAATTAGTTTCAAATTCAGGCTGTACTACAATCAGCCAAACCTCTGACTCAGTCTTAAAAACAGGAAGGACACATTTCTCTTACTGGCCAGAGAATTACATACGGCGTATGTAAACCATCTAGCAGAGTGCTGGGCGATTTGAAAGTACTAATATAACTGATCACTAATAATACTATTTTGCTCATTATTTGCAGACTTAATAAAGGTGAACCTTGAAATAAGTCAGCAAAGTCAAAAACATTTAAAATAGAATACTCTAAAGACTTGTACTCTACTCTAAAGACTTGCCGAAGAATTGATGCTTTTGAACTGTGGTGTTGGAGAAGACTCTTGAGAGTCCCTTGGACTGCAAGGAGATCCAACCAGTCCATTCTGAAGGAGATCAGCCCTGGGATTTCTCTGGAAGGAATGATGCTAAAGCTGAAACTCCAGTACTTTGGCCACCTCATGCGAAGAGTTGACTCACTGGAAAAGACTCTGATGCTGGGAGGGATTGGGGGCAAGAGGAGAAGGGGACGACAGAGGATGAGATGGCAGGATGGCATCACTGACTCGATGGACATGAGTCTGAGTGAACTCCAGGAGTTGGTGATGGACAGGGAGGCCTGGCGTGCTGCGCTTCATGGGGTTGCAAAGAGTCGGACACGACTGAGCAACTGAACTGAACTGATAGCACAAAGTCATGGAAGAGCTAAATGGCATAAAAGGGGTGCCAGTTCTGTACAGTCTGTTACTGAGAGCCCAGCACTGTGAAGGGAGAAGAACGTAAGCTGAGGAGGTGACGAAGAGCCTGGCAGGCCAGGCAAAGCCGCCTAGAAACAGCGAGATGGGAGTCGTGTGTGACCTAGGCAGGCTTCTGGCCACAGGCGGAAGACACTGCACAGGGGAGGGGAGCGGTGTTTCTTCTTTTACTCCTCTACTTGGACAGACTGTGCAAGCGTCCAGAACAGATGACTCTCATTGGATCTCATTCTTGGCTTAGTGAAGCAATCCCGAAAATGCAGAATTACTCGGTTTTAGGTAAAGACAATTCATTTATCATTCCAAGAGACTATAATCAATCCAAGTTATGTTATTCCAAACAAAATATCTGATAATTTATAGGCCCCTATGAACATCCTTGCACTTACCTAGCAAAGTCTTAGGACTTTGAGACTTCTGGTTCTACCACCTACAGCTAGAGTTTATTTGTAGGGAAAAGCCGCAAAAAGTATCCAAGGGAGTGAAAAAAGTTCGTACTTCCCACCTTCAAGGACCTTATCATTTGGATAGGCAAATAGGAAACACTGAACTCAGGTTAAAAAGACAATAAAAACAAAGACGGGAAGGAAAAGAAGACTTACGGAGACCAAACTCTTGGGAAAGCCTCTATTTCTTCTTGTGTGTACTCATCTAGACGTCTGGGCACTTTTCGTGGTTGAGGAAGCTCTTCTGTTAAATTCTTAAGAATATCTTCTGGTATATCCTAGATCAAACAAAAATTTAGGCTTACTTTCTTCAAATCCATTCTTAGTAATTAGCAATTCTTGTGTGTAAGTGTGTTAGTCCCTTAGTTGTGTCTGCCTCTTTGCAATCCCATGGACTGTAGCCGCCAGGCTCCTCTGTCCATGGCGTTCTCCAGGCAAGAATACTGGAGTGGGTAGACGTTCTCTTCTCAAGGGGATCTTCCTGACCCAGGGATCAAACCTGAATCCCCTGTATTGCAGGCAGATGCTTTATCCTCTGAGCCACCAGGGAAGCCCTTAGTAATTCTTAGTAAGTATTAAGAAATAATAAATAGAAGAATGTTTACAATAACACATTTTATATTTTAATCTTGACAAACATTTCTAATGATGAATCAGACATCTTCAATTTTGACAAGTATCTGGTCACTAAATTCTACTTTTTCTGAATATTGTTTAATTTTTTCCTCCTCCTTTCAACAGCAAAAAAAGCACTGCCCTGGATCCTTCTCATAATGTTTCATCTGATGACTGTTTGTACGAGGTCTGTTGCTTCCAGTGCCACAACCTTTTTCAATTTATGCTTCATGTTTTTGCCAAAAAAACCTTTCAAAAATGAAAATCTGCTGGATCCTTGAGTCATTTAGCCAGCAAGCATTTACTGAACTCCTTCTATGAACCAGAAATTGTGCTAGGGGATGATATAGAAAGAAAAATCTAAAGATCATGGTTCTAAAGGCTTCCGATTTTTAAGAAGTTACTCCTTGGTTAAGAATCTCTCCGGACGCAGCTCTAACTACCGGGCCACACCAGTGTGCTCACTCCCAGCCCCTCCAAGGCTCCTTGTCCACAAGGGCCAGCGCTCCTGAGCAAGCCCTCCCAGCGCTGGTCCACGCTGAAACCCCCGTGCCTTTACTCAGGGCGCCTTCCAGAGCTGATTCCCGCTGGGCATACTGCCGAGGCTTCAGAAAAATGAAAGGAAAGGTAAGATGTGAAAAAGTCTGAACCTGAGTAAACGAAAAGCAGACTAAAGAGTAAAGCACATATTTGAGAGGCATCTTGAGAGAACTGCACTAAATAAGGGGAATGATAAAATGAAGAGCATGGATAACCGAAAGAACTGACATTTATATTGTGCTCCTGGAACAGAAGTAAGGCAAAGGAATCATACTGTGGATCTGGATGATAGGTTAATTCAGGAGCGTCTACTGAAGGAACAATAAGATATCAATACTTAGTGTCCTGTGGGCATTTCCACAGGGACTGCAGATATAATTACCTCTTTTTAGTTTTAGTGTGTTCCTAACTCTTGAGGAATCTGTATGCAGGTCAGGAAGCAACAGTTAGAACTGGACATGGAACAACAGACTGGTTCCAAATAGGAAAAGGAGTACGTCAAGGCTGTATATTGTCACCCTGTTTATTTAACTTATATGCAGAGTACATCATGAGAAACACTGGGCTGGAAGAAGCACAAGCTGGAATCAAGATTGCCGGGAGAAACATCAATAACCTCAGATATGCAGATGACACCACCCTTATGGCAGAAAGTGAAGAGGAACTAAAAAGCCTCTTGATGAAGGTGAAAGTGGAGAGTGAAAAAGTTGGCTTAAAGCTCAACATTCAGAAAACGAAGATCATGGCATCCGGTCCCATCACTTCATGGGAAATAGATGGAGAAACAGTGGAAACAGTGTCAGACTTTATTTTTCTGGGCTCCAAAATCACTGCAGATTGTGACTGCAACCATGAAATTAAAAGACGCTTACTCCTTGGAAGGAAAGTTATGACCAACCTAGATAGCATATTCAAAAGCAGAGACATTACTTTGCCAACAAAGGTTCGTCTAGTCAAGGCTATGGTTTTTCCAGTGGTCATGTACGGATGTGAGAGCTGGACTGTGAAGAAGGCTGAGCGCCGAAGAATTGATGCTTTTGAACTGTGGTGTTGGAGAGTCCCTT
>NW_011494805.1:474373-497634 GCF_000754665.1 Bison bison bison | reverse complement strand
TGTTGGAGAGTCCCTTGGACTGCAAGGAGATCCAACCAGTCCATTCTAAAGGAGATCAGCCCTGGGATTTCTTTGGAAGGAATGATGCTAAAGCTGAAACTCCAGGACTTTGGCCACCTCATGCAAAGAGTTGACTCATTGGAAAAGACTCTGATGCTGGGAGGGATTGGGGGCAGGAGGAGAAGGGGAGGACAGAGGATGAGATGGCTGGATGGCATCACTGACTCGGACATGAGTCTCAGTGAACTCTGGGAGTGGGTGATGGACAGGGAGGCCTGGCGTGCTGCGATTCATGGGGCTGCAAAGAGTCGGACACGACTGAGTGACTGATCTGATCTGAACCATTCTCAAAACACAGGATGATTACACATTGTCTGCAGAGAGCAATAGTGTAATTGGGAATCAAATGTCTAGGCAAGCACATGGCATCAAGCAAGTTACTCGTTTGCCTTAAGAATCAAAATACAATTTAAAAATAGTTTCAAAGAATCACAGAGCTCTTACACTGTAAGCTGATTCTAAAACCCAACACGCCAAAAATTTAAAGATTTTTTTTTTTTTAAACTTAAAATGACTTTAAAATTATGGTTTGGATAGGCTGGGTCACTATCAACATATATAAAGCCACAATAAACATTACTCACAATTGTTTCTTCACTCAAAAGCATTTGAAAAACATTGAACTTTCCTTCCCCAGCATATTCAAATACACAAGTGTAAGCACACAGAACCAGAATGAGCACAGGATGCCCAGGCACATTAAATATTGTTAATTACTCCTTTATCTTTATTTACTAAAGAAATCTATCTGCCAGTTTGGTATTCATGAAAATGTATGAATATTTCACACTTCTTTGGAAAACTATTTAAAAAAATCCTTAGATCACATTTGCAAAGACAATTTTAACACTGACAACTGCTCACTCAGCATAGAGAATTTAGAACCTAGTGGGTTTCTGGTAAGTGTTTGCTGGACTGAATAGAATTTTGACTGAAATGAGCTTACCAAATTTCACCACTATTAAGGAATCCACTGAAAGAATGGACAAAAATCAGTGCACAGTTAGGGATGGAGATGCTGAGCGAAGTGGAACCAGAAAGGCGGGCAAGTGCTCCTTTAACGCACGCAGGGAAGGGAGCCCTCACAGGCTAACTGAGGGTGTTTATCAGAGTTTCTCTTTCTGTGATGATGCCTTCTGCAGAGTGGGTGGTTAGCCGAAGAGGGAAATAAGGAAAAGAATAAAAATAGAAAACAGAAGCACGGGGGCGGGGGGGAGGTGATCATTCACTCTTTCACAGGTTTTCCTCTTCATGCTTTTGTCTATTTCCTGGCCATGCCTCGCAGCCAGCAGGATCTCAGTTCCCCAACCGGGGATCGATCTGGGACTCTGGGCTCTGGAGCTGAGCTCTCAAACCCAGGCTCTGGGCAGTGGAAGCAGAGTCCTAACCTCCGGGCTGCCAGGGGAGTCCCAGTTTATGCAATTTTTAAGAGAATTTCTAATCTACAGAAAAGTTGTGAAAATGAGTGAACTCATGAAGCCTTCACATAAATTCACTAATTGATAAAATGTAACACGATTGCTTTCTATCTATTCATAAGCACATATACACCAAACACTCTTTGACTGTACCATTTGAGAGTTGTCTGCCAATATTTCATCCCTAAATATTTCAGCATATATATCTTCTAAATATAAGAATTGTTTCTGACGTAACCACATTACAAATTCATGTTCAGGAAAACTAACATTGATGAAACATCTTGTAACCTGATATACAGTGTGTGTATACACACACACACACACACACACACACACACACACACACACACACACACAGTGTATGTTCAAATTTACCAAAGTGGTCTAATAAAGTCTTATGTAGCTTTCTTTTTCTACTCCAAGGTCAAGTGTCACATGCTACAGCTATTATGTTATTATGTTGTTTAATGTACATAATGCGCCCTTTAGCTCCCTTTGATTGGAAGGCCTCCTTAGGAAATTGATTTTGAAGCGGCCAGTCCAACTATGCTGCAGAATGCCCTCTTTCCTTTGGATCTGTAGAACTGTGTCCTCATGATCAGACTCAGGATGAACATTTCTGGCAGGACACTACATAGCTTATGTTGGGTCTTCAGTGCCTCATTCGAAGCAGGAGGCGTACAACATCAGTTTATCCCATATTGATGATAAATTTAATGTCTTGGTTACAGGTGGTGGTTGACCAGATGGCTTTACCATAGAAGAATCTTTTCCCTTTTTAAATAGTTCTCTGTGGCATGTTTTGAAACTCTGTGAATATCCTGTTCTACAACGTTTAACTCAATGGGTATACGATACACTGATGATGGTGGCTTTTCTAATTCAGTATTATTTTCTACATGGTTTAGATGACATTCTTCTCTAAAGAAGAGCTCTTCCTTCTTGAAAAAGGAGAAGGGAAATTATAATAAGTTAAAAATAATTTTTGGACTATCACTGTGGGCTCATAGATTTCTGTTTTCTACTCCAAGTACTCCATCATTCTGCTCCTTCATTTCGAGGCTCACAGAGCCCCGTGTATGTTCAGCAGGCACCACTTCAAGTTGCCTCCTGTGTGCTGATATTTCTTATCGGTCTTTGAACACTGTCTTACTTTGTTACTTATTATTTTGCTATTATAAACAATGCAGAAATAATAATCTTGTGCATGTGTGTACTCCAAAATAAACTTTTTTGTTCCAGACCTAGAATCAACCACTTCTCTAAGAATCACATTCCTTTTAATATGGAATAGCACTTAGAAAACACAGTCTGACAACTAGTTCTGCTTACTTCTATTGGTACTGGCATTTTATTTTTTTAATACATGAAATCTTAACATGATTAAAAAAAATCTAAACAGCTGTAATAATCTAGAAGGCTTTTCTGCAGAAGCTCCTTCTCTTTCCTCCCCATCCTTCCCTGTGTCGATCTAGTGAGTGACCAACTGCACGTCCTTGTTTGTTCTTCCTGTGTCTTTATGCAAAAAGATATGTGTGTGTGTGTGAACACACACATGTGTAAATGCGTGTAAAAGGCGGCATGCCACCCATATTCTTTTCCATCTTGCTTTTTTTCACTTAATAATGTATCTTGGAAAGCATTACTTATCAAGTCACAATGGTATCTGTCATTCCTTTTTGTATAATTGCACAGTACTCAACTGAATAGATATAGCATAATTTAGCCAATTTCCTATGCATAAGCATTTGTTTATTTCCATTACTATTACGGGTAATATGGAAACAGTAATCTTGTGTATGTGCATCTTCAGGGTAGCCTGCTGTAAACGAGGCTGCTAGACCAAGCACGAACCTCCTTACGTATGTCTTTGTGTTAACTGTCACCTCGTTCCCTGGATTCCTCGTGGGTTGCACCACTTTGTACTGCTACCCGCAGCATGTGAGTGCCCGTTTCCTCGTGGCCATGACAGTAAAATGTGTTGTCAAGTTTTTGAAAATTTAGCAATCCCTTTTTGGGGAAATGGGCTCATTTATTTTATAGACTGAAATCATTTAAGTAATTTACCCCAAAACCTATCTAACTTGATAACTGGGAAAAATGACATTACTGTTTTCTTTGTCCCTTGTAGAAATCATGGTTGCTAAAAATATGTGAAAGTACAATCAGAAACAGTTTTAAAATTCTTTTAATTTCATGCCCAGGGTCATTTATCCTTACATGATGATACTACTCCCATGCTTGTTACCTCAGAGGTAAAGTGAACAGGGGGAAATTATTTTACTCATTCATGGAAAGCAAAGCTAATAATTAGCCACTTTGGTAAAAGTCTGAATAATTTACTTATGCATTATTTAAGCTAACAATAGAACATACAAGTGCCTTGAATAGCTGATAGAACTTGATATTCTGGAATGAATTCTATATTATTCTTTTACTTGGAACTATAAGGACAATTATAACCCGTAATATTGATACCAACTAGTAGTACTTACTATGTTCCAGGGCCTGGTCTAAGTACCTAAAAAATGTTGTTTCATCTAATTCTTACAGCAATCTTAGGATGCAGGTACAATTACTACACCCATTTCACAGATGAGAAGACAGATAATAATGGCCACAAAGTCAGTAAATGGTGGGACATGTATTCAAACCCAGGCAGTCTGATTCTAGAGCCTGGACGCAACTACTTTATATAGAACTTCTAGTGTTTATATTATACTAGAGAGAAAAGCTAAGTATTCATACCAGTATAATAGTATGAATAAAACTGTCTTTTCATTTTCAAGTTCTTTTTAGCTGAACAAGTTCTGAGTAGGAATAAGTATTCTGAAGTTATATCATGGGAGATGATTAGCAATCAAAGCCAAGCTATTAATCTATGATTCATAGAAGCTATACAGGTCACAAAAAAGTAAAGTGAATTCATACTTTTTTGTAGTTCATGAAATTACCTATGAGTACCCTCAAATAAACACGGGCTCTAATTATAGTTCCTTGTTCTAAAAAAAGTAGCTATTAAAATGAAAATATGGATCTTACAGACTTTTGATTTTTAGTTCAATGATGGTTCACTTTATGATTTAAATCAGAAGCAATTGTTTTTGTAGTGTATTCACTATAAAATGCAAAAAAATATTTCAAAAGTCGACATAAAATTACTGAAAACAAATACAACAATTATTTTAAAATGAGAAAATATTTAATTAAAAATTTAATAAAGGATCTTCGAGGACTTACTTCATCTGGGAAAAGGTGCAACCTCTGCATCAGAGTTCTTCTGTGAAGGTTTTTTGGCAGCATGCCATAAATAGCTAGTTTTACAATCTGAAAAACAGATACATGGAGCACTCAGTAAGAAACATGTGATGGGAATATAAACACAGTAAGAGATAGTGATGAAAAGCAGTGGGCTAAGACTCGATATGAATATGAAAGGAACAAAACTGAGACGTAAGCAGATATGTGGCAGCAATAAAAAAGAACTTTTATTATTTTGTACATTACCATCTTTTAAATCTGTTTATCTGTATTTAGAAAAAGGAAAAAAAAAGGAAGACATTAAGAAAACCTGTGTATGTGTTGATTTTAGATGGAATAAGAAGAAATTCTCTGAGCTTATACAAGAACCTGTGGCCCAAATAATCTATTACATACAGGTTACAGCAGATCCTAGTGAGGTTTAATCCCATTTCCGAGGTGGGTGATCAGGAGACTGCCAGTGAGTGAACTAAGCCTGACCATACCATCATGAGGCTGACTCTGTAAGTCACAAATCTAGAATGAAGGTAGTGGTGAGCATTCACTGAAAACTCACCACGTGTACAGGGGTCACTGCATTAGATTTGTTATCTTGTTTATGTTACTAAGTTCCATTTCATAGACGAGGAAACAAATTCAGTGAGGTTACAGAACCCACCCTAATTTCCTGTATCTAATAAATGGTACTGGAATTCAAACCAGGTAGGCCTACTCCCAGGACAGACACATACCACATGCAAAGACACCTAACAATGCGTTCCTGTCACTTATCAGGAAGACCCTTCACCCTGTCACACCCGTTGCCAAGAGGGCAAACTAAGCTTCCTAGGATTTGCTTTTCTGCCTGTTAAGGTCAGCCCCACAGTTTATCTGCTATTTAAGCCCTCTTTCAGGCTGTGCCGGGTCTCTGTCGCTGCACTCGAGCTCGCTGCAGCTGAGACGAGCAGGGGCTGCTCTGCCTGCGGTGCTGGCTCCTCCTGGTGCAGAGCGCGGGCTCTAGGGCCTGCGGGCTCCGCAGCCGTGGCGCACGGGCTGAGCTGCCCCACGGCACGTGGGGTCTCCCCGCCCAGCGGTGGAACCCAAGGCCCCCCGCGCTGGCAGGCGGACTCGGAAACACGAGCCCAGCAGGGGAGTTCGAGGCGTCCTCAGCGCTGTCCTGAGTGTGGCTCTGCGTGTGTGTCAAAAGAAAGTCACGCAGCGTCAGCCTGCGCTCTATGCTCTCCCGTGGGCCTCCTGGCATGTAGTGTGCACAGACACACTGCGTGAGCCGCGTGGAACGACTGACGTACATCTGGAGAGGCAAGCTGATTGTCTTCATCCGCGCTCATATTTCAAGGCTATAATGTGGCATGTAGTACACTAACCCTCTGAGACAGCACATGTTACAATGGGACTGCACTGTGGAGGATTTCCTTATCCTTTTATCTTCTCATCAAACCAGACCACAAAACCTCAATATGTACAAATACTAACGCCACCCCACGCATATTTTCCATCTATTTTCTTGTTAGTGCTGTTAAGGCTTTATATTCTAGGGACTTTATGTTGTTAAAACTAAAAGCAATTAAAAATTCAGTCCTGAATTACATAAGCCGCATTTCAAGTGGTCGACCTGCGACTAGTGGTTACTGTATTTGACAAAGAACGTCTTCATCAGAGCAGAAACTTCTATTGGGTAGCACTGATGTCAGTCTTTAAAATTTTTAGTGTCTTAAAAGTCTTTAGTAGAAAGCGACGATGTTAAGACTACTTAGCATCCTGTCTGGATTAGCAAGTCATTCTATCTTCTGAACATCATCCTAACAGCCAGTTTATTACATCAGCAGGGTTTCTTGGTATTTGGTTTTCATGTTCTTAAAATAATTAGTTTTATTTACTTGAATAAACAAATTGGTATTTTTAAAATGCACCTTAGTTAAAAAATGCAAACATAACAATCAAATTAGAGAAAGCTGTAAAGTATGAAAAGGTTACAAGCTGCCAGATGAGGGAAAAAGATGACAGACACACACACACACCTGCCCAAAACATAAGCGTGACGCAACGTGAACAGGCGTCGAGCAATTCTAGCTCCACGGACAGAAGCACGAACTCCGAGGAGTTCAGAAAGTGAGACAGACAGAACGAGGCAGGGTTATGAACATTCAAGACCCTCCTAACTGAATCTGAACCCAGGGCATGTGATGCCTGTTTCACAAAACACATCTTTGTAAGCTATAGGAGAGGGAATGGATATGAGAAAGGAACCGTATTAGAAAAAAAGGCAAGAACACAGAAGCTCTTAAGGAAACTAAACTGCATGACAGATGAAGAAAGGACATAAATAAAGGGCTGGATCAATACACATATTTGAGTTTAGAGTTAAAGATCTGCTATGTAATTACAAAAAGATATGGAAAAATATTTTAAAGCCTACTATTTAAATCAATGTACTTAATTAAAAGTCGTGTCTGCCTCTGCGACCCCATGGACCGCAGCATGCCAGGCCTCTCTGTCCATTTGGTTGTCCTGGTTGTCCATCCACCAACTCCTGGAGCTTACTCAAACTCATGTCCTGCTATTAATCAATGTACTTTATTGTTCCCGAAAAACACTGAGGGTTTGGATTGGTGGTAAAGTAACTGACCTCTTCCTTAAAAACAGTCAGAATTAAGACTTAAAGCCATCATCAAATATTTCATAATGCATTTCAATCTCTGTTCATAAAAAAGTTTGAAACGATTCCTACAGATGCTACCCAAAGCCAAGTTCTTCACATTGGAAGTTGGCTTACACTGCCTCCTGGTGTACATTCAGCATACTGAACAAACTAGAAACTAGTTTTAAAGACATTGGAAAATATTCGTTAAGTATTAAAACTATAATTTGTTGTAAAAGTTATGGTATATATTAGCAGCGGCCCTAACAACAACTTTTTACTAGTATTATAAAAGTAGAACATTAAATATTTTCTAAGAAACAACTCGAGTATGTTTTTATAAAACAGATTCAAATGATGAAGTAAAAATACTCAGTAAAGTACAGAATTTCTAAACATTATGTCAGTAATAAACACAGCTCTTCCCCCACCTTTAACCAAGAAAATTTTAGACAGTACTTGGACCACAAGGAAATCAAACCGGTCAATCCTAAAGGAAATCAGTCCTGAATATTCATTGGAAGGACTGACTGATGCTGAAGCTGAAACTCCAATACTTTGGCCACCTGATGCAAAGAACTGACTCATTGGAAAAGACCCTGATGCTGGGAAAGATTGAAGGCAGGAGGAGAAAGGGATGACAGAGGATGAGATAGTTGGATGGCATCACCGACTCAATGGACATGAGTTTGAGTAAGCTCCAGGAGTTGGTGATGGACAGAGAGGCCTGGCATGCTGCAGTCCACGGGGTCGCAGAGTCAGACACGACTGAGCAACTGAACTGAACACCAAACAAATGGTTGCATTCTTTATACATACATACATACATACATTTATTTTTATTCATCATTTTAGGAAAATAAAAAGGAGTATCTTCAAAACTTAACAGTTTGCTCATTTAAATAAAAAGCTAAAACAGCTGTGAATGGGGAAAACACTCCCAAATCTAAGAGAACAATTCAAAGACTGGGTTATCAAGAGTTAAGGAAGAAAAAAATAAAACTGTAAAGGGCAACAGAAGACTCTGCTTTTATAATCAATACTGAGAACTAGCATTTGGATTTAGAACACCTGTTAGGACAGAACTCTATGATACATAATAAATAAACATTAATGAAGCTAGTAATATTGGTTTTTTAAATATTTCTAAAGGATGGAACTGACTGGAGGACAAAAATAGGAAGAACAAGAAAAAGAAAGTCCTGGGCTGCCATCTGCTCTGGGGTGTCCGCTCAGCACAGGGCTTGGGTTCAGAGGACCGCAAACGTGAGGTCTGCAGGCAGGATCAAGACGCCCCCACATGCCTGGATCCCCCGGGGCCAGCAGAAAGGCAGCATCCTTTCAGGGTGCTGAGTGGGGAAACGAAAAATAAGTCTTTCTTGATAGGTAGTTGCTAACTATGAACCTGATCTTGTAAGGTTTTCAGGCCCCAAGTTCACCTGTTTTATGGGGATCAAATTCCAGAAGCTGGAAGTATAGCTTAAAGGGGTCTTAGGTTGGGGGGTGTGTGTATACACGTATATCCCCAGGCACCAGCCAAAAGCTAAGTACATCTCTTCTGAAGAAATTCATTTTTAACATAGGTCTCAAAAACTCTCAGGGATGAAGTTCCAAGGTACAAGTACTTTCCTAGCACCCTGAGCAGAAACAATAAATTGCAGACCCACAAAGACCCACAAGTATCAGTCAGATATAAATGCTAAGAATTATGTTTAAAGTGCTTAAAGAAATATAAGAGAGAACCAAGGTATGACAAAGGAACAGAAGATGGTCAAAACTGACTAGCAAACTGAAAAAGAAACAAACAGTAAAAGCTTCCAGAAAAGGAAAAAAATGCAACAGCTGACATTAGAAACTCAGTAAAAGATTAGACCTTGGGGAAAAGAAAATGAGAGGACAAGAACACAGATCTAAGGAAATTCCTGACAATCCAGCACAGAGCCAGGGAGACATAAAATATGAGGAAGACACAAAATGTAAAAGGAGGAACTGAACTGTGCGCAGTGGAGGCAGTCTGCTGTGTACACAGGCAGCTCCCAGAGGGAGAGGGCGGGCAGGGAGTCGAGGGGACCAATGTGGAGAGGTGTAAGACCTGACAGATCTTCAGAGGAGAAACCGGTCCTCAAGCAAAATCGGTAAGAAAACTCAAAAATAAAAACCAAAGCCAAAGAAAAGATCTTAGAAGTATTCTGAAAGACAAGACAGGCTACACACAAATAAAGTGACATCTGAATCTGACATCAACAGCAATAACGGAAACTAAAATCTATTTGAAAGATAGCTTCAAAAAGCTAAGAGAAAAAAACAAAGTTATCCTAGAATTGTGCAGATACACAAAACTATTTTTTAAGAATGAAGGTAAAAATAAAGTTACAAACAGAAAAGGGGCGTCCACTATTCAGAGACTGTTATGATGGGAATGTCAACGAGGAGTACTTCAAGGAGGACACTGATCGGAGTTAAAAGACTGCAAGCAAAGAAGATCTTAAAAAAATTAGTAACAGTATAAAAAACTGAGAACAAGAAAGTCCAACCAGAAGGGTTTTTAAACCATCTTGAACAGAGAAAACATACAGACAGAGGGAGAACGGGTATTAAAAATCTTCTAGAGGCCTTGACTTGACTGTGAGGAAAGTAAAAATATTGATTAATTTTATACTTCTAATAAATGAGGGGCTTCCCTGGTGGCTCAGACGGTAAAGAGTCTGTCTGCAATGCACGAGACCCGGGTTCTATCCTTGGGTTGGGAAGATGCCCTGGAGAAGGAAATGGCAGCCCACTCCAGTATTCTTGCCTGGAGAATTCCATGGACAGAGGAGCCTGGTGGGCTACAGTCCATGGGGTCACAAAGAGTCAGACGCGACTGAGAGACTTCACTTTCACTTTCTAAGAAATGAACTCAATCAATCCAAAAGCAAGCAAGGAGGGGAGGAGAAGGAAAATGATACCTAGCTCAACTTGTGGACACAGCGGGGGAAGCAGAGAGGGACGGACTGAGAAAGCAGCACCGACATATACACCCCGCTGTTCAGTCGCTGAGTCAAGTTCGACTCTCTGTGACCCCGTGAACTGCAGCCCGCCGGGCTCCCCTGTCCATGGGATTTCTCAGGCAAGAATACTGGAGTGGGCTGCCATTTCCTTCTCCAGGGATCTTCCCCACACGGGGACCAAACCTGCGTCTCCTGCACTGGCAGGCGTGTGTGAGCCGGACAGTGGGTGGGAACCTGCTGTAACACAGGGGGCCAGCTCAGGGCTCGGTGATGACCGAGGGGGCAGGGTGGGGGTGAGGGGGGCTCAAGGAGGGAATACAGACAGTTATGACTGACTCACAGTGACGTGTGGCAGAAACCAACACAGTATTGTAAAGCAATTAACACTCCAATTAAAAAAATAAAATCTAGCTCAGTAAAGTTTAAAGATAAACTATAAAAGATAAACTATGAGGCATCAAAATAAAAAAAGGTTGATTTAGCTATATCAATATATAAAAAGAATAGACTACAAGTTAAAAAGCACTATTGGAGATAAAGTCAGGACATACCTCAATCAATTCTTCAGGAAGATTACAATTCCAAACTTAAATTTATCTAACCCTAAATCGTCAAAACATACAATGGAAAAAACTGACAGAACTATAAGGAAAAATCAATAAATCCATAATTGAGATTTTAACATAACTCTTCAATAAAGTGAATAACAAAAATAGAGTGCAAGATTGGAACAACATATTTAGCACGCTTGATATACTTAAAATATAAACAGATATATATACATACATCTGTCTCCCCAAAACATTTTCAGCAATCATATATTCTAGGTGATCATGCAGATGTCAAGAAATTAAAAAGAAAAGCATCAAAATTCTATGACTAAATGCAAAGTATATTAAATAGTAATTAGAAAAGATACAGAACTGGATGATGATGAAATATTATTGATACTTATCAAAACTTGTATGATATAGTGAAGAACTCACAGCCCTGAACGCTAGCTACGTTAGAAGAGAAGGAAGACTGAAAACCCAGTTTCTGAACCAGTTTCTCCACAAATGATTAATAATGATAAAAAAATACAATACACTTACTGCTACTGGATCCTTCCGGTGAAGCTGAGCAGCTGTTACTTGTTTAAATCCACCTGGGTAGCTATTAAAAGAAACAAAGACAATAAAATTGGGAGTAGGCGATGGGATAGTATCCTTGAAATGAACATTCTCATAATATGAAACTATTTTTATTATGAAATTACATTTGTTTCTCCTGGAGGAGGAAATGGCAACCCACTCCAGTGTTCTTGCCTGGAGGATCCCATGGACAGAGGAGCCTGGTGGGCTGCAGTCCATGGGGTCGACTGAGCAACCAATACACACACTTGCTTCTGGGAACTATGCTACTCATCATGTCTTAAAAATTAAGCAGTAACTATGCTACATGAAATGCTATTAAGTGGTCAAATTTAGCAATTGTTGTTTTATAAAACCAATCATAAAGGCAATCAGTCCTGAATATTCATTGGAAGGATACTTTGGCCACCTGATGCGAAGAAATGACTCCTTGCAAAAGACCCTGATGCTGGGAAAGATTGAAGGTAGGAGAAGAAGGGGACGACAGAGGATGAGATGGTTGGATGGCATCACTGACTCAATGGACACGAGTGTGAGTATACTCTGGGAGTTGGTGATGGACAGGGAGGCCTGGCGTGCTGTGGTCCATGGGGTCGCAAAGAATTGGACACGACTCAGCGACTGAACTGAATTTCATAAAAAATTGCACATCTTAGAAATTTCTTGGCTAACCATTTTTAAAATTAATTACTCTATTGGCTGTGCTGGGTCTTCACTGGGCTCCCCTGGTGGCCTGGCTGGTGGAATCTGCCCGTAACACAGGAGACCGGGCTGGACGCTGGGTTGGGAAGGTGCCCTGGAGGGGAAGGCTGCCCGCTGTCCTCACTGCTCCAGGCAGGCGTTCTCCGGCTGCGGCAAACGGGCTACGTGCTGCTCTGGCACATGGGCTCCTCATGGCACTGGCTTCTCTCGCTGTGGAGCAGGACTCCAGGTGTGCAGGCTTCAGTGTTGCAGCAGGCTCTGCAGTGCCGGCTCAGCAGCTGCTCCCAGGCGTGTGGAATCTTCCTGGATCAGCGGTGAAGCCTGTGTCCCTTGCACTGGCAGGCGGATTCTTATCCACTGCATCACCATGGAAGTCCCTGGCTAACTGTATTTCTACTGGAATTTAAGTTCATTCATCATTCATTCATTCATTCACAGTTACTTATTTCTTCTTGAATGCAGGGAAAACAAAACAGTGCCAAAATGTGTTTCAAAGTGAACAAGGTAGGGGTCAGGTCTGGGGAAAGCCGGTAGACTACTTGGTTCTGAAGGCAAGTTAATACTCTAAACAGGTCGTGCTCCTATTTCCTATTACCAGGAAGTCATATGCTGCTTCTGAGTAACAAAATATTTCATTGTGTTCAGATCAAAATCATAAATAGAGATTAAAGAAAATATTTGGGATAGGTATTGGAGATCTTACTAACCTGAATACCCCAGACCCAGGTCTGAAATCAAGGTTTGGCCAGCAGCAACCAGTGTAATATGAGGCAACTCATTTCATCTCTTTCTTTATGGGTTTGCTCAGATAAGAAAAATGCTAGTATTTGCCCCATCTACCTCTCAAGATTTTATGACAGTCGAGTAGGAAAGTGTTTGTGACAGTACTTAAGAAATTTAAAACAAAAAGAGCACACAGATGTAAGACTTTATTACACTGAATGGATGAATAAGAGCCTAGATGATTTTCAAGGAAGGGAAAAAGAAAACATAAAGACAATGGACTCTGTAAGGGAAATTTACAATTATCTAAATATGATTCCTGTTATAGGTTTCTTTCAACACTTAAAAACATTTTGAAGAGGATTTAGAGAACCACGTTTTAGGAATAAAATTTAAGAAAGCAAATTTAGAAGTATGCTGAGAAAAATGTCTAAGTTTCAAAATGATACTCTTTCATTTGTTTCATGGAGTTTCACCCTCAGAACAAGAAATAATTGTCCTCTATTCTTTCTCTCTGGGAAGAAAATACTTTATGCTTTTATCACATGGTTATTTTGTGAGTGTGTGTACGAAGGAAACAACGTTTATTTTTTTTTCTTCTATTTATTTTAATTGGAGGCTACTTACTTTACAGTATTGTAGTGGTTTTGGCTACGTTGACATGAACAGCCATGGGAGTACATACATGTGTTCCCCATCCTTATCACATGGTTATCTTGCATTTTCATATTTCTTTCCCAATTGCCTCTAAACTTTTAAAACTTGTTTTACATATATTTTACTTTGCCAAAAGTAAGAATGACTAAAAGTGAATGTGAATTAATTTTTGTTAAAGATTTCATTAAAGTGTTTAAGTACAGGATGGGCAAAGGTTGGCTAACAAGCAAAAGTGTTTTTCCAAGCATTAAAGACCTACCTGGGCAAAAGACAAAAAGGAACAGAAGGGAGCCTCAAAGCCGGCTTGTCTAAGATGCAGGTGCGCTTGGAAATAAAATAATTTTGATCAAGAATGAAAGGCCAATATGTCTAACTATATCTTGCATGATACTGAAGAAATTATGCTTAATTAAATTTGTACATGACCTGAAACTGAGGGGTTTAACTAATACATTACCTGAAATAATTCAGGTCTCAAAAGATCTTCAAAGGCCGGAGATAAAATTTAACATAGAGTAAACTCAGGGTACTACAGCTAGATTAGAATGCAACTGAAACACACAGGAAGGAGGACACAAGGCTGAAAAGCCCTCAGGAGTTTCAGCTGGTAGTAAACGCAGTGTAGCAGTGACGCAGCCGTGAGGAGCCCTCCTAGAGCAACAGAAGGCAGAGTAACTGAGAGATGGGGGGTCACACTGCACCAGAAACCCAGCAGGACACAGCCAGGCGAGTGTTATTTAGTTAAGATATTGACAAGTAATGACTGCACCCAGAGAACAGTGAGCAAGATATGACGGAGATCTTCAAAGGGCAGTCACATAAAGGACTTTGCGTGAACTACAGGTGTTTAGAGAAGAGACGATCAGTGAGTGTGTGCTGATCACTCTCAATTACCTGAAGGAGGTCATGTGGAAGATATAGTTTTACACCGTCCAAAAAAGGAGGACAGAGGGCGAGATGGCCGGGTGGCATCACCAACTTGATGGACATGAGTTTGAGCAAGCTCCAGGAGATGGTGATGGACAGGGAGGCCTGGCGTGCTGCAGTCCATGGGGTCGTAAAGAGTCAGACACGACTGAGCGACTGAACAACAGCAACAAAAGGCCATTATTAAAGCTGAAGAAAGACAGGTGATGACTTAACAGCACTGAGATCTTTCCAAAATTCAGACCACGTCAAAGGCAGAATGAATGGGCTGCCTCAGGAGCTAGGAGACTGCTACTGTTCAAAGACAGGCAGACCTGACAGGGATGCTGTGGGAAGGTGTAATGGTGTCTTTCCAACTTGGGATTCTCCTCACCATTCTTTCAACCTCTCATGCACTTTTAGAAGTTCAAGACGCTTCTGGAAACAGCAGTAAGACAAATCAGAGGAAGCAGAAAGAAACGAGAAGACTGATAAAGAAACAGAGAAACCTAGATCAGAGAGGTTAACTGACAGATACTCTCAGGAAAAACCAATAGCCTCGGGCAATTACAAGGATCTGGTAGTTTTGTCGTTTTCTTTTTTTTTTTTTAGTTTTGTTGTTTTCTGATTGAGTAAATCACACACGCATCACGAACAAAATCAGTGTTTTCTTAAATCTCTTTTTCTTTCAAAATTATTTTATTATTTTATTTATTTTTATTTTTTGGCTGTGCCACGCGAGATCTTAGTTCCCCAATCGGGTACTGAACCTGTGCCCCCTGCAGTGGAAGTGCAGCCTTAACCACTCGACCACCAGGAAGTTCCTTAAATTTCTTTTAAATATAGTAATACTAAAGTAATACATTTCCACTGCCTATCTTCCCCGACAAAAGCACTATCTTACCCAGTATGTGAGGAGTACACTTTTTGCTCCCACTTGTTCCCAGAAAAGGCAATGTGCCTTGTGTTCATGATGACAACATGATCTCCACAGTCACCTGGATTTAAAAGAACAAAGAGAGAAAAAAAGGATTTTGGTCGAAAAATTTTGCCTTTAAGCAAAAGTGCGCTTGGTTATTTACAAAGCTTTCCAAAGTCCAAAGAACACATCAGTGAATATAAAGCATGTCAGTGCAACATCAAAATCCTTGAACAGACTGATGTTTTTCTTTTATATAACATCTAAGTGTAGAGGAGCTGGCTAGACATTTGGAAAATCTCAACACTGGAAGGTAAAAGAGAATTTGGGAAGGAAGCCAATAACAACATAGGTCTTTGAAAGGCAAATTACTGCTCCTCTTATTATCTTTGACCATTAATGATTACACTTCATTAAAATGTAATAATTACACTTTAATAATAATTACACTTCACCACTTTTAACTATCTAATACAAATTTCCCCTTAAAAATAAGAGAAAATGAAAACAATATGCATATAGATGAAAAAAGGTATATTTTACCAGTAGGTAAATTGGAAACAAATGTAAAACATCTCAATTGTTATTAGTTCAAATTCAGAGAAGAGAGTATTATGCTCTCATGCTTAACTACTAACCCAAGGCTTTTTCCAATCACATTTAACTAGTTAAATATCTTTCAAACTGGAAAAAAAAAATTAAGGTTTGGTAAACAGTTTTCAGAAACAGGAATTAAGTTTATTTACAAAAATTTATCACCTTAGATTTCTAACCTTATTTGATTTCTTTTTATAATATTGGGCTAAGTTAAATGGCCAAGTAAAATTCAAACTAATTAAATCAAGGGGAAAACTCAAAGATTATGTGAGGATATCTAAGGTCTCATCGTGGATCCACAGTCTTCTTCCTCCTTCATGACATACAGCATTGCTTTTATATACTGATCTTATAGGATCTGGTTTGAGAAATGTCTGAAAAAAAGCTGTTCCAATTTAGTGATAAATAACAGAAGTTTGGCTTTGGCTTTTATGCTTGTTTCCAGCCTTGATGAACAATTATCCAAATGCCTACTTCAACTTTTTTTTTCTTCTTTTAGTATCCCTGAACTTCTGCATGGCTAATGTGACAGATGATCATGGAAGTTACCACAAAATCCACTGAGTATAAAGACATTGTGATAGGAACAAAGGGTGTTGTTCCAATTTATTGCTGGTACGTAAATATTCACTTCTAAAAGAGGTAAGAAAAAAATAAATAAATAAAAGAGGTAAGAGATGGGAATACCAGATCACCTGACCTGCCTCTTGAGAAACCTATATGCAGGTCAGGAAGCAACAGTTAGAACTGGACATGGAACAACAGACTGGTTCCAAATAGGAAAAGGAGTACGTCAAGGCTGTATATTGTCACCTGCTTATTTAACTTATACGCAGAGTACATTATGAGAAACACTGGGCTGGAAGAAGCACAAGCTGGAATCAAGACTGCCAGGAGAAATATCAATAACCTCAGATATGCAGATGATACCACCCTTATGGCAGAAAGTGAGGAGGAACTAAAAAGCCTCTTAATGAAAGTGAAAGTGGAGAGTGAAAAAGTTGGCTTAAAGCTCAACATTCAGAAAACTAATATCATGGCATCTGGTCCCATCACTTCATGGCAAATAGATGGGGAAACAGTGCAAACAGTGGCTGACTTTATTTTTCTGGGCTCCAAAATCACTACAGATGGTGACTGCAGCCATGAAATTAAAAGACGCTTACTCCTTGGAAGGAAAGTTATGACCAACCTAGGTAGCATATTGAAAAGCAGAGACATTACTTTGCCAATAAAAGTCCGTCTAGTCAAGGCTATGGTTTTTCCTGTGGTCATGTATGGATGTGAGAGTTGGACTGTGAAGAAGGCTGAGCACTGAAGAATTGATGGTTTTGAACTGTGGTGTAGGAGAAGACTCTTGAGAGTCCCTTGGACTGCAAGGAGATCCAACCAGTCCATTCTAAAGGAGATCAGTCCTGAGTATTCTTTGGATGGAATGATGCTAAAGCTGAAACTCCAGTACTTTGGCCACCTCACGTGAAGAGTTGACTCATTGGAAAAGACTCTGATGCTGGGAGAGACTGGGGGCAGGAGGAGAAGGGGATGACAGAGGATGAGATGGCTGGATGGTATCATTGACTCGACGGACATGAGTTTGGGTGAACTCCGGGAGTTGGTGATGGACAGGGAGGCCTGGCGTGCTGCAAATCATAGGGTCGCAAAGAGTCGGACATGACTGAGCGACTGAACTGAACTGAACTGAAAAGAGGTAAGTAGTCTATATGTAACTGGGAGCAAAAACCTTCAGTGTTTTGTATGATGATGTTCTAGGAGTGAGGTGAAGAACAAATGTGCGATTAACACTGTGAAATTTAAATGACATTGTTAACACTTGAAATAGACTGACTCAACTGAATAGTAAGAAAGAAAAATACTTTAGCTGGGTGACTTTAAGAAGAGCATTTTAAACTTTTTCCCCCTACCAAATTCTTAAAAGATTTAAATAAATAATGCAAAACAGAATACTAGAGATTAGATTAGTTGAATTGTTTGAATTGTGTTTGAATTGCTAATATTCACAATATAACCTTTAAGAATTGTGTGAAAATTTTATTTGATTTCATTCCATGTGCACCAGAAATACTTTAGGATGATCTGATAACTTCAGATAATGCTAAAGAAAGGTTTCCCTCTGCTTCTTTTAAATGCTCATATAGTCTTCCTCAACTGATTAACTTGTGGACAATGAAAAGAACAGCATTCTGACGAAGAGTAAGTCACAATGCAGAAATCACCAAGGGCCCTGACTTTTCATTCATCAGAGAGAAATAACTATGTTCAGAAAGCGCCTGCGTCTCCAGCTCAGGAGGGCAGCTCCAATCAGAAGGCAGTGTGTGTAAAGTGGTTCAAAGATTGTGTACTCACATATCCGCACACACACAGAGGCCTGCACGGCTTGTTGAGATGCTGTGGCAAACCAGCCTTCCCTTTCCACGGCTGTGTTTTTCTTATGGAACTGTGGTTTGGGTCAAGATGGAAATGCCACGGAATTAAAAGAACGTGCTCCTTTCACAAAATTGGGGAGAAGATGGAATCAGCAGTAGCCACGTAATTCTTTTTCAAGTATAGCACTTATCCATCCACTGAATTAAAGTTCTGCTTCCTTACAAGTAAGTCATCACTGCAAAAGCGCTCCTTATGCACGGCAGAGTAAACACTCTGCCAGAATACAGACAAGCCTTTCTGTCAGGCCATTCTTTCCTAGGAATGGAGGATAGCTTTTCTAGGAAATCAGAAATTTACTTTTTAAAGACTAAATTGTATTTTTGTTTCACTGTACTTAATATTCGACTTTTATCAGCAGAAGATTGGACTTTTCATGTCCCTAAGATGTCACCAAAATCAGAACTTAAACTGCAAAAAACACCCAAAAACTTAAACTGCAAGCAGTTTTCAATTTACAAATATGTTGTTTTAGGTGTTTTTCTAACATTTATTGGTTTAATCAGCATTTATTGTGTATGTTTTATGTGCTTATAAACATCATAGACATGTTTACTTGAAAACTGACATACAGTTTCTCAGAAAAACAATATTACAAATGATGGCCACATATACAGGAAGAGCTATAAAGGTTAGTATTTAGGTGTGATAATGACATTTAGGTTACACTGGAGAATATTCTTAGGAGACATATGCTGAAGTATTTAGGGGGTAATATACTGATTATCGCCAGCTTTCCCGGTGGCTCAGAGGTTAAAGCGTCTGCCCGCAATGCGGGAGACCAGGGTTTGATCCCTGGGTTGGGAAGATTCCCCTGGAGAAGGAAATGGCAACCCACTCCAGTATTCTTGAGTGGAGAATCCCATGGATGGAGGAGCCTGGTGGGCTACATACAGTCCACGGGGTCGCAAAGAGTCGGACACGACTGAGCAATCTCACTTTCACACTGATTATCATTTATTTTCAAATGACTGAGTAAAAATAACATGGTAAAATACTGTGTAATCTAGGTGGATATAGAGAAATTCACTGTACTATTTCGACCTTTTCTGAAATTGTGAAAATTTTTATAAGACAAGTTAGAGAAAAAGTAAAAGACTTAACAAACCAGTGGGAAAAAGGGAAGAAGAAATGCAGACATTTCACAGAATGGGAAATGACAAAAAGGCCAATATATAAATGAAAAGATACTGAACTCCATGTGCAATTAGGAAAATGCAAATTAAAACCACAGAGCACTTCCCAGCTACCAAAGCAGACTGTTACTCAGATGAGGAATAATGAAAACATCTGCATATGAAGACTGACTAGGTTCCTGTGTATCTCTGAGCCCAGTAATTCCTATCCTACAGATAGACCTTCCACCTGTGTCCTGGAAAAATGGTACAAGAATACTGATAGCAATGTTGTGTATAAGAAACAAAAAAGGAGGTAAACCACCCAAATGCTCAGTGAATGGATATTTATTTCATCATTACTATTATTACTTTTCTTAAAAATATTATCTATATTTATATACAGATAGATGAATACATCCCTATCCATCTATACACATCTTTGTATATTTCATATTTCAAAACAAAGTTAAAACTCAGTGCAAAAAGCGTTGTTGACAGGCCAAGCAAGATGAAGAGTAAGAATTGACACTCGGGCCTTGCAGGGTGGACAGGGAGTGCCTAGGAAAGTGAAGTCAATCAAAACTACCTGGGCTAAGCGGAAGGCTTTCAGTACGAAAGCAACTGTTTTTTGTTTTGGAAAAAGGATATGGAAAGCAAATTTGTTAACTCAAAATAGTGAAAAATAACTTTCCATAGCTAACTAGCTCTATATATCTCTCTGAAGGAAAGAGTCTTTAGAAGAGAGGGCAAGCTTATCTGCGTATTTTCCAAAGCTCTCTATTGAAACGCACGTCGCCACGTGAAGAGACGTGCTGAAAAGTGAGCGTTTAAAGTCCAAGTCAGGACATTTCTGAGAGTGAAAGGAAGAGCTACTGATAATTTTGCTGGGACAATGGCATAAAATGGGACTGTTTCAGGTGAAATGGTCTATGTGGTTTTCCTATGAAGAAGCAAAATTCATTTTAGTGCCCTAACAGGATTTCAGCGAAGATGGAATAAGGGATCTTCAAGGAAAAAAAAAACAAACAGATCCTTGCAGCAGTACAGTCAAACATCTTCAAAATTCTATCCTCACATGAAAACTGCGTTTACCGACAGGTCTAAAATGATACTCACTCAGTTGATGGTACACAGGCTTATGCAATCCTTGAAGTCTAACTGATGCCAGGGCAGCAAGCTTGCCAGGGGGCTGCATCTTCCCATCTAGGAGATACCAAACTCGGGCAAAAGTGGCCCATTGCTTAAGAGACAGAAGAGGAAACGAGGGAAATTCTCATTAAATGCGAACACCGGAGTTTGTTATTATATACCATTGCACATAATCTACAATTAATGTCAATAATTATAACGAAAAAGATCCCATCGTTAGGTAACTTTTTTCATTTCTATTTCTGGAAAAAGGGAACCTTTCCTCATTCTTCTGCAGAGATTAATGCAGTCATTCTTCCTGCCTGCTTTTCTATTAGCAATATGGATCATGCTTTATTAAAAACATTCCAAAGATATTATTTCCTTTTACATTTTGTATTTTTCATACCATGTACAATAGACTGGAGGGTTAATGAGAAAGCAGTTGTTTCTGAAGGTCTTCAAAAATACCTTGAGATCAGAAGATGAGTTATACTTAAAGAAGAGTGGCCAGTTAGAAACTGATGACTATTTAGGAGTTTAACTCTAGTGAAAGAAAGTGTGAAAAAGTGTTAGTCGCTCAGTCGTGTCTGCTCTTTGAACCCCATGCGCTGCAGCCCACCAGGCTCCTCTGTCCATGGGATTCTCCAGGCAGGAATGCTGGAGTGAGTAGCCATTCCCTTCTCCAGAGCCTGTTTCCAACCCAGGGGTTGAAGCCAGGTCTCCTGAATTGCAGGCCCATTCTTTATCATTTGAGCCACCAGGGAACTAGCAGAAATGAAGCTGGAGAAGTACAGATGGATGATACTGAATAAACTTAAATTTCAAAAAACCGCCTTAGACTGACATCTAAGGCTGCCGCAGGTTTTTGCAGTGTCTAACACTGCCTTCAAACGCTAAGACAGTTACAGGCCAGAAGATCCTGATCAGATCCTTTCTCTATGGACATACACAAGCTGCCAAACAATGTTGGAGAAAGTATTGATACAACTAGGCCGGCTGGTTTTCTCTTAAATTTAACCATCACAAACCTAAAATCAGTAAAACTGCTTAACCATCTGTTTTCCTGTTCTCATTTCTCTAGTCTCCATCCCATTCCCCTTGTTTATCTGTTGTCAGGTTTACCTCGATTTCATATGTTTTGATGCCCCTGTAAAGGGTACTGCATTTTTAATTTAAATTTCTGATTGTTGCTAGTATACAGAAATACACTTCATTTTTATATTTTGGTCTTATATACAGCAACCTTGCTAAAGTCATTTATCAGTTCTAGTAACTTTTTGTAAATTCCCTTTTTTACACAGATGATCCTTTTCTTTGCAAATAAGGAGAGCTTCTAGCCCACATACTTTCCACCTCTCTCAGCATATGAACTAAAAACAAAAAAATTCAATTGTCTGCAGGACAATCTTGTTTCTTCAATAAATTGCAAAGAAAAAAGATAGGATAGGAACCCATTATTGAGAGACTTAAAAAAAAAACACATCAGAAACTTACTGTACTTTGGATCCCATTCCAAAGAAAAAAACCATAAAAATATTCTGTATTAATATTTATATTATACATGAGAAAATTGGAAATGTGAACATATACTGAATAATTGATATTAAGGAATTGCTATGAAATTTTCATTTGCTTTGATAAATAGTAATGGCATTAAAAAAAAATCTTTATCTTATAAAGAATGTATTGAAACATTTACTGATGAAATAAGAAGTAAATGAGGTACAGATTAAATGATACTATGAGCCTTCCGAAACTGGGTGATAATCTAATATCTGATTGAGATTATCCATAATAGAGTTAAAAAAACAAAAAAAGCTACTCCTGACCTCCATTCCTTACCAATGACTGCCTCATTTCTTTCCTCTTCTTTGCTGTAAACTCTTGCTAAGAGTTGTCTTTACTTCAAATTTATCTCTCCTCATTCTTTCTTCAGGGCTTCCCTGGTGGCTCAGCAGTAAAGAATCCACCTGCCAATGCAGGAGATAGGGGTTCGATCCCTGGTTCGGGAAGATTCCCTGGGGAAGGAAATGGCAATTCACTCCAGTATTCCTGCCTGGAGAATTGCAGGGCCAGAGGAGCCTGGCAGGATGCAGTCTGTGGGGTGGCAAAGGAGGTGGCACAACTTAGGGACTAAACAACCACCGAAACAACGCTTTCTTCAACCTGCTCCCCCCGGGCTTCTGTCTTCCCATACCCGCCAGCAGCACACTACTGCCAAAGGGTACCACGGCCGTCACATTACGAAATCCCTCGGTCAGTTCTAAGTCTTTGATATGGTTGATCATTCCCCTCTCCTGGGTGTTCTTTCTTCACTTAATTTCTGGAACACCACTGTCTATCCCCATTCACCCATCATGCTGATTCTTTCTCTTGCCTCTGAAAGGCTGGTATGTTCCACAACTGTTCTTGGTCCTCCTCTCCTCTTACTTCCTCAAAGACTTCATCCAGGCCATTTGTATGCTTCAGATCAGATCAGTCGCTCAGTCGTATCCGACTCTTTGCGACCCCATGAATCGCAGCATGCCAGGCCTCCCTGTCCCTCACCAACTCCCGGAGTTGT
>NW_011494805.1:471916-474273 GCF_000754665.1 Bison bison bison | reverse complement strand
CTCTGTCGTCCCCTTCTCCTCCTGCCCCCAATCCCTCCCAGCATCAGAGTCTTTTCCAATGAGTCAACTCTTTGCATGAGGTGGCCAAAGTACTGGAGTTTCAGCTTTAGCATCAGTCCTTCCAAAGAAATCCCAGGGCTGATCTCCTTCAGAATGGACTGGTTGGATCTCCTTGCAGTCCAAGGGACTCTCAAGAGTCTTCTCCAACACCACAGTTCAAAAGCATCAATTCTTCGGCGCTCAGCCTTCTTCACAGTATGCTTATGATTACCTAATTTACATCTCCAGCTTGGACCTCTTTTCCTAACTCCTGAACTCTTTGAGACCCTAGGGACTGCATCCTGCCAGGCTCCTCTGGCCATGGGATTCTCCAGGCAAGTATACTGGAGAGGATTGCCATTTCCAGGGGATCTTCCCCACCCAGGGATCAAACCCACGATCCCTGCATCTCCTGCACCGGCAGGCTGATTCCTTTACCACTGAGCCACCTGGGAAGCCCCCTGAACTATACACTTGTATTCAACTGCCCACCTGGCATATACACTACAGTGCTTTAAAAATTATATGTAGCAGAAGACCAGTTTTTCCCCAATCCATTACAGACCAATACTCTGATAGGAAAAAAAAAACCCAACAAAACTTTGATAAGGCAATTAAAATGCTGCCACAATGTCAAACTGCTACAGTTCTTTTTAATGGTTAACTTTAATTCCTGTATCTCCTTCATCAGGGGCAGGTAACAAAGAGTTCAAGGACTGAATCTCACCTGGGGCAGGACTAGGCTAAGAGGCATCTTACAGCAACATATCCAAAACCGAACCCTGCTCTTCCTCTGAAACCTGCTTCAGTCCCCGCCTTCCCTATCTCAGTTGATGGAAGCTCCCTCCGGTTGTTGAAACAAAAAAACCTTGGATTAGTCCTTGGTTTTTTCTGTTGCTGTCCGCCACACTTAGCTCTTCCGGAAATCTTACCGGTCCCACCTTCACACGGAACGTGACCACTTTTCACCACTACACAGCAACCGGGCCTGGTTCGCGCCCCCGGCATGTCTAACCTGGATTATTGCGGCAGCCTCCAAATAGATTATTTGCTTCTGTCGTCCACCAATTCCCATTTCTAAACAATTCGGTCTTAACTCAGCAGTCGGGTACTCCTTGTAACACTTAAGCCAGATCAGATTACTACTTGGTTCAAAACCCTCCAAAGTGAAAGTCGCTCAGTGGTGTCTGACTCTCTGCGACCCCATGGACTATACGGTCCATGGGATTCTCCAGGCCGGAATACTTACCAGGGGATCTTCCCAACCTAGGGATCAAACCCAGGTCTCCCGCATTGCAGGCAGATTCTTTACCATCTGAGCCACCAAAGAAGCCCATTGAACTGCATACCTGAGCTCAATCGCTCAGTTGTGTCTGTCTTCTTTGCGACCCTATGAACTGTAGCCCACCAGGCTCCTCTGTCCATGGGATTCTCCAGGCAAGAACACTGGAGTGGGTTGCCATTTCCTCCTCCAGGGGATCTTCCCAACCCAGGGATCGAACCTACGTCTCCTGTGTCTCCTTGCATTGGCAGCCTGGTTCTTCAGCAGCTGAGCCACCAGGGAAGCCCAAACCTCAACTCCCCCCACCCCCCAAGGCGGCCCTTATTTTGCTCACTCTTCCAGTAGTCTACAGTGCCCTATGAGATCCATCTTATTAGCTCCCTGACTGTCGCCCTAACACCAATCCGGGGTGAGGGGAGACCAGAAAAGGGCTGCCTGAAAACGCCGAAGTAGGGGCACCGACAGCACTACACGAAGTGGTGGTCAGCTGCGACCTCGTCTGTGCTTTATCGCGGCATCTCCGGGCCTAGGGGTCTGGCTCCCCATCCGCCTAGGCACCGCCAAGTCTGACCGCCTCCCGCCAGTGAGGAAGCCCGCCACGCCGGGAGTGCAGCCTCACCTGCGGCGCCCTAGAGAAACTCGCCATGTTCCCGAGGGGCGGCTCCGCTCTTCCGCCAGGACCCGGGGCCGCTTCGCATCACGGCCCGGAGGGAAACGCGCGGAGCTGCGGGTGATGGTTCCTAGGCCAGCAAGGCTTCGTCTGCTTCTCCGCGTTTCCCACGTCTTTTCCAGTCTTCCCAACACAACCATTCCGTCAGGAAGAGAGCACACGATGCGGTTATTGAGAGAATAGCCCCCGAAAGTCACTCTTCTGCTGGAAAGGGTGCGTAAACCGACGGGGGACGGGCCGTTTCCCGCCGAGCTGAAGAGAGGGCGCCGGAAGTGCTGCAGCAGCGCGGGCGGTTTGGACGGACGCCGTCGCCTGAGGCGGCCGCGCGCGCTGAGGGATGGATCGGTACTTACTCCTCGCCGTCTG
>NW_011494805.1:468777-471816 GCF_000754665.1 Bison bison bison | reverse complement strand
CGGCGCGTGGGCCCGAGGCCTCGCGCGTCGAGGGCCCCGGGAGGCCGCCGGGTAAGCGCCGAGCCGAGAAAGCGCGGGAGCGGCTCAAGGGGCGGAGAGGACTTTTGGGACTAGGTTTTTCTGGGGAGGGCTGGGCGGAGGGGCCGCGGGGAGCCGTGACTCCTCCGGCTCGCCTGTAAGGGCTGAGGAAGGTGCTGCCCGCACGCAGAACAGGGCCAAGGTTCTGGGTGCCACACGCCCGCGCTCAGAACTTGCAGACACAGTTAAAAAGTTCTCGGGGCCTTGGAAATGGAATTTCTGCTGTTGAGACGTATATGCATTCAATAGGTAGTTCTGCCTCCTGTGTTCCAAATGCGAGTCAGACGGAAAGCAACAAGATGGAAAGGGCTCTTACTCTCCTGGAGTATTCATCCTAACAGGAGGAGGCATTCCGCACGTGGAATAAGTTAAAAAAACAAGCGACAGATGTAAGACGAATCTGACCGTTTTTGCGCTCCTGTTGATGCTCCTATCTGGAATCTGTTGCATTTTATTTAGTTTGTTTTGATGGAGAGGTCTTTTGAGGAGGAAGTATATGTGGCTGTGTACGGAGTACTGTAACAGGATTTCCCATCCCATTGATTTAAACATGGTTTGGGGGAGGGAGGTTTTGGATTTGCGTTAACTGGCAAGCATGTGCAAACCGGGAACTTAGCTATTCTCTCTGCTTGCTTAAGATTTATTATGTTAAACTTTGAACAGAGTAGATCTTTTATGTATCGTATATTCTGGAGAGGCTGATGGTGAAATTGGAATTGGTCTACGTTGTGTAATTCTTGAGCCCAGCTGAGTTTGAGTTTTCTTTCTCAGACTTAAGAGCAGCAAATGTTTATCATCTCCTGAAAAGAGGCATTACTGCTTCACTTAGTCCAGAAGATAGTACTTTCCCTGGTGAGTACAACATACACCCTTCTTTTCACTGGCATAGCGTTTGTATTGGAAATAACTTGAATTAATTTGGTCACATAAGAGTCCCAAAAACATTTGTTTTTTTTTCTTTGTTTGCTTTTGGGGGGATATTAATAATGTCATTTAATATTTTAGCTAAACGTATTTACAGGAAAATATTAGTGCAAAGCTATAATGCATTACCAATTAACACAGAATATATAAATATTTCTATAACAATTTTTATGTAACAGGATTTCTGTGTTATGTAAAAATTTCATATAACACAGAAATAATATAAATATTAGACTAATTTAAAACTCCAGTCTCTTATGGCACAGTCCTTTACTTATTGTTACAAGATTTAAAAAAATATATGAATATACATTATTTGTCCATTACTATATTATATTCTCTGTCTTTAAACTCAACAAGAAGCACTTGTTGACTGGGTGCAAGTCCTTGGGATAGGGAGCTAGCAAAAGAAATACAGGAAAAGCAAAAGGGGAAAATTGCTTTCCTTCATTTACTGATGCTTGGATATCATAAAAGTTGTTATGAAAATTATTTTATATTCTCATTTTGAGCTTTGTTCCCTTTATGAGATTTGCTTGCCATCTTTACCTTCGTGTAAAATAGAGTAATGTGGCTTTATAAGGAGGATGTATGATTGTGTTCTGAGTACAAATACATTATTAATGTTCTTATAGTCATTTCCTTAACTGGTTTTTTTTTTTTTTCATTCTTACCTCTTACTAATTCTCTTAAAAGCACTTCATAATTGTTATCTTTTCTCCATTCTTATCTGCTTGAACTTCTTAAAAATCTTTTGACTTTTTTGATCATCCTTTACTTTGGAAATATTTTTTATCCTTTGGTTTCTATTGGCATTATATAATCCATTTATTACTTCTTTGGTCGTTACCCTCTTTTTTTTTCCCTTCCCTTGCTTGGCCTCAGTCTGAGAGTAGAGATGCCAGAACATGTCTGAAAGCTGAAGGGAGTTTCTGGAGGCCTCAAGGAGAGTGCACCTGTTCTCATGACGGAACGCTCTGTTCCTTTCTGTCTTCATTCATCAGAGAACCTGTCTCTTGAATTTCAACTGTCATCTTTGGGGAATTATTTCTAATATCTATGTGCTTCCCTATCCTGTTTGTCAAATCCTGGTTCAGTTCAGTTCAGTCGCTCAGTCGTGTCCGACTCTTTGCGACCCCATGAATCACAGCACGCCAGGCCTCCCTGTCCATCACCAACTCCTGGAGTTCACTCAGACTCACGTCCATCGAGTCGGTGATGCCATCCAGCCATCTCATCCTCTGTCATCCTCTTCTCTTGCCCCCAATCCCTCCCAGCATCAGAGTTTTTTCCAATGAGTCAACTCTTCACATGAGGTGGCCAAAGTACTGGAGTTTCAGCTTTAGCATCATTCCTTCCAAAAAACACCCAGGACCGATTTCCTTTAGGATGGACTGGTTGGATCTCCTTGCAGTCCAAGGGACTCTCAAGAGTCTTCTCCTACACCACAGTTCAAAAGCATCAATTCTTCGGCACTCAGCCTTCTTCACAGTCCAACTCTCACATCCATACATGACCACAGGAAAAACCATAGCCTTGACTAGATGGACCTTTGTTGGCAAAGTAATGTCTCTGCTTTTGAATATGCTATCTAGGTTGGTCATAACTTTCCTTCCAAGGAGTAAGCGTCTTTTAATTTCATGGCTGCAGTCACCATCTGCAGTGATTTTGGAGCCCCAAAAAATAAAGTCAGCCACTGTTTCCACTGTTTCCCCATCTGTTTCCCATGAAGTGATGGGACCGGATGCCATGATCTTCGTTTTCTGAATGTTGAGCTTTAAGCCAACTTTTTCACTCTCCACTTTCACTTTCATCAAGAGGCTTTTTAGTTCCTCCTCACTTTCTGCCATAAGGGTGGTGTCATCTGCATATCTGAGGTTATTGATATTTCTCCCAGCAAACTTGATTCCAGCTTGTGTTTCTTCCAGTCCAGCGTTTCTCATGATGTACTCTGCATAGAAGTTAAATAAGCATGGTGACAATATACAGCCTTGACGTACTGCTTTTCCTATTTGGAACCAGTCTGTTGTTCCATGT
>NW_011494805.1:461147-468677 GCF_000754665.1 Bison bison bison | reverse complement strand
TTCTCAAGAGGCAGATCAGGTGGTCTGGTATTCCCATATCTTGAAGAATTTTCCACAGTTTATTGTAATCCACACAGTCAAAGGCTTTGGCATAGTCAATAAAGCAGAAATTGCCAGGGTCCAGCCCTGGTGGATCCAGGGAAATTCGAAGGGGAGACGGCTTCGGCAAACTGGATACAATAGCTTTAATTAAATATTAATTAGAGATATAAAGAGTAATAGAATAAGGATAGCTCAGCAGGAAAATTCAGCGGAGAAAAGATGCTGAATAACTTGGTTTACTTGGAAAGCTAATAAAATTCCAGGGCAAGGAATTTTTGTCACCTACGTAGGCTGCAGGCGTCCTCCCGTTCTCCTGAAAGAGAGGAGACACTAAGGCCTCTCCGGTCAGATCTTAGAAGCCCAGGCATAATTAGTAGGCTTGACGAGCCTCCACGTTCCAGATGGGCATTCAGCCAGAAGGTGAGAGAAAGAACGACCTGGAGAGACCAGTCTTTCGAGGAACTGATCCCATTTTTTATTTTTCCAGGGTCTGTTTTTATACACTGAGATGTTATACAAAAGTCACGTGGGGTCAGCAGTCCTGACTTTTATTAAAGTCGGGTGCTTCATACAAATGTATACAGAGGTCTTAGGGGTGTTACATCATCTTCTAGCCAGGGGGCCTGCTGACAATTTATGGCCCTCTCCTTGTGACAGCGGTCAGTCAACCAGAACACTTATTTTTCCAGAGGTGATTATTCTTAAAACAGACGCCACCTTCCGAAGGTACCAGATAAAGTTACATTCCTATAGGGTGAGGGTGTAGTGGGTTTTAATTAAGGAAAGAATTTGCTTAGCCTAAGGTCTAACGTGATTAATATCAAAGGTTAATACTTATTTCTTCTATATATTCATTAATGTGTATAAGGGCAGGGGATGTGGAGACTTAGCAGCAAACATTGGCTCAACAAATGAAAAACCCTTCACCAATACAATTTCTAATCAGCCCACTATGCTTATACTAATAGTTTTCTAACTTCTCTAAAGAACCTGTTTTTAGAAGGTTTAAAGCATCTCGTGCCTCTCACAGTTGGGAGGCTGTGAACAATCACATGTGGCCGGACAAGCCTGTCAGGCAGGCTAGAGAGCCTTCAGAGGAGTTTGTAAGTTGGAACGCTCCTGTCATGCCCAGGAATTATTATTAACTGGAGCTGTAAGTTAACTCTTTTTCAGAGAGAGGTTGTAGGGGACAGCCGCCCCTAAAGTCAGAGGTGTAGGTGAGAGCACAAAACAGTAAAGTAGGCAGACTCTGGTTTTGGGGGTAGATGCTCGAGAATTTCCAGGGGGACTCCTGAGGCTCGATCCCGCCTTTGCGTATGCCAAGCCTCCTTCCTCATGACCTTTGCCACGGGCGGAGTTCCTCACGCTGGCTCCCAGCAAGAAATAGATGTTTTTCTGGAACTCTTGCTTTTTCCATGATCCAGCGGTTGTTGGCAATTTGATCTCTGGTTCCTCTGCCTTTTCTAAAACCAGCTTGAACACCTGGTAGTACTCATTAATTTTGCAAGTTGGTATAGTTTAAGTCATTACTACTATTATTACAACAGGATTTTGATGGAAAATCACATGGTCAGTGAAAGACATGTGATTAGTTGCCTGAACGATTGCAAAGTAAAAATATTTTGTAAAAGGTGGATACATGGGACTTCCCTGGTGGTCCAGTGGTTTAGACTTTGCCTTCCAATGCAAGGGGTGTGGGTTCAGTCCCTGGTCAGGAAGCTAACATAAAAAAACCAAGACATAAAACAGATGCAATGTTGTAATTTTAAGTTCAATAAAGACTTAAAAAAAAAGTTGGATACATGTGTCTGGAACTCCAAAGGAGAATGGAGCTGGAGAAAGATTATGGCATCAATATATAGATGTCAATTTGAGCCATGAAGAAAGATGGGATTGTTTTGGAGAGTGAGAAGAGCAGAAAATCTTGAAATGAATTCCAAGGAATTCATTTTTGAAAGGATCTGAGCACCAGTTTTTAAAGAAAGATAAGTTTTGCACAGAAAGCAAGTGTTTTCAGGAGAAAGTAGTCAAATGTGTCATTTTTTATTCCTTTCTTAGTCTTTTTTTTTTTTTTTAGAAACAACACAAATCTATTCAGTGATCAGAGAATGGAGAACTAGGAACTTAGTTTACAAATCAATTTAACGTTGAGCAGGGGTGGGGGAATTAAGGCAAGATTTAAAGGTACGAGTAATGAGGGGAAGGCATTTGTAATGGTTTTGTGGGAAAAGGCGGCATTCTTCCTGGAACTGGGATGCCACCTCTTTTCTGCCCTTGTGTGGTCCTTTGGCATCTTAGTCTTAATGTTGAGAAGTCAAGTACCAATAGGACTAAAAACTTAGATTTAGAAACATGTTAGTCGTTGGTGACTTTGGTGGGTGTAGCTTCAGTGGCATGTTGGAGACAAAAGAACAGATGACATTGGATTTGGGAGGGGAATAGAAAAGGTACATAGGAAACAGAGACGGTCAAGTGTAGACAGTGCTTTCGGGACGTTTATCTTCCTGGAAAGTAAAGAGAGATAGTGGTTAACTGAAAAGGGGAGATGAATTTAAAGGTGATTTAAAAAAGTAATTTGAGAAATACTTGTGCATATTTAGATGTTAACGGGAAGGAAATGGTAGAGAAGGAGAGATCAAAGATGCGGGAAGTCAGCGGCCTGGTGTCCCAGTGGAAGTCCAGGGAGTAGCCTGGGTAGGAAGGGTGGTGCCTCTTACATGTCAACAGGGAAGAATGAGGAAAGGCCTAATGGAAATGCAGGAAGGGTGGTCTGTTTATTACCTAATGGCTTCTGTTTTCTTAAGGAATTAGGGGGTAAAGTCTTGTGGAATTTTGGCAGAAATTGGTAATGAGATACCAATTTGGTAAAAAATTGGTAATAAAATGCACTTAGCATCTTTCTTTGCTAACTTCTATGAGGTAAGCCACAGTTACCATATATCTCCTTCCCCCTCCTTTGAATCCGATTTCTGTACGTTGCTCTAAATTTTTCATTGATCTTCTGACTCATACCTGGGGTGACCCTTAATTTCATATCTTCATATAATATTCCAGTCTCTAAGAAGATCATCTCCATTTTAAAGCTATAGTTACTCTTTATTTCCTCTCTCTTAAGTAAGGCTGAACCAAACCTTCATGATCTTTGAGGAGGGAACCATTTTCCCTAAAATGCTTTGCATTTTTTGGTATTATTCAACAGTAATTGAGTGGGTGTATTTTTCAGCATCTTTAGATTTTAGAGTTTGAAATGAAGATTAATAATAATGATGTAGATTTTGAACTGCGATGAACTAAAGCAGAGTCTTCATAGAGAATGAACAGTTTTGCTCTTTAGGCAGATTTTCCTGTTTGAATTTCTGTATTTTATATGTATATCAAAGTTGCATAATTCTCTAAGTATACATGCTGTAACATCTGCTTATTTGTGGCATTCTTCTCTTCTAATCAGTATGATTTTGCTTTCAAG
This sequence comes from Bison bison bison, assembly GCF_000754665.1. Taxonomy (NCBI): domain Eukaryota; kingdom Metazoa; phylum Chordata; class Mammalia; order Artiodactyla; family Bovidae; genus Bison; species Bison bison. Next base: position 465,169 of record NW_011494805.1, on the reverse strand, counting down.
CCTGTTCAGTGGGTGGTATACCTGGTTCCAGGAAGTGGTTCTTTGCAGTTCAGGCAATATGTGGATTTTATCAGGTAATATAAATAAGAAAATGGTAACTGGTGAATGTCTTTGTTAATACAAATAATTCCACGAATCCATTACTTAATGCAGTCTTTTGATATGTTAGTTTTGTAGTTCACACTGGGAAGAGATACATTTTGGTGCAGAGAAAGATGACATCGAAGATGTTCTTCAAACAAATACGGAAGAATGTTTGAGTGCTGTTGAGTGTTTTGAGGAAGAAGATAGCAATAGCAGGGAATCATTATCCTTGGCTGAGTATGCTTACATGCGTCCTATAATGTCTTTATAGTATTTGACGTTAGATTGTATTTTAGCCATGAGGGTGAGGATTTGATATGTTAGCAGTTACAGTGAGGGAATTTTACATAATTAAAAATTTCAACTCTTATTTTGGAAGATGGGCAGTTTGGGCCTTTAATTTGAATAAAATTCTTTAAAATGCACAAATTTGTATCTGAAAATGTTTAGCTTCTTAAGCTTACTTATTTGTAGGAGTCATAAAAAGTGATAATTAATGTGTCACTTGCTTGATGTAATATTTCAGGAGCTTGATTAGAAACTTTATTTAAGGTTAGTAGCTGGCATTCACACCGCAGTGTCACTTTCATTTTGCTTTTGAAACTGAAATACATCTCTTCAGTTTGTGTGTGTCTTCAGCGTCTCAGGCACCCTTAAAATCCAGAGCTGCTGAGGGTTATATGGGTGATTGGATCCATGTTTAGATGGTTGAATTATAGTTTGACAAGTATGGTGATTTAGGTAATGTGAGTTGTGGTCATTATTTTTTTCTTCATGAAGTACACTGTCTCTGGTAGTGGTTTAGTTGCTAAGTAGCGTCCGACTCTTGCGATCCCGTGGACTGTAGCCGGCCAGGCTCCTCTGTCCATGGGATTCTCCAGGCAAGAATACTGGAGTGGGTTGCCATTTCCTTCTCCAGGGGATCTTCCCAACCCAGGAATTGAACCCAGGTCTCCTGCTTTGCAGGCAGATTCTTTCCCAACTGAGCTACAAGGGAAGCCCACTAGTCATTTTGGTCTTGTGTAATACTTCATTACAAAAAACTACTTTTGCTTATTTTAATATTCATGTATTATATTTCTATAAATTATTGCAGACTTCGAGTTTTCCTGTTTTCAAATCATATTTGTTTATACTGATTAATGAGGGGAGACGTAGAAGTTTAGAAAGGGCATTGAAATGGAGGCTGGTAGAAGTGGTCTTGACCTTGGGCCAGTCACTGAACTTCTCTGGTGTTTACTGTTTCATCTGTAAAGTGCTGACATCCTTTTAGATGATTTCTAAGCTGCCTTCCAGCCTTAGGGCTCTTACCATTCCATGTTTTCTCACCGCTGTCGACAATGGTGAGTGCTAAAATAGTTGTTTCTAGCAAGTGACTTAATAACTATTTCCACAAGAGGGAGCTTGAAAACTGCACTTTACCATAAGATGTCTTAAGTTTTTAAACAATGGTGAGTTTATAATAAAAGATTCAAGTACCTTTATGCTATATAATAAGCTATTTTGAGAAAAATTCATTATATGGATAAAACTAATAGATTTTTTATAGATTTTAAAGAATTGAAGGAGAGTGTCATGTTTTCCTGTCATCTGTTTTATGTCATTCAGAGAAAAGCAGTAGCCTTCTTTATTAGACACTTAGGAATATCTTACTTTGTAGGGTTCAGAAGAATGTTTGGTCTACAAGTTATGACTTATATTTAATGTACTAGATATAATTTAGGTAGGGTTTCCCCCCCCTTGTTACTGTTGTTTGTTTGGGGAGTGTAGCTTAGAACTTGATTCAGGGTTTGGATCCTAGCTTTCATACCTACTACTGATGTGAACTTTAATTGAATTATTTAAAGTGAGGATAAAAATAGTATTAAGAGTATTGCCTCATGGAATTGTCATGAAGATCATGAGATAATGCTAACATACTTAATATTGTGTCTGGCACAGAGATCCATTTGATTAATATGACCTAATTATGATTGTATATAACTTTTTTTTTCTACTTTCTCTTTTGTTTTAGCCTTTATGAAGAATCTGCAGAAGGTTTGCATCAGTTATCAGACAAGCTTCCTGCTCCTGGTAATACCTTATGGCTACTTTCAGTATTTGTATCTGGTCTTACATTGTGTGTGAATGAGCGATAAACTCAGTCTTTATGCTTGTGTTCTCACGTCTTATTTTTAAATTCAAAATGAAAAATGATTTTTATTTGAAGTTGTGAAAAAAAACATGCTCCACTACTTTAATAAAATACATTGTTGAGATATTAGCTTTCTTGTTTTCATTTACTTAGACAAAAATTAGAACTTATAAAATTAAATACTCATCTGTCTCCTTCTTCAGTTATTACTGAAGAAGAATCTTTCTACTGTCTACCATTGTTTTCCACAATGTTCTTTAGAACACTTGTCCCATGGCAACTCCTGGAGAAAGAAATTCTTTAGCATAGGTCATTTGGGTGACAGTCTTCGATGGTGTACAGTCAGCTGTGTCTGTGCTGTTGTATAGAAAGTCATACAGTGGGAGAAGCCCGTGACTCAGTTTTTTTCTGCAGTTCACTTTCTTTTCCTGTAATGGGAAGCGTATTTTATGAAATACTGTATTGTTTATTCTTAAAACTGTATTTTATCTTAAATCTTTCTTAAGATGAATCAATTACTTGATTCATCAAAAATTTGATATACTTTGGCATCCACAAATACTTTTAAAGAGTTTTCTGAATATTTTCGTTATTGGAGTCGGATATTAAGCAGGTATTTGTTGTGTCTGTCATGTATCAGGCATTGTACTGGGACCTGAGTATGCAGTGATAAGTAAAATATATGTGATTATCATAAAGGGCTTTAGCTCACAACCTAATCCTTATATTCAGGATTGTATTTTAGCATAAAAGATCTTATATGGAAAATAGCTGAATACATCGACAAATAAGCATCAATTTTTTCTATGAAGTTCAAAATATGAAATGTAGAGTTGCTATTTTGGCAAATTGAAATAGTTTCATTGTTATACTTTGGTTTCTGTTTGATTTTGATTTTTCTTATCCTTCAGTAAAATTTATCATTTTATAAAATTTAAAGTTTCATGAAGTTAACCTTCTTTCTCAGGAACCAGTGATATTGTCAGTATAATTGAATCTTCTGAGTGTTTTATTGTTCTTTAAAAAGAGAAATAATTTATTTGAGCATTACAGTTTTACACTAATTCATTCCCTTTTGTGTAACAAAATTAAGTATAGAAGAGCATAATGAATTGCACGTTTTTTTCCCCCTCTGTTCAGAACAACAATAGCGTTGATGATCTCACAAGCAATATATTATTAACCACTGGCACATAATTGGCAAGTGATTATGATATAGTTCATTGTTTTTCTGGCATATGCTAGCTATTTCAAGATAACATGGCTTTAAATCAAGTGATGGACATTTAAAAATTTCAAACTCCTAAAGATGTGTGTTGTTTTGAAGAACTTCAGAAATTAAAGTTAAAATCCTTCTTCATCTTCTAAATAAACATAAAATTCAGTTGTCCAGGATACTGTTTTGAGGCATTTCAGGTCTCACGTCTTTAAAAAGTTAGACTTAATCAACTGTGCTCCAAAATAAAAATGTAAAAAAATTATAAAAATGCCTTTTTTTCTTTGTAGGTAGAGCAATGATAGATATAATACTGTTGCCTTCTGACAAAGATCCTCCGAAACTGAGAGACTGTTTGCCTACTGTAGGAGCATTAAAACATTTGAAGGAATGGTATTCAGCAAAAATTACTATAGCAGGAGATCATTGTGAAATGTAAGCTATCTGTGCTTTTTATTTTTACAGTTAACTTGGTACCCTGCTTTTAATAGACCCAGCATTTGAAGATTTTTAAAAATGTGAGTTTTATGGGGGTGGCCAAGAAAGCAATATCTTATGGGAAAACTAAAACTTTTTGACCAACCCAAT
>NW_011494805.1:441575-461047 GCF_000754665.1 Bison bison bison | reverse complement strand
GACCAACCCAATATGTCCCACTGCAGTTAGAAATTTTTTTCATTGAGAAGAACTTAGATTTTCCTTATTTCATTCTTTATATTTCTCAGAAGTTTTAGGTTTTTAGTAAATATTATGGATACTGTTTTTGAACCGTTATTGAGCATTATTCTCCAAACACATTGTGTATTTTTAAATAGGTTTGTATTGTCCAGTGAGCACCGTGATAAATGCCATGGGTGTATGGATACACTGGATTTATAACGTCATGGTTTTTTTTTGTTTTATGTGCAATGTAGAAATAAACATATACTGTTGTGTCTTAGACACCTGAGTAAGGATCAACTGTGTATTACAGTTTTGATCCTTAAATAGGTGTTGGATTTGCTGACTTCATGATTTTCTTCATTCAGCAGCTGTCTATTGACCACTGTCACTATGCTAAGCACAGCAGTGTATACTGGGGAATTACAAAAGTGAGATTTGGTCTTTTTCATTGAAATACAGGGAGGAACTGGAATGCATATAGTCAGGACAATCTGTCAGTGCTATTAAGGAATTTCATACAGAACTGCTGTGGGAACAGTTTAGGAAAGCAGTTCTTTTGAAGATAAGAATTTAATTCTTTCTGTCTGTATATGTGTGTACATATGTGTGTATCTGACATGTTAAAGCCAGTAAATAACAATAGGAAAATCTATTCATCTATGGCATTAAGGATGATTATTCATAATTGATGGTGATGTTGAGATTAAATGAACATATGCTGGAAACCTCTCCAGAGACTGATTTAATGAATGTTCTATATTAGTAGATAAAAGCAGAAATATAACCTTTACATTTTGCTTATTTAGCTTGTAGTTAACTATAACCATTAAATCTAAGTCAAATTTAAAAGCCTGTATTGAATTATCATGAACTTTTTATTTATAGAAATTATCAGAAAATTGCAGAATACCTTTCTGCTAATATTGTATCTTTTGAAGATCTCAGAAATGCTATTGATTCAAAGGAGCTATGGAGGGGAAAGATTCAGATATGGGAGAGGAAGGTAAGTGGATTTCTGTTATCACAGTTTACAAAGCAGGCCTTTCAACTTTATTTACAACACAGATAATATTAATGAATCCTAGTGAAAACGTACCATTTGAAGATGTCCTGGAAAAACACTTACCTCAATAGAACTTCTTCATTAATAGAAACGTTCTGAATTTATACTTGTACAATAGCCCCCTGGCTTCATGTTGCTACTAGAACTTTCTATGTGATTACTTCAAACACAGAACTGAATTTTTCACTTTATTTACATTTAAATAGTCTCTACGATTGTTTTGGGCACTGCAATTCTAGAATGTAACATTATTTTAAAACATAGCTTTTAACATTAGTTGAGTTCATGTTTGTCCAAGCTGCTTTATTTCATTGCATGTAAGTTGTATCCACGTTGAAATAAGTATTTCTGGTATTTGATGTATTTCAGTCTATTATGCTTAGTTGCTCAGTTGTATCCAGTTCTCTGGGACTCCATGGACTGTAGCCCGCCAGGCACCTCTGTCCATGGGATTCTCTAGGCGAGAATACTGGAGTGGGTTGCCATTCCTTTCTCCAGGGGATCTTCCTAATAACCCAGGGATCGAACCCCAGTCTCCTGCACTGCAGGCAGATTCTTAACCATTTGAACCATCAAGGACGCCCCTGTGGTTCCAGAGAATGGGCTTAATATACTCTTGTGGGCTAGTGAAAGGCCAAGGAGAGCATTTCATGAAAAATTCATGTGTAAGTTGAAATACGAATGATGTATACATAAATGGAAGAATTGCATTTTGAGCCGAGGAATCAAAAATGAATTTACATATGGTTTTTCTCTCAACTTTTATGTTGCAATAAGATGCATTAATCTTCGTAACTTAATTCATGATGCCTGTAACTGTGCTCTCTTTCTTTTCAGTTTGGAAGTGAAATTAGTTTTCCTGAATTTTGTTTAAAGGGAGTCACACCTAAGAATTTTAGTACATCTAATTTAAAACCTTACTTTCTTGACAAAAAGATAATACCATCGAAGGATAAAGATATTTTGCCAAAGGTAATCTGTGTTTGTTTTTGCAATCTTCCATTCATAAATATTGTTATAAGATACATTTGAATCTTCAGTTAACTTAGCTAATATATGTGCTTAAGTGTGCTCACTCACACAACTTTTATTATAATTGTTCTTAAATTATACTGTGTTATCAGCATTGAATGATGGCAAAACTATCACTGTTTTAGATTCTTTTCAAAATGAAATGATCCTAATGTTAGGTCAGTATAGGCCTGAAACCACTTCAGGTTTGAACTTTACCATGTGAGCTCTCTAGGATTCAGTTTGAAGGGAGCATGACACAGTGGAAAGAGAACAGGCTTTGATCTCTCTGTCTCTGTGTTCACACACATAAACGTATGCATCAGTTCAGGCACTCAGTCATGTCCAGCTCTGTGACCCCATGGACTGCAGCACACCAGGCTTCCCTGTCTGTCACCAGTCCCAGAACTTGCTCGAACTCGTGTCAGTTGAGTTGGTGTTGCCTCCAACCATCTCACCCTCTGTCGCCCCCTTCTGCCTTCAGTCTTTGCCAGCATCGGGGCCTTTTCTAATGAGTCAGCTCTTTGCATCAGGTGGCCAAAGTATTGAAGCTTCAGCATCAGTCCTTCTGATGAATATTTCAAATTGATTTCCTTTAGGATTGACTGGTTTGATCTTTTTGCTGTCCAAGGGACTCTCAAGAGTCTCCTCCAACACCACAGTTCAAAAGCATCAATATTTTGGCGCTCAGCTTTCTTTATGACCCACCTCTCATATCTACATATGACTACTGAAAAAACCATACCCTTGAGTATACAGATCTTTATATATGTGTTGTGTATTTTTGTGTATACACACACATACATATACATAATCACATATGGTAAAATTACTCAGATTTCTGCAAGTTTAAAATTTTGTATTGTTTGAAGATGTTTTTGCTTTTCTTTGCGCTTCCTATTAAGTACGCTAACCCCAGCCTTGGAGATACCCTCTTCACTAGCTCACTCTTAGTTTAGTTTTAGACTATCCAAAGAAATCCTTAATCTTACTTCTTCGAGTGGAGCTTGCTTTGTTAATTAGCATCTTGGTTTCACTAGTTCTTTCTTTAATTACTTTGGTATTTTCTCCAAGGATTTTTTTTTTTTTTTAATCTCAGCATACCAGTCAGAGTCCATTCTGGTGTGTCTTTTCTTTTTCTTTCTCAGTTTTTCAGACCCACTTCAGTAACCTAGCCTCCTGGCGTATCTGTCTGTCTAGCTAGAGATAAACAGGATAAGTTGAGAACTCTTGTCCTCTGTTGCTTACCTCTTTTTAGACTTCTTCCTGTAAACTCTTTCTAGAAACTTTCCTTTCTAGGAAATCTCCATGTTTATCTCTCCACTCTGAAAGCTAGAATTGGAATGGAAGAAATTCTTTTCTGTTATAGAGAATGAAGTGCTTGGCTTGCATAGGGTATAAATACTGTCTTTTTAAGACCAATTTTAAAGGTTTAAAACCTGATCACTAATTTGTTCACTTTCATTTTATTTCTGGTATTTAAAAACTTACATAATTTTATTTTCTTTTTTAGGTTTTTCATTATTATGGCCCTGCTTTAGAATTTGTGCAGATGATAAAATTATCAGATCTACCCTCCTGCTATATGTCAGACATTGAATTTGAGTTGTATCCTTTTCATTTACATGTTCATCATAGGTCACATTTTCTGTGTCAAGTAGAGTTTTTTCCTGGTACTACCACATTTAAATATTTGGCCCTACTTTTGTGTTTCTTTTTTTTATAATATCAGTATACCTTTCATTGCCATTGTTTTAAGAGAAGTTCTACAACTTGCAGAAAAGAATCTTCCTTCAGGTAGTATATTTACGCCTTTAGGATAGGCAGAAGACTTCCTGAAATTATCACTCATTTGTGGGGTAGGGAAGAGGGAAAAATGTTAGGAATCTATGAAGAAAAACAAAATAATTTATATACTATCAGAAGGTTCAGATGTTTCTCTTGACATTGACAGGATAGATAAAAGTGCTGTTCTACTGTGTTGTTTTAAATACCTGAGTAAACATGAATGCCATCACATTTGTCTGCAAATATTCAGCGTTTTTAGAATCTTTTTAAAGAAAATATATCTTAAGACGTTTTAAGAATATACCTAATAACAATATTTTGTATAAAAAGAATTTGTTGTTGATTGGAAATGAAACACTAGTACATACAGTGTTCTTGAATTTTTATTCAGAAACTCCAGTTTTTAAAATTTCTGGTTCTAATAGTTTGCAGTATCCCTACTTCTTGGTGTATATTCAGAATCAGAAAAATAATTGTCCTTAAGGAGAGGAGTAATTCTGAGTTCCTGCAGTTTAAAATTTTTGATAAATGAATTTAAACATCCTATGAGTTGGAGGATCAAACTTATTTTAGGAAGTTAAATTATTTGATAGCTAACCATTCCGTCATTTCTTTAACTCCTTAGTACAGGGGATTGACAAAAAACAGTACCAAGCAGACCTCCAGGTTGCTGTTGGAGCAGATTTCTTCCCTGTGTGGCGAGGTATAGAAAGTGGGGTTTTGTTTGTTTTGTTTTAAACTCAGTATTTACAGATGTGTGAGAAAAGGGAATATATGTTTTTTTAATCTGTCTTTGTGTGATGATTTGGTTTCTTTCACATAACACATTGTTTTGGTCCTAATTCATATTAAAATATTTTGGACTTTATAACTTGAGTCCACTGCAGACAGGAAGTGATTTTTGTTTTTTTAGAAGAGATTTTCAAAAATAAGCTTCATGATTGGTAATTGCTTTAAAGTTTTAGGCTATGTTAGATTTTTGTTAACCTACTCCTTTCACATGTGATTTCAGTTCTGTGGCAAGATACTTATATGGCCCAGATGATAGACACACTTAAGTGAAACATTTTCCCGAAACGTATAAAGCTCTAGATACCCTCTTTTTGAAGTTACAATGAAATCTTTAGTCCTTAGTTTTATAGATAATGTTTCAAGTCAAAATCAAGCATATACCTGTAATTTGGTGCAGGTATAAAGTAATTATTAATCCATCTATTGAAGATAGGCAAGACCAATCCTAGAAGACAGCTAAACTGTTGGTATCTATTCATGTCATATTTTCAGTTGTTTTATTTTAAATTTGTTGTATTAGATTGTCATTTTTATTGTTTCTTGGGCAATGACTATAGAATAGTGGACTGTACTTTATCAGTCAAGGACAAATATTGGATCTTTAAATATATGTTCCTACTTTAAAGCAGCAAAAGGGATAATTTTTGGAAACAGATTATGTAATTTGGCTGATAGATCTGTAAATGTGAAACAGTTCATTGTCCTTTTACATTGGGTTAAAATTAGTCTTCTACATTTTTTGAAAGAAAATTTTAAACTGGATGCTCATTGCTTGAAATAATCCTAGTGCTTTATACCATGGTTTTCATTTATTTATTCTTTTTTTTTGGACTGCCTGCCATTTGCTTGTTGCAGGCGCTGGAGAGAAAGTGGACAAGGTCCCTCCTTGGGAAGCTATCATAGTGCTGAAATTCTAGTGATTTATGTGATCCTAAGTCGACTTCTGAGCTTAAAAAGGATGTTTGATTATCCCCAGAATAAAAATAAAACCCTTTTAGAGGAATACTTACTAGATTAGAAAAAGGCAAGATAAAATTGTTAGGGAATCATAATATCTATTAATCATATGGGCAGGAACATTTTTGTTAAAGAGGAGAATTTATAAGGCTAAAATGATGATTGTCATATTAGTGCCTGCTTGTTTGGTGTTTGCCCCTTGAAAGGGGTTTGAAACGTTGTCTTAAATTTTGAAATAGAAGGTGAAACTAAAAGCATCATTCTCAGGTCTCTCAGAGTCTATCTAAGGATTAGTGTAGGAGTGAGCACGGCTTATCAGGATCCAAGTTTGTTGTCAGTATAGTGTAAACTATTGACATACATTTATTTTGTAGGAAATTATAGCGTATGTGATTTAGAGATGTTTATTTTCATTTTGTAGTAAATGTATAATCAAAAATAGGCTGTTTCAGAAATGTGGTTATTTATCTGGATGGTGGATCAGGATATTTATACCAGGGTATAAGTTATGCTTTGAACTGTGTTTAGCATCTCTACATTGTTAAGCTGTAACTATAATTTTAACGGTCATATAATTGTTAAACTATAACTGGACTCTGATCTGGCATACTAACATTACAGCTTTGTCTGCCCTTTGGGCCAGATGGTCTTGTCATGCATTTTGGGCTAAGAAGTCTTCTTAATGCAAGGAGGAAGAACTAGGACTTAATGTTTAGAAAATTAAACATATATCTTTTAGAATTAATGATTATTTTCCTAAATATTTTTATTTTAATGTCTAATCTTGAGTATGTGGAATATACTTGACTTAAAAAGATTATGGCTATAATAATAAAGTAAGAATATTTAATTTTACCTTCCTTACTTTGCCCCGGTAGACTTATTTTTACAACTGTTAAGAATACGTAAGGAAAAATAATAAATAGCAGCAAAAAGTGTTAATTAACTTTGTATCACATATCTCGTGTAACCCATCTGTCTACAAAAGACAATTAAAAGTGACTTTGCTTTAGATTTGAGATGCCTTGTGCCTAAATTTCCCCCAAATTAAAAAAAAAAAAAAATGTATATATCGAGATGTGCTGATTTTGTAGCTTACATTTCTAAAATAACAGGCAAAGTGCAGCTTTCAGGGTTGCAATTTGTATTGTTCAGTGCTTAATCAAATTGAGAATTTACCTAAATATGTTATGTTGGGTTTGGGGGAACAAATATTTAATGAACATCTGTGAACCCAGCCATGGGAATATGAGGATGACTAAGTTGAGCTTGCTCATAAATCAGTTGGACACTGCTGTATGTTTTCTGGCATAGATTCATGGTTTCTCTGAATTTTATATCTGTTAGCATTAAGTCTCTGATATCTAGGAACAGAAGTTATGAAATTGCCTTTTGATTCTAATTTTGAAGCCAGAACAATAATCCATTTAGACTCAAAGTTATAAAATTATGGCTTAGTGTGACCAGAATCTTTTGAGGACAGATAGAATTTGTGGCCTCTCATTGATTTGCCGGAGAAGGCAATGGCACCCCACTCCAGTACTCTTGCCTGGAAAATCCCATGGAGCCTGGTGGGCTGCAGTCCATGGGGTTGCTAAAAGTCAGACACGACTGAGCGACTTCACTTTCACTTTTCACTTTCAAGCATTGGAGAAGGAAATGGCAACCCACTCCGGTGTTCTTGCCTGGAGAATCCCAGGGACGGGGGAGCCTGGTGGGCTGTCGTCTATGGGGTTGCACAGAGTTGGATACAATTGAAGTGACTTAGCAGCATTGATTTGCAGATAGACAAAGAAATTATACCCACAACCTGAACTTAAATCAAATATTGTAAATATGGTTTTCAGATATATGACTCAGTGGAAGGAAAAGGAATACCTATAGCTGAATACCTTTCTATGTTTTTTGGCTTTTACTTTTTTGGTAGAGGTGAGGCTGTGTTTTGGGTTTTTGTTTTTTTAGATTTTATAGTGAAATTTTGGGGAGAGAGTGTTATTAAAGGTGTGTTATGTCGATGAAATGTGAGTAGAGAATTGTCAGGTGATACTGTTTTAAAGTTGCTTTCTGTGTGCAGTCACTAAAAGTATGTTCTGTTTTATCCAGGCTGGCGCTCTTTTTGTATTGCCGTGTACCATTGGCAGCATACTTACTCCTCCTCCCAGCCAGCTCAGTTCAAGAAGATGGAAGGAATACATGGCTAGAAAGCCTAGGACAATCACTGGTAAGCAGTCCAGTTTTCATGGTGTAACGTAAATAATGTACATATCAAATCTGAAATAGAGATAACACTTCTTCATGAGAAAATGTTATTACTACTAATTAAGAAAGACCTGTATCATATTAAGATTTTTTTTTTATCTAACAACCTACTGCAACATACATACAACAACCTTAATTCATTCGTAAAATATCAGTGTTCAAAAGACAGAAATCTTGGTTAATTAGATAGCTAATTATATTGAACATGGGTTTCTTAGAGCCATTTCAGGAAATAAACTTGTGGTTACAATTTTCTGACAAAATTAATAGAATCTATTTAACAACTTTTTATATGCTGTGCACTATTCTAGGTACTTTAGAAATCTTGATTCATTTAAATTTTATAATAACTTTATGAAATTGCATTTATACCCATTTAACAGATACGGAAAATTGGGGCTTGGAGAAATTACAGAGCTATTAATTGGCAGAATCTTGTTTCAAATCCTGTCTCTTCCAGTTAATAGCTCTGTTAACTTCTCCAAGGATTTGAACCCAGGCCTCTAATAATCTGTTACATTCAAGATGTCATTAGTTTCTATTATAAATTCAGATTATTTAAATCCAAACTAATATTTCATGAAGTAATGGTGGGTCAGATGTTAAAGTGACTTGTCCAAAGTCACATCACCAAAGTGTGTTCCTCTGTACTCTTCGCCAGTGTCTGTTCCAATTGGACAGTGCTTGTGGACTGTGCCTTGTGGCTCAGCTGGTAAAGAATCCGCCTGCAATGTGGGAGCCCTGGGTTCAGTCCCTGGGTAGGGAAGATCCCCTGGAGGAGGGAAAGGCTGCCCACTCCAGTATTCTGGCCTGGAGATTTCCATGGACTATACAGTCCATGGGGTTGCCAAGACTTGGACACGACTGAGCGACTTTCACTTCTTTCTTTCGTTTAATTTAATTCTGCGCTTATGGTTCGCTGTTGTGCCCCATGCTGTGGTAGGACTGCAGACGCGTGTCTGCCCTGCTGTAATCTCTGGACATGCTCTCAAGTCAAGTGCTCGTGCTCAGCTGTGTCCAACTCTTTGTGCCCCCATGGACGGTAGCCCGCCAGGCTCCTCTGTCCTTGGAATTCTCCAGGCAAGAATACTGGATGGCTTGCCTTTTCCTCCTCCAGGGGGATCTTCCCGACCCAGGGACTGAGCCTGCGTCTTCTACCTCTCCCGTATTGCAGGCAGATTATTGACCGGGAAAGCTGCAGAGATACTGTAGAGCCCTAGAATGCCAAGGAATACAGTTTTACAATCAGTGGCTTCCCCAGTACTTTATAGGTGAGATATTGAAACACATGTTAGCAAATGTTGAATTTGAAATGCACCTAGTATTTATGTAGAAAGTTAAAGCTAGAGTTTAAAGTTTTAGATGTATATCTCAGTGAGTCATCAGAGCAGGAGATTTAGAGTTTAGCTTACCAGCTGTTTTGTTTACCTATCTTAAAAGTCACCCTACTTCAGTTGAGTTCAGTCACTCAGTCATGTCCGACTCTTTGTGACCCCATGGACTGTAGCGTGCCAGGCTTCCCTGTCGATCACCAACACCTGGAGCTTGCTCAAACTCATGTCCCTTGAGTCGGTGATGCCATCCAACCATCTCATCCTCTGTCATCCCCCTCTCCTCCTGCCCTCGGTCTTTCCCAGCATCAGGGTCTTTCTCAGTGAGTCAGTTCTTCCCATCAGGTGGCCAAAGTATTAGAGTTTCAGCTTCAGCATCACTCAGTCCTTCCAATGAATATTCAGGACTGATCTCCTTTAGGATGGACTGGTTGGATATCCTTGCAGTCCAAGGAACTCTCAAGAGTCTTCTCCAACACTACAGTTCAAAAGCATCAATTCTTTGGTGCTCAGCTTTCTTTATAATCCAACTCTTACATCCATACACGACTACTGGAAAAACCATAGCTTTGAATAGACGGACCTTTGTTGGAAGAGTAATGTCTCTGCTTTTTAGTATGCTGTCTAGGTTGGTCATAACTTTCCTTCCAAGGAGTAAGCATCTTCTAATTTCATGGCTGCCGTCACCATCTGCCGTGATTTTGGAGCCCAGAAAAATAAAGTCAGCCACTGTTTACACTGTTTCCCCATCTATTTGCCATGAAGTGATGGGACCAGATGCCATGATCTTCATTTTCTGAATGTTGAGCTTTAAGCCAACTTTTTCACTCTCCTCTTTCACCTTCATCAAGAGGCTCTTTAGTTCCTCTTCACTTTCTGCCATAAGGGTGGTGTCATCTGCATATCTGAGGTTATTGATATTTCTCCCGGCAATCTTGATTCCAGCTTGTGCTTCATCCAGCCCAGCGTTTCTCATGATGTACTCTGCATATAAGTTAAATAAGCGGGGTGACAGTATACAGCCTTGACATACTCCTTTCCCGATTTGGAACCAGTCTGTTGTTGTTCCATGTCCAGTTCTAAACTGTTGCTTCCTGACCTGCATACAGGTTTCTCAAGAGGCAGGTAAGGTGGTATGGTATTCTCATCTGTTCAAGAATTTTCCACAGTTTGTTGTGATCCCCACAGTCAAAGGTTTTGGTGTAGTCAATAAAGCAGAAGTAGATGTTTTTCTGGGACTCTCTTGCTTTTTCCATGATCCAACGAATGTTGGCAGTTTGATCTCTGGTTCCTCTGCTTTTTCTAAATCCAGCTTGAATACCTGGAAGTTCATGTAGTGTTAAAGCCTGGCTTGGAGAATTTTAGCATTACTTTATTAGCGTGTGAGATGAGTGCAATTGTGCGTAGTTGAGCATTCTTTGGAGTTTCCTTTCTTGGGGATTGGAATGAAAACTGACCTTTCCCAGTCCTGTGGCCACTGCTGAGTGTTCCAAATTTGCTGGCATATTGAGTGCAGCACTTTCACAACTTCGTCTTTTAGGACTTGAAATAGCTCAACTGGAATTCCATCACCTCCACTAGCTTTGTTTGTAGTGATGCTTCCTAAAGCCCACTTTACTTCAGACTCTAGGATGTCTGGCTCTAGGTGAGTGATCACACCATCGTAGTTATCTGAGTCATGAAAATCTTTTTTGTATAGTTCTTCTGTGTATTGTTGCCACCTCTTCTTAATATCTTCTGCTTCTGTTAGGTCCATACCATTTCCATCCTTTATTGAGCCCATCTTTGCATGAAATGTTCCCTTGGTATGTTGAATTTTCTTGAGATCTCTAGTCTTCCCCATTTTATTGTTTTCCTCTATTTCTTTGCATTGATCACTGAGGAAGGCTTTCTTATCTCTCCTTGCTATTTTTTGGAATTCTGCATTCAAATGAGTATATCTTTCCTTTTGTCCTTTGCCTTTAACTTCTCTTCCTTTCTCAGCTATTTGTAAGGCTTCCTCAGACTACCATTTTGCCTTTTTCCATTTCTTTTTCCTGGGGATGGTCTTGATCCCTGTCTCGTGTACAATGTCACAAACCTCCGTCCATAGGTCTTCAGGCTCTCTGTCTATTAGATCTAACCCCTTGAATCTATTTGTCACTTCCACTGTATAATCGTAAGGGATTTGATTTAGGTCATATGTGAATGGTCCAGTGGCTTTCCCTACTTTCTTCAATTTCAGTCTGAGTTTGGCAATAAGGAGTTCATGGTCTGAGCCACAGTCAGCTCCCTTGTTTTTGCTGAATGTATAGAGCTTCTCCATCTTTGGCTCCAAAGAATATAATTAATCTGATTTTGATACTGATCATCTGGTGATGTCCATGTATAGAGTCTTCTCTTGTGTTATTGGAAGAGTGTGTTTGCTATGACCAGTATGTTCTCTTGGGCAAACTCTGTTAGCCTTTGCCTTGCTTCATTTTGTACTCCAGTGCCAAACTTGCATTGGAGACACTCCAAATTTGCCTGTTACTCCAGGTATCTCTTGACTTTCCTTCTGTTTTCAAGAGACCTTCCCCAGGTCTCCTGCAGGAGACCTGGGTTTGATCCCTGGGTTGAAAATTGTCCCCTGGAGAAAGGCAACCCACTCCAGTATTCTGACCTGGAGAATTCCCAGACTCAAACAGAACATCACCCTAAGTGACTTGCTGCAAAGAGCAGACAGTTGACTTGCTCATAGTTGGAGCAGGGTTCACCTGGGCAGCTCTCCTGCCCGTCTCACCAGCGCTCACGGATTGAGCTGTGGCGTCACTGAGCTGGTGGCTTGTTTGCGGGTTGGCCTCAGATGGGCACAGGAGGAGGGGCACTTCTCCATGTGCTGTCAGTGCCTTTTCCTTGCCACGTGCTTTCTTCCTGTGATCTCCATAGCAGAGAGCTAAGGTTTTTACATGACAACTCAAGATTCCAAGATATACAAAATTGAGGCTGCTGGGACTTTTTAAGGCTTCTTCCCGGAACTGGCCAAGTGTTACTTCTGCTGTGTTCTATTATTTAAAGCTACTCTCAACATGGGCCAGATTCAAGAGGGAGGTGGCTATCAGGGTCTGAATCCTGGGACGCCACTGATGTCACAGCCCTGCACAGATGAGTGAAGGTAGCAGTGGAAACTGTAGGCGTGGTTGGAAAGAAACACAGCGTGATGAGAACAAGAACCTTTAGAAATACCTGAATTTAAGGCATAGTGGAGGAAACGGTTGTTGGAAAACTGGAAAAAATTATAGGCATTAACATCAATATTGAAATACAATTTATGACATGATATAGAATATGGTGCAAGGTGTGAGAAATAATGGGGAGTCCAGCGAGGTTCTTACACTTGAGGAAACAGAGGCATGGTCCTCTTCTTTGTGAAATTTATAGCCAAATGAGGCAGGCACTTTGAAAAATTATTTTAAATCCCTTTAGCTGGCAGGGTGAAAGTGAAGTGGAGGATACTTCCAGTGTGTACGACCTCACAGAGCCTTACAAGAGGGCTTCTTTGAGGAACAGACATTGTTAATGTAGCTTATTGCATTGAACTAGCTCATGAATAAATTCAACTGTAACCCTTCTCAGCTCACAGGGAATATGTGTATACCTGGTGATTTTGGCGGATGCTAAAACAAAGTCAGAAATAGACTTACTGGATGGCAGAAGAGTCAGTTTCACCTTACTACATGAAATGATGGGATAGTATAGTATTTATCGGTTTCTCACTATTATCTATATTTAAGGCTATTAACCATAGCCTTGACCAGACGGACCTTTGTTGGCAAAGTAATATCTCTGCTTTTTAATATGCTCTCTAGGTTGGTCATAACTTTTTTAATATGCTCTCTAGGTTGGTCATAACTTTCCTTCCAAGGAGTAAGTATCTTTTAATTTCATGGCTGCAATCACCATCTGCAGTGATTTTGGAGCCCCCCAAAATAAAGTCTGACACTGTTTCACCATCTATTTCCCATGAAGTGATGGGACCAGATGCCATGATCTTCGTTTTCTGAATGTTGAGCTTTAAACCAACTTTTTCACTCTCCTCTTTTACTTTCATCAAGAAGCTCTTTAGTTCTTCTTCACTTTCTGCCGTAAGGGTGGTGTCATCTGCATGTCTGAGGTTAACTGATATTTCTCTGGGCAATCTTGATTCCAGCTCATGCTTCTTCCAGCCCAGCGTTTCTCATGATGTACTCTGCATATAAGTTAAATAAGCACGGTGCCTACAGCCTTGATGTACTCCTTTTCCTATTTGGAACCAGTCTGTTGTTCCATGTCCAGTTCTAACTGTTGCTTCCTGACCTGCATACAGATTTCTCAAGAGGCAGGTCAGGTGGTCTGGTATTCCCATCTCTTGAAGAATTTTCCACAGTTTATTGTGATCCACACAGTCAAAGGCTTTGGCATACTCAATAAAGCAGAAATAGATGTTTTTCTGGAACTCTCTTGCTTTTTCGATGAACCAGCGGATGTTGGCAGTTTGATCTCTGGTTCCTCTGCCTTTTCTAAAACCAGCTTGAACATCTGGAAGTTCACGGTTCACATATTGCTGAAGCCTGGCTTGAAGAATTTTGAGCATTACTTTACTAGCGTGTGAGATGAGTGCAGTTGTGTGGTAGTTTGAGCATTCTTTGGCATTGCCTTTCTTTGGGATTGGAATGAAATCTGACCTTTTCCAGTCCTGTGGCCACTGCTGAGTGTTCCAAATTTGCTGGCGTATTGAGTGCAGCACTTTCACAGCATCATCTTTCAGGATTTGAAATAGCTCAACTAGAATTCCATCACCTCTACTAGCTTTGTTCGTAGTGATGCTTTCTAAGGCCCACTTGACCTCACATTCCAGGATGTCTGGCTCTAGGTGAATGATAACAGCATCGTGAATATCTGGGTCGTGAAAATCTTTTTTGTACAGTTCTTCTGTGTATTCTGGCCACCTCTTCTTAATATCTTCTGCTTCAGTTAGGTCCATACCATTTCAGTCCTTTATCGAGCCCATCTTTGCATGAAATCTTCCCTTGGTATCTCTAATTTTCTTGAAGAGATCTCTAGTCTTTCCCATTCTATTGTTTTCCTCTGTTTCTTTGCATTGATCGCTGAGGAAGGCTTTCTTATCTCTCCTTGCTGTTCTTTGGACTCTGCATTCAAATGGGAATATCTTTCCTTTTCTTGTTTGCTTTTCCCTGCTCTTCTTTTCATAGCTATTTGTAAGGCCTCCTCAGACAGCCATTTTGCTTTTTTATATTTCTTTTCCATGGGGATGGTCTTGATCCCTGTCTCCTATACAGTGTCATGAACCTCCATCCATAGTTCATCAGGTACTCTATCAGATCTTGTCCCTTAAATCTCTTTCTCACTTCTATTGTATAATCATAAGGGATTTGATTTAGATCATACCTAAATGATAAAAAGTCAAAATTTAGGTCATACCTAAATCATAAAAAAAAAACATAGTCAAGGGTATGGTTTTTCCAGTGGTCATGTATGGATGTGAGAGTTGGACTGTGAGGAAAGCTGAGCGCCAAAGAATTGATGCTTTTGAACTGTTGTGCTGGAGAAGACTCTTGCAAGTCCCTTGGACTGCAAGGAAATCCAACCAGTCCATCCTAAAGGAGACCAGTCCTGGGTGTTCATTGGAAGGACTGATGCTGAGACTGAAACTCCAATACTTTGGCCGCCTGATGAGAAGAGTTGACTCATTGGAAAAGACCCTGATGCTGGGAGGGATTGGGGGCAGGAGGAGAAGGGGATAACAGAGGATGAGATGGCTGGATGGCATCAGTGACTTGATACACATGAATTTGGGTGAAGTCCGGGAGTTGGTGATGGACAGGGAGGCCTGGTGTGCTGCAGTCCATGGGGTCGCAAAGAGTCGGACTTGACTGAACGACTGAACTGAACTGAAGGCTATTAACATGGATTGAACATTAACGTCTCTTAACTAAACTTGAGTGTATTCTGGACAGCCCTTTATTTATTTTTCCTCTTGTAATTGTTTCTAAGATAATTTCTTGATTTAGAATTTACTCTCAGTTGTTTTTTTCTTTTTCATAGTTTTTATTGCAGCTCTAAGAAAATACCTTATCAGTTGGCTTGATTTGATTTTTCTTTATCCCCTCTTTAAATTTGGGGATTCATATTGGTAATTTCTGAAAAATAATTAGAAATCTATCACATGACCATCTTTGAAGCCAGATTGTTGATTACTGATTAGGCTGTATCCTTGAGGGCTGATTAAGCTGACACTTCACAGTATTTTTTTTTTTTTTTTTAATGTTAGAAGTAGAAACAATCAAAAAGAACAGTTGATTATTAAGTTCCATTTTACTTCCTGGAGGGGAAGTTATCCCACAGACAAAACTTCCATTGTAAAGAGTAGCTGAATTTTAGCTAGTATACGCTTGATGCCTCTTCCATGGGGAA
Source organism: Bison bison bison (assembly GCF_000754665.1). Lineage (NCBI taxonomy): Eukaryota > Metazoa > Chordata > Mammalia > Artiodactyla > Bovidae > Bison > Bison bison. The sequence goes on along the minus strand of NW_011494805.1, from coordinate 445,387 downwards.
GCATCATAGCCCTTTTGTGTGGTGCCCCTTCCAGTAGCCTCTCTCACTGTCAGATAAGATATCAACTGTCAGATCAGTCTTCTGAATCAAAACTCTGTCTCCCCACAGCCTATTGAATCCTGCCCAGCTGTTCTCTGATGGTGCCTTCCATGTTCCCTTTCCTCCAAGCTACACTTTGTACTCTTTGCTGAAATTCTTCCCTGACTTTGTACTTTTATGATCTTGTTAATTATTCATTCAATCATACCTTTCTGTTCGTGCTTTGTAGGTACTATGAATTAGGGATGGTACTACAATCTGGGGATTGGTGGTGAGCAAGGCAGACATGGCTTCTCCTCTTCTAGAATTTACACTATAACTTAGAAAATAGATATGGAGAAAGAGCTATAAGTCTTACCTATACAAATACAAAGTGCTATTTATACAAATACTTATACAAAATACTTAGTTATACAAATACTATGTACAAAGCATTGTATTTAGTAGTAACCAACTAGAAATAATCCCGAGTAGCTATTACATAAATAAAACATGTGCAAAGGTTGTTATTGCTACAGTTTGTAGTACAAATACCTGTTCAGGTGTGTGAATGTAAGTATCTGTATTTGCACATGTATGAAATACTTATGTTTTCAGCAGACTTTTCTGAGCAGCTCAAATGTGCTAGGTGTGTTTCACATGCTGGACCAGCAGTAAATTGAACAAAGACCTCGCCCTTGGGGAGCTCACACGGTGATGGGGTCACAGGTTCAGTTCTTACCCAGAGTGGCTAGGTCTCTCAGTTTGGGGAAACTGTTACTCCACAGTCATTTTCTCGCTCAGGACCTAATTTTCACTCTCCTGTCTAAAGCTGCAGCTGGACTGCACTCCTGATGTCCTCTCATCGTCCCAGCTCTGTTTTCCTACTTAGTGCTTCCCGCCATCTAGTATACCTAATGTGTGTTCATTTCTCTCGCTGGAATGGAGAAGAGACAAGGTGAACTCTTTACTTTTATTTGTTGCTTTATTCTCAGAGCCTGGAACAGTGCCTGACCCTTGATGGGCCCCATGCACTGTGGCTGCCAGGCTCCTCTGGCCGTGGGATTCTCCAGCAGGGATGCTGGGGGGCAGCTGCTCTCTTCTCCAGCGGAGCTTCCGGACCCAGGGGTTGAAACCCAGGTCTCTTGCACTGCAGACAGATTGTTTTACCCTGTGAGCTACCAGGGAAGTCCTGACACTTAATAGGTACTCAAAAATAATTGTTAAATATTAAGTGAAATATAGATTGTATTTCCAATTAGTAGTAACTGCTGTCTGGAAAAGTGAAGAAAGACTTTGAATGAACTGCAGTGTGAACCAAAGTTTGTGCTCCGGGTTTTATCAGTTCTTCAGGTTTAATGTAAGAAATCAAGGGATGTATATAATACATATATGTATTAGTTTGAACTGTGGTATGTCAAAAATTGTTAAATATCAGCAATTCATACAATTTGACCTCAAATAGGACAGTGCCCAATTTGAAATATGCTTAAATTGAATGGCAAAAGAATGATTTTTAAAAGTGATTTTTGCTGAAATATTCGAGTATTATGGTACTGGGAAAAATGTAAAAGAACTATGGAAACAAATGCAAGGAACTAAACCCTACTACCTTCTGAAGAAAGGGCTCTGTGTTTAAACTTGCATTAAAAAGTCAGTTGTATAATGAAAAGAACCTGGTACACCATATGTTCACAGAGATGTTTTATGAAATGGTCAAAAAATTGGATGTTGATCATTGCCTAATTTTATATAAAGAATGAAAAAGCTAAGGTACAGAGAAATCAGGAAACTTGCCTAAGGCACAGGGTGAAGTCAGAATTTCCACCTAAATCTTTCTGCTGGTCATCTGTGATCATTTCACCATCCTGAGTTCTATTTTTGCCACATTTTTTAAAAATTGGAATTCTTTTGAAAGGAAACATTTTGAAGATAATCGGCCAAAAAAAAAATTATTAGGACTAATAAAGTACTTTGCATTGAGGAAGCTTGTGCTTTCTTCATACTCCAGTCAGTGGGGTAAAAGTGTTTCAAAATAGTGAGCTGAAACTGACAAGGTTAAGGTGACTCAGTGTAATTTATTTTATAAATACTTTTGCCCTTGAGAAGAGGTGAAGGACTTGGATAAAGATTTTTAAAGAGATTTCAGTGGCAAAGACAAAGTACCCTTCCAGTCAGCAGAACTTACATTACTGTGTGCTCGTTGTGTTCAGGGCATTATTCTAGGTGCTAGAAATTCAGTAGTAAAAACGGTCAACCAACTTTACTGTATTAACTTTTATTGAGCATACCATGGAACAGCATACTTGTTCTCTTCAAGCACAGATGGGACTTTCAGGGTAGACTATATATTTGTTAGGCTATTAAACAAGGCTCAGTAAATTTAAAAGGATAAAAATAATACACAATGTTTTCTCCAGTTACAATGGAATTAAATTAGAAAGCAACAGCAGAAAGAAATCTGAGAAATACTTTAAATATTTGGAAACTAAAATTTAAGCACACTTCTAAATAGCCCCTAGGTCAAATTAAAAAAATAATTTTAACTGAATGAAAATAGAAACAAACATATGAAAAGCCCCTCATTGCAGTTCTAAGAGGATTCTAAATGCATATCTTAGAATGGAAGGAAGATCTAAAGTCGACATTAACCTCAGGAAGCTAGAATACTAAATCCAAGTTAAGGAGAAGGAAGGAAATTAGACCAGAAATCAATGAATAAAACCCAGGGGACTCTATCTAACAAAGTCTAAGACCTGTACACTGCAAACTACAAAACATCACTGAGGGCATGTAAAGAAGAGAACAGTGAATGGAGAGATACAGCGTGTTCATAGTTGAGGAAACGCAGTCTTATCACGGTGGTCCTTCTCTACACATGGATGGTAGCAGTGGTGCAGTAGTGTTCGTCCCTCAGTCGTGTCCGCCTCTGTGCGACCCCATGGACTGTAGCCTGCCAGACTCCTCTGTCCATGGAATTCTCCAGGCCAGAATACAGGAGTGGGTAGCACTTCCCTTCTCCAGGGGATCTTCCCGACCCAGGGATCAAACCTAGGACTCCTGCATTGCAGGCGGTTTCTTTACCATCTGAGTTACAGGGAATAGATTCAATCTAATCTCTAATGAAATTACAGAAGGCCTTTTCATAGAATTTGTCAAAATGATACTAGATTTACAGGAAATTACAAAGATCTAGAATGGCTAAAACAATTTTGAAAAGGAAGAGCAACTTATGAGAATTTATACCGCCTGATTTGCAACTCACTGTAAAGCTGTAAGAATCAAGACAGAGCTCACATGTGTCAGTGGAGCAGAATAGACAGGGATGCCAGTGAGAAAAGGATGGTCTTTTTAACACATACCAGGATAATTGAATGTTCATATATAGAGACTCAAAAATTACACGCATATATGCAATTATATATGTAAAATTACATATGCCTAAATGCAAGCACTAAAAGTATAAAACCTCTGTGAGAAAACATATACCAAAAGGAAGATCTGTTAAAAGAAACCTATAAATTCACCAAAATTTAAATTTTTTGAATAAATTCACCTGTCTCCTTTTTGAACAACTCTGCTAAGGAAAAATTTTAAAATCTACTAAGAGGAAATGGAGAAGGCAATGGCACCCCACTCCAGTACTCTTGCCTGGAGAATCCCATGGCCGGAGGAGCCTGGTAGGCTGCAGTCCATGGGGTCGCAGAGAGTCAGACATGACTGAGCGACTTCACTTTCACTCTTCACTTTCATGCGTCGGAGAAGGAAATGGCAACCCACTCCAGTGTTCTTGC
>NW_011494805.1:439606-441475 GCF_000754665.1 Bison bison bison | reverse complement strand
TGGGTATGCTGCTGCTGCTGCTGCTGCTAAGTCGCTTCAGTCGTGTTCGACTCTGTGCGACCCCATAGACAGCAGCCCACCAGGCTCCTCTGTCCCTGGGATTCTCCAGGCAAGAACACTGGAGTGGGTTGCCATTTCCTTCTCCAATGCTTGAAAGTGAGAAGTGAAAGTGAAGTCGCTCAGTAAGTGTCCGCCTCTTCGAGACCCCATGGACTGCAGCCCACCAGGCTCCTCCATCCATGGGATTCTCCAGGCAAGAGTACTGGAGTGGGGTGCCATTGCCTTCTCCGATTAATGAGTATACATAGTTTTAATTTAAAGTAAGACATATATGCTTTGTGAGTATCATTTTTGTTATATGAGTCTCTGCTTTAACAGCTTCCTCAGTTAAATGAATAAATTAAATTAAAAAAAGATAAATAGGACTTCCCTTGTGGCTCAGCTGTAAAGAATCTGCCTACAGTGTGGGAAACCTGGGTTTGATCCCTGGGTTGGGAAGATCCCCTGGAGAAGGGAAAGGCTACCCACTCCAGTATTCTGGCCTGGAGAATTCCATGGACTACATGGGGTTGCAAAGAGTCAGACACGACTGAGTGACTTTCAGTTAAATGAACAACTGCTGTCCCAAATATATTGAGTGACACCTTGTTTTAAAATAACATAGAAATGTAATTATATCCTATGGGTCAAACGTATGATTCTGCTATGTTGTCTGCTGAATTTTCACATGCTTAACAAGATAATTGTTTTTGTTTAGTTCCAGATGTTGAAGTGAAAGGAGAGAGTTCTAGCTATTATCTCTTGTTACAAGGTAATGGCAGTGGAAAGTGTAAAGCCACATTGATTCACTCAGCCAACCAGATCAATGGCTCGTTTGCACTCAGTTTAATTCATGGAAAGATGAAAGCAACGACAGAAGAAACCAAATTGAGTGAGTGTTAACTTTAGAGGGAAAACAAAACATTTTTACGTTTGTTTGTGTAAGTAGTTAACTTACGTGGTTTTTAGTGAACCTATTGTTTTCAAACTGCATTTCACTTTCAGTAAATTTGCTTTTGCTTTAAATATTTTATAACACATTTGAACAATTATTAATCCCTTACGCATCATACTTCTTAAAATGTAACAGGTCACCCCTTCAGTTCCAAACAGGAAAATTTTTAGTATTTTCCACTTTAAACAATTTATCTTTCTAGAATTTACTTCTCTGCCGGGGTCCAGCCCCGGCTGATCCAGGTATTCGAAGGAGAGACGGCGTCGGCAAGGATCAGGAAACAACTGCCTAATTAAACTTTAATTAAGGATATGAAGAGTAATAGAATAAGGATAGCTCAGTGAGGAAATTGAGTGGAGAAAAGAGGCTGAAATAAGGATAGGTCAGTGAGGAAATTTAGTGGAGAAAAGAGGCTGAATAATTCAGCCAGAAGGTGAGAGAAAGAACGACATGGGGAGACCAAGTTTCGGTGAACAAGGCCCGCACTTTATTTTCCAAAGTAGTTTTTATACCTTAAGTTATGCATAGAGGATAATGGGGGAAGGGGTAGAGTCATGCAGCAAGCCAGGCTTTCTTCCTGCAAACTTACCATATGCAAAAACTTAGGTGATTTGCATCATCTTCTGGCCCGGAGGCCTGTTAACATTTTAAGACCCTTTCTTCAGAAAACGTATTTTTCTCTAAAGGTGATAAGTCAAGCGCCACCCTCCAAAAGCATTAGATAAAGTTGCATTCCTACAGAGCAAAGGTGTGGTGGGCTATAACAAGAAAAAGAATTAACTCAAGGGTCCCAGGTTACAAACATTAAAGCTACTATTTACACCAATTATATTAATCAATACACTGCCAGGGACACAGCAGGTAAGGGATATGGA
>NW_011494805.1:437998-439506 GCF_000754665.1 Bison bison bison | reverse complement strand
GTCGGAGAAGGAAATGGCAACCCACTCCAGTGTTCTTGCCTGGAGAATCCCAGGGACGGGGGAGCCTGGTGGGCTGCCGTCTGTGGGGTCACACAGAGTCGGACACGACTGAAGCAACTCAGCAGCAGCAGCAGCAACAAGAGGAAATAGTTTCAATCATATTATCTTAAAATGGACAGATATTTTTTAAAAAAATTCTTACAACTCAATAGTATGAAGACAACCTAATTAATAAGTGACTTAGAGACTTACGGTGGTGCTAATGGTAAAGAGCCCACCTTCCAACTCAGGAGACATGAGAGATGCAGGTTTGATCCCTGGGTCTGGAAGATCCCGTGGAGGCGGGCAGGGCAACCCACGCCAGTGTTCTTGCCTGGAGAATCCCATGGACAGAGGAGCCTGGTGGGCTACAGTCCATGAGGTGGCAAAGAGTCAGACACAGCTGAGCGACTAAACACACAGCACACCAGTACTGACCGTATTTCCAAAAGGAAGCTCAGTTCTGCTCTGGCTTCCAAAATTCTGGAAATTATGTGAGTGAAGAAGGGTGAAGGGCCTCAGTATTTAGTATACCGGCATTCACTTAATACATGAATAATCAATTTCAGCCCTAAGCTCTGTCTTACATCTCCCAGGTCAGAGATGTTTTGTTTTACTTTCTCCAGAGAATAACCGCTAGTCCCCTGGGTTGGGGAAAGGACGGTTGTTTGCCTGCACAGAATGTGGAGGGATCTGGACACCAAACAGCTTTAAGACAGACTTCCAGCCTATTTTACTGTTTGACCGTCACTTTGTTTCCAGTGCCATCCCAGAGTCCTGTGTCAGGAGTTGTAGTATAAATTTTGTTGCTTCCAAACTTTATGGTTTTTCTCAGCTTAGCAACTGGGAGTCTGAAGTCTGTTTCCAATTGTTCATCTTCTTTCCTGCTTTGAAACTTCAGTTGCTCCTGTCTCTTCTCTCAGATATTGGTTCCTATAGTTCTCTGCTATTTTTAAATTTATTCTCATTTCATGGAATTTCAGGAGATAGTGAAAATAAATGCTTATGTCCAATTCACCATCTTCTACAAAAAGGCTTCTATTTCTATTTTTAATCTCAAAGGCTTCACAGTTTCTCCTTGACCTTCACTATAGCCCTTACTTGGTTTGTTTTTAGCTGTCTTAACTGACCTTCGCGTTACTGGCGGCCAGATTAATGAGTGCTGTCCACCCCACTGTAAAGTTCATTATGGATGCACCGTGCGGGAGCAAGAAGCTCTCTCTGAGCATGTGTGCACTCCTTTCCCACCAGTGGAGCTGCGTGTGCGTGCAGGGCTCAGTGTACTCCACTTTTAAAGAAATGAAAGCTGGAAATAGTAGTTGATACATTATGGGTGTGAATGTATAGAAAAGATGTACTAGAACTCTAAAGAGCCACATCAAAGTTAATCAGTGGGTATGCTGCTGCTGCTGCTGCTGCTAAGTCGCTTCAGTCGTGTTCGACTCTGTGCGACCCCATAGACAGCAGCC
>NW_011494805.1:422190-437898 GCF_000754665.1 Bison bison bison | reverse complement strand
CTCTAAAGGTGATAAGTCAAGCGCCACCCTCCAAAAGCATTAGATAAAGTTGCATTCCTACAGAGCAAAGGTGTGGTGGGCTATAACAAGAAAAAGAATTAACTCAAGGGTCCCAGGTTACAAACATTAAAGCTACTATTTACACCAATTATATTAATCAATACACTGCCAGGGACACAGCAGGTAAGGGATATGGAGACTTAGCAGCAAACATTGGCCCAACAAATGAAAATCCCTTCACCAATACAATTTCTAATCAATCTTTTAACTGCTCAAAGGAATCTGTATTTAGACAGTTTAGAACATCTCCTGCCTCTCACAGTTGGGAGGCTCTGAGCAATCACATGTGGCCGGAAAAACCTATTCAGGCAGGCTAGAGGATTTCCAAAGGAGTTTGTAGGTTAAACACTGTCACACCCAGGAATTATTAACTGGAGCTGTAAGCTAACTCTTGTTTCAGAGAGGTAGTGGGGGAGAGCCCCCCGTAAAGTCAGAGGTGTAGGTGAAAGCACAAAGCAGAAAGTAGGCAGACTCTGGTTTTGGGTGTAAATGCTCGAGAATTTCCAGGGGGACTCCTGAGGCTCGATCCCGCCTTTGCGTATGCCGAGCCTCCTCCCTCATGACCTTTGTCATGGGTGGAGCTCCTCACGCTGGCTCCCGGCAGTGATAGAATTCCAGTTGAGCTATTCCAGATCCTGAAAGATGATGCTGTGGAAAGTGCTGCACTCAGTTAGGCATTATGCCGGCTCCCGCCACTTCTCATTGTTATTTACTTTCTCCCAAGCATCTTTATTGCTCATCTTTTGTTACTGTTCAAGCTCCATGCTTGGGTTATCCATCACGGTGTGACAAACTGCCCCAAATTTAGCTTAACAACGACTGTTTATTATAACGTCTCATAGTGCTGTGACTGGACGTTTCTGTTTTGAAGGCCCACGCGTGATTGCCCTCACACACGGCTGGGGCTTCTGTTCATCTGAAGACTTAACGGGGCTGGGTGTGTAGGCTGGCTCTTCCCCCGCGTGTTTGGTGCCTGGGCTGGGGTGGCTGGAGCAGGTAGAGCTGCTTTCCTCTTCACACGCCCGTCCTCCAGCCTGGGCTTCCTCGCAACAGCGTTGCCTGCAGGAAGCCTGATTCCTGTACGGTTGCCGCCTTCTCTTAGAGCGAGTGTTCTGAGAAGCTGTGAGACTTTCTGTGACCTACGTCTTTCATTGGCAGTTTCACCATGCCTGTTGGTTTCCTGGGGTCACCTAGGTTCACTGTGGAAGGTCTACACAGCAGGTGAGAAGCAGAATCGGATTCACGGGGAGGCCGTCTTTGAAGACCAGCCCCTGTAGTCCCTCAGAATAAGATGTAGTGGAGGGAATTCTACTCTTCTACCTAAATTCTCTGAATTTAAGAAGCAGGTCAAAGTTTAAAATGCAAAATAATTTAGAATGTTTATTTTCTGCTGTTCATTTATTACTGTTTACTTTGAAATATGCAAGATGAAAGATAAATAATTGACTTTTAATTACATTTTAACACATTTCTTGAGAACTTAATTGTTGTTATAAGCCATCTTTAGTACTGATTTTTTCTGTTTCTTAGGCTTTCCTCTTGACCTCTCGTCACTCCCAAGTTTCTCCAGGGAGCAGCTTATACAGAGAGAGAAACAGCTAGCCGGTGTTCAGGCTTTGGCTGTGAAGGAATGTCTGAGTAAGTCATCATGTGTGCCTTTCATTCTGTTGTAAGAATGTTGACTTGTTCAGACCTAATTTATTTTAACACTTTTTTCTTACACACTTTCTTTTAGATATGATACTCACTTGTAGAACTATCTTTTTTTTTTGTGGGAGGTGAAGCAGAAAAGAATAGCTTCATTGCTTTGCCAGGCAAAGGAGCCATAGTGGACTCCTGCCCTTGAAAACTGTGTCCCAACCCAGGGGAGTCTGTTGAGGAGTTTTATGGCAGCGGTTCGAGGGTGGCGTTGCTGACAAAATTACTGTGTGTGCAAGGTCTTAGGTGGTTGGTCTCCTTTTTTTCTTAATTAAATTTTTTTTATTGTAGTCAAAGTCACATAATATAAAACATACTATATTTTAATCCTGTTTAACTGTGCAGTTCAGTGGCACTAACTACATTCTTAATAGAGGTAATGTAGGGTAGAAACGATCTGTAAATTTTTTCCCACCAGATTCAGAATATTCCTATTTACTTGTATATTGCGGTTACCATTTATTATAATTGTCCAGGAAAATTTAGTTTCTCATTATTTTTAATTGTATACCATAAAGAATACTTCCTGGTTAATGTAGTCATCTTTACAAAATTTCTCTTTATATCATTTAGCCAGAGGAAAGGAAGGTAGAGATTGCAAACAAAATAAAATATAAATCTAGAGAAATTAATATGTTAACTTGAGCATTGCTTCTTAGACTTTAACCATAACTAAGCACATTGCACATATTGAGTGAAGTTGGATCATGGGTTTTTCTTTACTCAAGAAATTGACACTTTTTTAAGGGTTGTTATTTAAAATTTTTTCCCTCTTTCTAAATGTTAACTTGGTTATCAATCTTAACATTGTTTTCATAAATAATCATTCATTAATACCTGATAGGGACTTAAGCTAATTAATATAGAATTTCTAAAACCTTGATTCAGCTTGTGAGGCTTCATTAGTTGCATATAGAAAAAATGATTATTACGTACACACACTATAAAATGAAAAATACCACTCTTTAAAAGCATTTAAAAATATTTTGGATTCGGTAGTTCATTTTATTCAATGGAAAATAATTTTAGAATACCTGGTCTTAATAATTTGTATAAGAATTACTACTTTTTTATTTGTACAAAGCCAGAGTAATTGTGTAGTCTTGAACTCCTCAAACCACTTTTTTTTGACTATGAAAATAATAGGATATAATTGGGAAAGGCAAATTAGTTTCAATAAAAGGTAGTATCTATTAACCCAAGGAAAAAAAATAAGGAAAAAACCTAAAAATAGCATTACACGTGATCCAGCATCTCTGACTCCTGAGCATATATCTGTAAAAGATGGAAACTGTCGTTCAAAAGGATATGTATACCCCAGTGTTCATAGCAACAGTGTTTATAATAGCCGAGACATGGAAGCAACCTAAATGTCCATCAACAGATGAATGGATAAAGACGGTGTGGAATATTACAACAATAAAAAAGAAAGAAAGAATACCGTTTGCAGCAACATGGATAAACCTAGAGATCCTCATACTAAGTGAAGTCAGACAGAAGATGAATATCATATATCACTTACGTGTGAAATCTAAATGGATGATACAAATAAACTTATTTATAAAACAGAAGTAGACTCACAGACATAGAAAACAAACTTATGGTACCAAAGGAGAACAGGAGAACGCAGAGCAGGGAGAAGGGTGGATAAATGAGGAATTTGGAATTAGCAAATACAGACTACTATATATATATAGATAAACAACAAGGTCCTGATGTATATAGCACAGGGAACTATATTCAGTACCTTGTAATAACAGAAAAGAATCAGAAAAAGAATATATGTGTGTCTCTGAATCATTTTGCTACACACCTAAAAGTAACATACCGTGTAAATCAACTATACTTCAGTTTAAAAGGAAGAAAAAGCTGAAATACCAGTGAAATCCTAGTGTTTTTGTGGATAAAACCCCTATATTTCAAACATTTACTTGCTTGGTATTATTTACTTCTGACTGTGTTCTAGCCCTGCTAAACCTGTCTGTAGGCTTTGAATCTTTGCCATAAGCCTCTGGCAGCTCCTTAAAACTAAGTTCCTTTAGCTTCTTCCCTCTCTCATCTTCACCTCTCTTCCTGACCCTTCCAACCAGAAAAACTGAGAGCGGAAGAGCATGCAGCTCCCTGAAGCTGGTCCGTCTCTCTTCTGGGTAAGGCCATCCCTCCTGCTTGGTTGGGAAGGGAATATAATCAAGTTGTTGCCTGTAGGTGTGACTAGAAGCTCTGCCTCGGGGAGGGGGAAAGAGGAAGTGCTAAATAAATGCTGAAAATGTGGAAGCACCAGCAGCTGAATTATAACCCAGGCAGGAGCTGGAAGGATGGCCTCAGCACTGGGCAAGGACCGGTAGGGGTCTGGAGGTTGAAGGAAGCCTCAGAGCTGAGACGTCAGCTCTGGGGATATCCATGCACTGGCCAAGTGCAATCTGAAGCGTTAAATCTTGATTAAGATGAGTGACCCACTTAATCTATTATGGTGGAATTATTTGCTGAGCCAATCTCTCCTTTACCCAGAGAGTGAGTACTGAGTTGAAAATCTGGGGACAAAGGTTCAGATTTCATGCATCTCTGAAGGTAGAGGAGGATGACAACAAATGACGTTTCCAGTGTAAGAGAATCTTAGTGTCTCTTTCAGTGATCTTCAGAGAAGTGAATATAAATATAAAAGTATTTAAATTGATGTAGTTAATTTATACCTGATGAAAATGAATAGGAAAGCTTTCTTTGGGTAAAAGTTAATGTTTCAGTATCAGTATAGATTGTAGTTTCTGCTGGAAAACAAGTTGTTCAAAATTCTTTTCAAAATTATTAATCAGACATGGGTTAAACTTACTATCTCCCCCAATATTTCTCTGACTACTGAGTTAGAATGAGCAACTGGGAAAGTTTGCATGAAAATTTTATTTTTAAAACTTATCTTAATTTTTAACTATACATAGATATTTAGATATAGACATTTGAAATGATACATAAATTTTATAATTTATGTCTAACTGATCTTTTGTAATTTATAAACTTTTATAATTAGAAGTATTAAATATCCTGTTTCTCTGATTTGTAAAGAAAAGGCTTGGGGCTTCCCTGGTGTCCAGTGGCTGAGGTGGGCTACCGGTGTAGGGGCCAGGTCTGACCCCTGGTCAGCGAGCTAGATCCCACATGCCACGACTTAGACCCGGTTTAGCCAAATAAAATATTAAGAAAATAAAAAAGACAAAAGGTTTAAGAACACTGAATGATTTTTAAATAAAAACTGCTCAGTGTGATGCAGAACAGATTCCAAAATAGCAGCATTGTCATATCGCTCCAGGACTGTGGTCACAATTCTGAGTTCCCCACGTTGTTTTTAAATTTATAGAGCCCGGTGCAAACCTGATTGTTGTTCATTCTGCTGATATTTTTAGATGTTTTACAGTCTATTTTCCTTTACTAAGTCCTGAGTTATTACTAGCTTATTTTAGGAATAGCATTCTTTTGTGAATTCATTTTAAGACTTTAGTCCAATATTTTTCTCCCAGATCTTTATCTGTCACTTGTGTTACAGACTCATCTGTGTAGGGATTATTTTTCACCTAAGGTGAAAACCCACTAGAGTGGGTTGCCCTGCCCTTCTCCAGGGGATCTTCCCAACCCAGGATCAAACTGAGGTCTCCTGCTTCACAGGCGGATTCTTAACCATCTAAGCCACCAGGGAAGCCCACTTACCTACCTACCTATCTATAAATTTACTACTGAGTCATGTAGTATATGATGGTCAATTTTCCTTTCTTGTATAATCTTTGTTTTCCTTGTGGTTGATAATCACCTTATTTTTAATTTGCCCTTTCTTCTGTAGAGGCAAAAATACTTTAATGTTTCTCCAAAGCCTCCAACATTTCTGCCACACACCTGTTGTTAAATTTATTGTATATTCAAACACAACAGTTCCTTTTTATTTCTCATAGGTTTTTTTCTGGAGTATTTCATATTTTAGTGTATTTTGAACAAAATGTGTCTTAGACCTACTGACATCTTAGAGATTTCTCTTTCCTCTTTTCGTTTGGAATCTCCTATTTTGTAGACCCCTTGACCCCCTTTTTTTTTTTTTTTTGGATTACTCCCTTGTTTGATTGGAGCATATCTTGCATTAGCTTCCTGAGTAAAAGTTTGTTCTTGGGGCATACAGTTTTCAAGCTCTTGCATGTCTGAAAATATCTTTACTAGATTGATAATTTGTCTAGACTTCCAGGTTAAAAATTGTTTGCCCTCAGAATTTTGAAGACATTGTCCCCCGTCTATTTTTTTGGCCACTTGATATGATACGTGGGATCCCCATCCGGGGATTGAACCCACACTCCCTGGCCTGGAAGCACAGTCTTAACCACTGGACCACCAGGGAAGTCCCTGTCCCGTAGTTTCCTGTTGCTGTGTTCCTGTTGACAAATCTCATACTAGTTCTTATCCTTTAAAGTGGTCTTTTTTTACTTTGCTTTTGCCCCCTTCTAGAACTTTTACCTCCAGAAGCTTTGTCTCTGGAAGCTTTATTCTGAATCTTAATGTGTGTACCCCCCACTTTCCACTGTCTAGTGTATTAAACCGTGTACTTGATGAGCCACATCAGTACAAGATTCACATTTCCTAAGTCTGAAAATTTTTCTTATAATTTTCTTTAATATAATTTTCTTACAATATAATTTTTCTTATAATAAATTATAATTTTTCTTATAATAAAATTTTTCTTATAATTTTCTTTAATATAATTTTCTTTCACCCATTTTCTTTCTTCTTCCTAGAACTCTTATTGGTTATATAGCAACCTTTTTTTGGATAGAATGGCTGCTCTTTTTTCCTGTTTCCATATTATTTTTGTTCTGGTTTCTGGGGGATGTCTTGCAGTATTTTTTAATTTTGATCTCTCCGTGCTTAATTTTAAAAAATATTTTCATGGTCATTGACTGTTCCTTTATCAGATCATCCTGTACTTGTTTCATGAGTATAGTATCTTTTCTTATTTCTGTGAGAATATTAATTGCTGGTTTGATGATTTAGTTGTGAAGTCATGTCTGATTCTTGTGACCCCATGGACTATAGCCCGCCAGGCTTCTGCGTCCATAGAAGTTTTCAGGCAAGAATACTGGAATGTGTGGCCATTTCCTTCTCCAGAGGATCTTCCCGACCCAGGGATTGAATTTGGGTCTCCTGCATTGCAGGCCGTCTGAGCCCCCAGAGAAGCCCTTGTGAGAGTATTAATCCCAGCAAACTTTCTTTGTTACCTGGAATGCTTCTGCTTCTGCTGGGCTCCTTTTTATTTTTGCTTGCTTTAGTCTTTCTGTTTCATCCCAGACTTGGCTTTTAGTTTGGGGGGGCCTAGTAAATAATACTTGTTTCCCAAATTTGGAACCAACTGAGAAATAAACTTAAGAAACACACTGATGGAGATAAATTCCTAGATTGAAGGATATGACTTTTTAGAGCTATAACGGGTTTTCTGCTGCATATACCCAGAATTGAATTTACTCCCTGAATGATAGCCAGAGCTGGGCAATCACAGATCAGGCCTGCTGCGGCGGGGCTCTCACCACCATACAGAGGCATCCTGAGGATTTGCTCACTCAGGTGGAAGTTGGAAAGGGGAGTTCTGATCAGAACATGCCTCGTTTCTTTTCCAGACCAGCTCAGTGGGTGATGGGAGGGAGCAGGAAGCTGGAAGAATTGCTGAATTGAACTCTTTACATGTCTGAACATGAGACCATGAAATGCAGAGTTCCCTGTCCCCTCTACCCCTTTCATTAAATGTCTGGTGATTTTTTTCCCCCCTGTCCTGTTTTAACTGGGAAATTTTATGTGTCACTCTAATGTAATATTTGGCAAGCTTCAAGAGTGGTGGAGTAACTATTCAACATTTTGTTTGTGAGGTCCTCTCCTTAATTCTACCGTAGTGTCAGTATCTAGCTCTTTTCTCCTGGGGCATTCAGTTTTTCAAAGGGAGAATCCTTTCATCTTTGCAGTGGGGCATCTGTAGTTGCTGTCTTTCTGGCCACCGGGTTGAAAATCTGACCTTTCAGTATTAGCCTCTGCTTAATCTTGTAGTCTAACCCTCCAGCATCAACACCAGCTTTTTTGTTGTTGTTCGGTCGCTAAGTTGTGCCTGGCTCTGCACCCCCATGAACTGCAGCATGGCAGGCTTCCTTGTCCTGCACCATCTCCCGTTCCTGATAGGCTGTGATCTGAGGTTCCTCCTCCTCTGTTTCTACCCCAAAATGAGAGCAGAGTCATCTGGCTTGAGGGCGCATCCATTTTCTGTCTTGCGGGACCTTCCTGTTTCGATTAACCCTTTCTCTGCTCTGCTGACTCAGTTACCACTCCACCATCATCTTATCCTCCAAAATTCGTTGAAAACTGCCGTCATTTATTGTTTATTCTTTTGTTGTCCTTTTTTAATTCCTCGGTTGTGATTCTGAGTTTTGAGTAGGAGAGGGAATAGACAGACATGACCAGACCACCACGCTTAACCAAGAGCGCTGCAGGTTTTATTTTCACGTGAGCAGCCACATAAGGCCGTTCTTCATCCTCTGCGGTGTGTTTCTGAAAACTTCTGTAAACTTGTTTTGACTGTTGCTCACCTTTTAGTGTTAACAAATTACTCTGTTTCACATAACTGGAAATTCTTCTATTACCTTCAAATGAGACTGAAAGGAAAATAGGCCTACACAAGAATGCTGATTTGCTTGAGAAATTCATTTCTTTTACTTTTGAAAGTATTTCCCCTAAAATACAGTAGCTCACAGGGTTTTAAATAACAGTTATATTGTTAATCATATTGATTTGTTGTCTTATAGAAAGGAGAAAGTTGGCAAAGCAGCGTGAGGTGATTTCTGTGGATGAACTCAAAAGTCTGCTAACATGCACAAGGGAACGCTTTTTAGGTCATTTTGATGCTGTTCTTCCTAAAACAAGTCTAATAAAGACAGACAAAATGTCCAGTATGTTACATGGTAAGTTTTTGTTACTTTAAATAGTAGTCCTTTTTTTGTGTGTAGCATTTATGAGAGTTATTATTAAAACTTATAAACTGTATTGATCAAATCAAAATCTATCAAATTGTAGCAGTAATATATTTGTGTGTACAAGTATGTGTGTAAATATCAATATGTTGTATTTTTCATCATTTAGACATTAGAAATTTTCTGATGACTTTTTTTGTTAAGCACGTTCAGTGTAATTGTTTTTGAGCGAAGGAGAAGCACTTTAAGGTAATTCCTCTTAAAACTGTTACTAAGCTGCTGGAATGGATGGGTTTCTATTAAGCTATATTTTCATAAGGTGAGAAAAGTAGAACTTACTAAACTTAATGTAGTTAAAACTACATATAATAAGATGCTCCACACTTGCCATTTGTTATAGTAGGAAGTCACCAAACTTACTGAAGGAGCAGGAAATCATTTCTATATTAACTTGGCATTTCTTTCTATTTTCCTGCTTTCTGTTCTAGTGATGAATTTGCATGGAGTGAAGCTCTTCAGGATTTAAAAAGGACGCGTTTAACAGTTGCCTGGCATTGTAAATGTATAGGATAATTTTTTGTTGTTATTCTGTGAAAATCATTTTTATCCCATACATTAATAAGAAAATGGCCATAGAATCAAATTAATAATAATGTTTGTTGTGTGCCTTTTCTCTATTTGATGCCAGGAAGGCACACAAAGAATTAAAAGTTTGGGTGGGTCCTTGACTTTCAACAGGCTTATGATCTAGTTGGAAAAGAATATCAGTACAGCGTCTCGTGCCATGTGTGAAGGCCAGGCCTTTGGGGCGAGACGGCCAGGGCTCAGGCCTCAGCTGAGTGCCTTTGGGCAGGTTCTTCAACCTCTCCATGCCTGGTTCCTCATGTTTCAGATGGGGATAATAATATTACCCAGTTATTATGGGTAATATTATGGCTTAGTATGAGGATTAACTGAGGTGATTCCTGTGAAACACTTAGAATGTAATCATCTCCAAAAGCTGTGACCGGGCACTCATGCTGCCATTATAGCTGCTGTTACTATCAGTGCACCTTAGTCACCAGGTCACTCCTGTGACTCACAGGAATGCTTGTCTGCGCCTTAATATTTAGCCTATGGCATTTACATTTACATAGGTTGCATACTCAAATTTAATAATTTATATTGTAATATTTAGGGGGATAATTAATATTTACTTTTATTTAACATGGCTTGTATTCTTCTGTGAACATAGCCTGTAATTGTTCAGAACTACTAATGATTTTTTTCTTTATCCATTTTTTGAAAAGCCATGCCAGCATTGTAAAGCAGATTATTTCATCATGAAGCTTATTCTTCCATGAAATAGTCCGTATTTCACCACCCTTATTAAGAAGCAGGAACTACTATACTTGGATGGTGTTTGGTTGGGGCAATCCAGTATAGACATTAAAAATATTTTTAACTATTGAAGACTAAATAGTTTAAAAGTAAAGGGAAAATGGTGTGCAGTTGGCTTCTGTTTTCATCTGTGATTAATTTTTTCTTTTTAGTTCAAAAATTTCTTCCCAAATCATTATCACTTTGTAAGACCCTAAAGTATAAAATGGGTATTTTTTGTCAGGGTTGACAGTTAGTCAAACAGCTAATGTCCAGTAATTTTCAGTCAATTTATTTTGGAATCCATTAGTACAGTTAGTGATTTTGTCAGTCTTGAAACATTGAGATGTCCTCATAATTAATATTGAGAATGGAAGATGGCCCTCTGTCTTTAATGAGAATTGTAGATTATCCAACAATCTCAATGTTAATTCACTGCACCATACTGACCAAAAAGATAAGACACTCTTACATATAATACTTTATTAGTAGTAAAATAGCATTTAATGTTAGTGATTTACTTGAAAATGGATATGTTAAAGCATCTTACATTAATATATGTGAGAATTATTTCTAAAGTAATCTTTACCCTCAAACGTCTTAAGTTATTTATGGTATTATTGTACTTTTGAGAATGAAGTAATCTTTTAAAAATATAAATTTTTCAGGATATTGGTGCTAATTCCTCTTTCTAATATGGAGATCACATATTATATCCCATATATTCTCCACAGAGTTGTCTCTTTTTCATTTAGAACTAATTTCACAAAAATAACAAAGTTATGCTTTCATTCCCTATGAGTCCTTGCAGTGCTAATTCCTCTTCTGAATTCTAGCCCATAACTTTTATTATGAGGAGAATGTAAAATAAAGCTCAATACTAATTTCTTTTAATCATTTCCAAAAAACTTTTCTATGCCATTTTGCATAGTTCAGGTCATCAGAGACGCCCTTAATAAATGCCTGAGGCAGGCATTGCACAGTTAATCCAGCTGGTTCTTACGTGTGCATCTACACGTACACATCTTTATATGGCGAAATCCAGTGTGTCAGTACCGTTCAGTACTCACATGTGTTTCTTTCTCTTCAGATAACAGTTCACTGGAGCTTACTTCTTCCCGCCTAGTGGAGACTAATCCTCTGGAGTGGCCAGAAAGGCATGTCCTTCAAAATTTGGAAACTTGTGAAAAAGCTAAACAAAAAATGAGGTAACGTTTAAATAGCTTATTATTTTTTATGATCTTTATTTTTTCTTAATCCTTAAATTGTGTTTAGGAAATAGTAATTTATGGTTTTATTGTAAAGGATATGTGTGCTTACTGTAGATAGATAGATGGGTAGATCGAGATAGACTGTTGCAGAGTAAGGTGTCCAGGAAATGCTCTTCCCCTTCCATATTCTACTTGTCCTTTCTGGGTGTACATAATCACAGGTAATAGGTTAGTGTATGACTTCCAGAACATCTTCCACAGAAGTACAAAAACATATGAATATGAAAGAGAAATTTTAAAAATATAGGAGTGTGTGTGTGTGTGTGTGTGTATGTATGTGTGTGTGGTCACTCAGTCGTGTCCAACTCTTTGTGACCCCATGGACTGGGGCCCACCAGGCTCCTCTGTCCATGGGATTCTCCAGGCAAGAATACTGGAGTGGGTTGCCATTTCCTTCTCCACAGGAATGTGTAAAATAAAGTAAAAGTACTCTTTTCCTTGAGGCCGTTTTAAAATGTTCCTGTTTTACATTTTTATGTTTGTATATATTAACTGTCTCTAAGAGGCAGAGTTTGTTTTTGCTTTGTTTTTGGTTTAGTATATAGCAGGCACTCAGTACATCATTGTTGAGTGGTGGAAGAATGGAATAAAGAAAAGGAATTTGACTCTGTTGCATTGCCCTCCCAAATATTGCAAATCACGTTCATATTTTTAGCTCCTCTGCTGAGAACATTTATCACTTCAGATCTGTCTAGTCAAAGGTATGATTTTTCCAGTAGTCATGTATGCATGTGAGAGTTGGACTATAAAGAAAGCTGAGCGCCAAAGAATTGATGCTTTTGAACTGTGGTGTTGGAGAAGACTCTTGAGAGTCCCTTGGACTGCAAGGAGATACAACCAGTCTATCCTAAAGGAAATCAGACCTGAATAGTCATTGGAAAGACTGCTGCTGAAGCTGAAACTCCAACACTTTGGCCACCTGAGCAAAGAGTTGACTCATTTGAAAAGACCCTGATGCTGGGAAAGATTGAAGATGGGAAGAGAAGGGGATGACAGAGGATGAGATGGTTGGATGGCATCACAAACTCAATGGACATGAGTTTGAGTAAACTCCGGGAGTTGGTGAAGGACAGGGAGGCCTGGCCTGGTGCAGTCCATGGGGTCGCAAAGAGTCCGACACAACTGAGTGACTGAACTGAACTGTTAACATTTTGTTCATAGATATCAACAAATATTTACTGAGTACCAACTGTGTGTTAGGCTCTCCTGTTAGAGCTTGCCTTTTAAGAAGGAGAGACAGTCAACAGAACTCAATAAGCAGACAAGTAAACACAAGGCTTGGAAACCTATCTGTGTGTAACGAATGAGGCTGCGGGACTGAAGGAGAGTGGTTTTATTTGTTGGCATGGGAGGGATGGCCGGGGCGGGCACCCTGAGGAGTTAAGCTGGAGCTGAGATCTCATGGGTAAATGAGCAAAGCATGTGAAGGCACTAGACCCTTACAGGTGTTCACGCGGTCTTTGAATCATAAGTGCCTTGGTAAGCTTTTCATGGATTTTCTGTCAGAGTGATGTGATCTGATTTTGCAAAATAACGTACTTTTTTGTGGTGAATGGATTGTGGGAGGAAGATAGTAGGAACAGACAGATCACTTAGGTGGCTTTTTCTGTAGGCTGAGAGGTAACTTTGAGTTCTAACTAGAGCAGTAGTGGAGACAAGTTTGGAGAATATTTTGGTGCTAAGCTAGGGAAAAAAAGAAACTTCCTGCCTGTTTTCTCTGAGAAGAGAGAGAGAGGCATCTGAGACAGTTTAGATTTCTGGCTTGAACAGCAGGTGGGTGGTGTCCTCATGGTTTGAGGAAGATGGGTAAGTTGAAACAAGGGTGGGTTTGGGGAGAAAGATCAAGAATTCTGCTTTAGGGATGCTTTATTTGACCTATGGATTATGCATGTGGGCATATTAGGTGGAGAAATCTGGGAGTTTGTTTGGAGTTATCACCAAAAGGGTTTCTTTAATATATGCTAGTGGATGAGATGACATGGTGAGGCTGTATAGAAAAAGAGGAGGGTGTAAGGCCGTTCCCTGGGGCTCTGTGACATTCACAGCTCAGGAGGAAAACGCCAGTCTAGAAAGAAGATGGAGGAAAGGACAGGTTGCCCATGAGACCTTGGATTTCCTGCTCGTCGATTTCAGATTGTGTGTTTCCACTTCCCGTTGTGAAGGACAAGGATGGACATCCCTGCTTCTCTTTACCTTTTATCCTCTTTCTTCCTCTGCACCTTATGTTATTTTGCAATAGATAATCTTTTTTTTCCTTAAAGTTATTTTTCTCCCATTTTTCTGGCTTGATACTCTCATTTGGACTGACCCTGTCTACCTGCACAGCTGTTGTCCTGGTATTTCTTTTGGTTACATTTCTAGATTAGATTAGACCTGTATTTTCTTGGATCTCATATCTTAATAAGAAGTCTGATGTGACATGGATTTTTGTTCCTTAATAGGTATTTTATTCTGCCTCTGAAACTTTTAGAATTTTCTGTTTTCCTTAATGTTCTGAAATTACATGAGGCCCTCATGGTGTGCAATGTTTTGGTCTTGAGGCTTTTGCCTTTTTATTAGCTCTTGGAAATCAGTTCAGTCGCTCAGTCGTGTCCGACTCTTTGCGACCCCATGAATCGCAGCACGCCAGGCCTCCCTGTCCATCACCAACTCCCGGCAAACCCATGTCCATTGAGTCAGTAATGCCATCCAGCCATCTCATCCTCTGTCATCCCCTTCTCCTCCTGCCCTCAGTCTTTCCCAGCATCAGGGTCTTTTCAAATGAGTCAGCTCTTTGCATCACGTGGCCAAAGTAATGGAGTTTAAGCTTCAGCATCAGTCCTTCCAATGAACACCCGGGACTGATCTCCTTTAGCTCTTGGGAATATTCTTCTATTATTTCTTTGATAGTATTTGTCCTTCTGTTTTCTTTCTTCCTTATTTGTAATGATCTGTTTTACCTAATTTTAGATGCCTCAGATTGATTTTTCAATTATATTTGATTCTTCTTTCAATAATCCATGTCTTTGGACTTTCTGGGCAGCTCGGTGGTAGAGAGTCAGCCAGCCAACGCAGGAGGCACCAATTCAGTGCCTGGTCTGGGTCGGTCCCATGTGCTACAGGGCACTTTGTGCCACAGCTGCTGAGCCTGTGCTTTAGAGCCTGTGAACGGCAACTGTTGAGCCCGCATGCCACTACTGCTGAGGCCTGGGAGCCCTGGAGTCTGTGCTCCACACAATAAAAG
Source organism: Bison bison bison (assembly GCF_000754665.1). Classification (NCBI taxonomy): domain Eukaryota; kingdom Metazoa; phylum Chordata; class Mammalia; order Artiodactyla; family Bovidae; genus Bison; species Bison bison. The sequence goes on along the minus strand of NW_011494805.1, from coordinate 423,313 downwards.
ACACCGCTACTAGAAGCTGGCACCTTGGAGCTAGGAAATAGCCTCTGTTCTCTGCAACTATAGAAAAAGTCCATGCAGCAGCAAGGACCCAGCACAGTGAGAAAAATAAAAAAAGTTTGAAGAATGATTCCATAAAAAAAATCATAGTAGTCCATCTTTTCATCTTTTCTGCTCTGCATTCTGGTATATTTCCTCGACCTTTACTTTAATCTTTTCCAATAAGTTTTTGGCAGCTATTAAAAAAAATCCTAATAATTCTTTTTTGTTATCTAATCTTTTTTCATAGCAACCTATTCTTATTAATAATAAGAATTGAGACGATACTCTAAGGATATTAATTTATTAATTGGAATTTTCTTTTAACTTGTCTTATCTGTTCTTTAAATGATCCCGTTATCCTTTAGATCTGTATCATTTGTTCCTCTGCTGTTTTTCTCTTCTGTGCAGCTTTTTAGTGTCTGGTGGCCCTTGATTGTTCACAGCTGAGAATTTAGTCTTAGACTGTTTTATGTTGGTAGTTGCCTACATTTCTCTCTATATGTGTGGTTCTGTTACCTGCCTGCTGTCACCAGAATTTATCCTGGGAGAAGGGAGATGAAGGGCAGCTGGGGGGAGGTAGCTTGGGTGCTTTCAGTTCAGTTCAGTCGCTCAGTCGTGTCCGACTCTTTGCGACCCCATGAATCACAGCATGCCAGGCCTCCCTGTCCATCACCAACTCCCGGAGTTCACCCAGACTAACATCCATTGAGTCAGTGATGCCATCCAGCCATCTCATCCTCTGTCGTCCCCTTCTCCTCCCGCCTCCAATCCCTCCCAGCATCAGAGTCTTTTCCAATGAGTCAACTCTTCGCATGAGGTGGCCAAAGTACTGGAGTTTCAGCTTTAGCATCATTCCTTCCAAAGAAATCGCAGGGCTGATCTCCTTCAGAATGGACTGGTTGGATCTCCTTGCAGTCCAAGGGACTCTCAAGAGTCTTCTCCAACACCACAGTTCAAAAGCATCAATTCTTCAGCGCTCAGCTTTCTTCACAGTCCAACTCTCACATCCATACACGATCAATGGAAAAACCATAGCCTTGACTAGATGGACCTTTGTTGGCAAAGTAATGTCTCTGCTTTTCAA
>NW_011494805.1:407105-422090 GCF_000754665.1 Bison bison bison | reverse complement strand
AAAGTCTGCCACTGTTTCCACTGTTTCCCCATCTATTTCCCATGAAGTGATGGGACCGGATGCCATGATCTTCGTTTTCTGAATGTTGAGCTTTAAGCCAACTTTTTCAATCTCCACTTAACTTTCATCAAGAGGCTTTTTAGTTCCTCCTCACTTTCTGCCATAAGGGTGGTGTCATCTGCATATCTGAGGTTATTGATATTTCTCCCGGCAATCTTGATTCCAGCTTGTGTTTCTTCAAGGGCTGTATTCTGGGGGTTTCGCCGCTGACGGTAGGACAGGCACTTAGCTCTGGATCTTCAGAGTGCAGTTTTTCTCTTAGAGGTAAAAGCATGAATCTAAGATGTGGAGTGGGAGGGTGTTCAGGTAGAGTTCTGAAAATGTATCAGGTGATGGCTGCCCGTTGCCACTCTGAGCTCCGGATTAGAGCCTGCCTGTGGTTTCCTGGGAGACGAAGACGTAGTCTGCCTTCTCTATAGGTTCCTTGTAATCCCTGCTGAGGAGTATTCGAGTCATTCCTGGAATTCACTGAACCCTTTGGTCCACCCCTCTTCCTTCCTTTTTGAGCCCTGTTGTAAACTTAGTGCCTGGTACTTCGGCGTTGTGATTTCTCTTCTTTTGAATGGAGAGGGTAAGTGTGTGTTTGGTGCATCATCTTGAACCAGAAGAAGCTTGTTTGTAGTTTAGGTGTAGCTCAAATACCACCTTTCTCTTAAGGCTGGTATAAGCGCTGCAGTGAAAAGACTGCTATTACTTCTTTCATGAGACTTGTTTTATTGTGCCTTTCCTGCCTCATTCTACACTGATGTATTTATCTCCTTTCGCTCTCCTTCCCTCCTTTCTCCTACTTTAAGTCATACCTGTACACAGTCATGAACAGTGATTAGGGGTCTATAAATTATTATCAGTGAACTTTTTTTTAGTACCTCACGGTGATAATTACAGAGTAAATACTCAATACGTATTTGTGGACACTTCAAAATATGGGAGGATACCATCTGATTCTTGGCTGGAAACCAAAGTTATATAGTTTCATAATTTGTTTTATGTTAAAACAGATTCAGCTGAAGAATAAAAGACCATTACAGAGTGACATTCAGAAATCATAAGGATTTGGTTTTGTTTATTTATTTGGCTGTGAGTGAAAGTCACTCGGTTGTGTCCAACTCTTTGTGACCCCATGGACTCTACCATCCCTGGACTTCTCCAGGCAAGAATCCTGGAGTGGGTAGCCTTTCCCTTCTCCAGGGGATCTTCCCAACCCAGGGGTGAAACCCAGGTGTCCCGAACTGCAGGCGGGTTCTTCCCCGCTGAGCAGCAGGGCAGCCCTTGTTGGCCGTGTTAGGTCTTTGTGGCGGGGCGCCGGCTCCTCTTCGTGGTGGGGCGCCAGCTCCTTGTTGGGTGCTTGGGCTTCTTGAGCTTTGTCACGCAGGTGAGGCTTGCTGCTCCGTGGCATGTGGGATCTTACTTCCCTGACCAGGAATCGAACTTCTGTACCTGTACTGGAAGGCAGATTCTCAATGACTGGACCACAGGGAAGTACCAGGAATTTGGTTTTAGACAAACTCAGTCACCTGTTATGTGACTTTGTTGACTCATCTGTAAGATGGAGATAACAAGCCCAGTTCTACTTCAAAGTTCTGAAAATTTAATGAGATAATGTATGAAAAAATACTTTGTAAGTTTGGAAACACTAAAAAGTGTTGTCAGTGTGTCTTGTTTTGTTTTTTACTCAAGATGTATCTTGTTGGTATACTTTATCACAAACGGGGCTTTTAAATTTTTCTGATATTTTTGTGTCCTGGGTTCTATGTAAATGCAAAGTATGCATTTCCCCATCACAACTGGACTATCAAATGATTGAGAATAATATTGATTAAGATTTTGTTAGTCACTGTTAGAGAATGGCTATATAGAAATTAAATTGACCTCATCATGTAGTTCTTACCCTCCTGGGATATAGCGTTTTGAGTGTTTTCTTGTTTGACTGTTTTTATGAGATATATATTTTCAATTTAAAAATAAAGGGAATGAGTAGAAGAAAGAGACACTGTTGTATAGAAATATGTCTTAAGGCCATAATGTCAGCATTTTAATCGTATAATTATCAATAAAAATGCTTGAGTGATTAATCAGGAAACAGTTGAGTTAATACAAAGTCAGGAAATTAATGTTCTGTGCAGGTATTGAAAGATTTTATTTTTGCTTTTGTGACAGAGTAATAGTATGATTTGTATCTCAATGCTTGAGAAAACCTGTAGCATTCTCTGCTACTGTTTTCTTCTTTCCAGTTTTTAAAAACTGAGCTTTTTGGGTTCATAGAGTGATAGAGTAGAATTGGTACCTAATTCAGAGTCAGGCTAGTTCTGATTCTGTCATTTAAAAAATCTTGGCACCATGGGTCTGTAAGGCACTATTGTGTGGTAAGAATAGTAATCGTTTTTTAGGCTTGGTATGATACGAACTTTACAAAGTTCTTATTTTCAGGTGTTAATTTCATTTTGAGATAAGACCTGTCCTGTCTTTTTCAAGGGAATTTGTGAGGATTAAGAATATATTGTAGGGACTTCCCTGGTGGTCCAGTGGTTGGGAGTCCACCTTGCAATGCAGGGGACACAGATTCGAGCCCTGGATGGGGAACTAAGATCCCACATGCTGCAGAGGAAGCAACAACTGAGCCCTCTCACTCCAAAGCCCATGGGCCACAAGGAGAGCCTGTGCACAGCAACAGAAGATCCTGTGCGAAGCAGCTAGACCTGATGCAGCCAAATAAATAAAAATTAAAAAAAAAAGAGAGAGAATATATTGTATGCAGTTTGAAAAGTATGAAGTCCTGCATATATTTCAGGTATAATAACAATTTAGTATTTATTCATAATGTCATAATCATGGCTAGAAGAAATCTTTGAGAAATATCTGATTACCATCTCATTTCATGGTTGTGCTTTGCGTAATCTTTGAAGTTTATAGAACATTGGAACATTCGGTTTCTGCCTTCAGAATTTACAATATTATGGGGCTTTGGAACATACAAGAGAGTTTAGATTTAAATTTTATAGATTTGATGACTTCACACTAATAATGATAGTGTGATAGTATGATAATGATAGCATGAATGTAATCAATCATGCCAAATATAAAGAATATAATTATGTTTATTTTAGTTAAGTAGTAACATTGTTTTGACATGATAACTGCAAGTTTTCCTGTAGCCTACATACAGATTTTTGAAAATATGCTTTGATTCTAAATGATTTACAAAGATTTTACTTTTTTTCTTTCTTAAATGTGTAGATCTTCAGTTTTGTGTGTGTGTGTATTTTTCTGGTTTCTGTTCATAGCAGCTTTTCCTGACCATGGAGAATTCTAATCTGCTTTTAATAAATCTACATAATTTTTTTTTCTTCTCAGAACTGGTTCATTACCTCGTTCATCTGAACAATTGCTGGGCCACAAAGAGGGTCCACGGGATTCAGTCACATTATTGGATGCTAAAGAATTGCTTAAATTCTTTACCTCAGATGGATTACCAATTGGAGATCTTCAGCCTTTACAGATTCAAAAAGGGTAAGTTATAAACTTACAACTTCCAATTAATTTTTTAAGGAATCATTTTAAAAGCACATTGCCTCTTATTTCTTCAGTTATGTGTTTAGATCTAACATCCACTTAGATGTTCTGTGCCACTTTGACAAAATCTACAAGTTTGAGCCCAGTGTTTATCAGTTGGCCTTAATTCTCACATGTCAGCCTAATGTTCTACTCTTTGTAGTGTTGAGTATAAAGGAAACAGGAATAATAAAAACCACCTTAACATATTTCTTATAGAAGTGAGCTTCTATTTCGTAGACAGATGGCAATACTTTTTCAGAAAAATTATAATTTGACTTGCAAAAAATTTTTTTAATTCTCTTTTCTATCACTTTCTAGTTTTGACTTTACTACTACTTAATCATAACATTGTCAGTTATGCCTAATAGTAGCAAAAAGGATAGCCTTTCAACTGAGAAGAATGGGAAAGTATAATAAAAATGATTTTGAAACTATACCAAGTAAAACTCACTGTCAACTTGAATAATTTACAACTAATTTGACTTCCAAGACAGCTTCCACTAAGTTGCTAATTAATACAATCAGTTCAGTTCAGTCACTCAGTCGTGTCCAACTCTTTGCGACCCCATGAATTGCAGCACGCCAGGCTTCCCGGTCCATCACCAACTCCTGGAGTTCACTCAGACTCAAGTCCATCGAGTCGGTGATGCCATCCAGCCATCTCATCCTCTGTCGTCCCCTTCTCCTCATGCCCCCAATCCCTCCCAGTATCAGGGTCTTTTCCAGTGAGTCAACTCTTCGCATGAAGTGGCCAAAGTACTGGAGTTTCAGCTTTAGCATCATTCCTTCCAAAGAACACCCAGGACTGATCTCCTTTAGAATGGACTGGTTGGATCTCCTTGCAGTCCAAGGGACTCTCAAGAGTCTTCTCCAACACCACAGTTCAAAACCATCAATTCTTCGGTGCTCAGCTTTCCTCACAGTCCAACTCTCACATCCATACATGACTACTGGAAAAACCATAGCCTTGACTAGATGGACCTTTGTTGGCAAAATAATGTCTCTGCTTTTGAATATGCTATCTAGGTTGGTCATAACTGGGTATTGCAAAATTGTGACATGAAATACTTGTGAGATTTGAATACCTTGTTCACTGCCCCAGTTTCTTCTTGTTAATCCATTTTTCTGAGAATCTTCCAAAGGACTTTAAAAATTATACAACATTTTGATTACTTTTACAAAGCTTGTTTTGGCAAGTAGGACTCTTTGCGACCCCATGGACTGTAGCCTATCAGGCTCCTCCATCCATGGGATTTTCCAGGCAAGAGTGCTGGAGTGGATTGCCATTTCCTTCTCCAGGGGGTCTTCCTGACCCAGGAATCAAACCCGGGTCTCCCACATTACAGGAAGACGCTTTACCGTCTGAGCCACCAGGGAAGCCCGAATTTAAGGGTTGATTTTGGAAAGAATTTATCATGTGCGTGGTCACTAAAGAGAGAGAGAGATGGGGAGCAACTTAGGAGATATGATGGTCTTAATAGTTCTGAGTTTTAATGACTTAATGATTTTAATGACAAAAACAGTATAATTTTAGAGTAATTTTCTTATAGCTTTGAGAGATTGATAATCCTTTCTGTGGGAATCAAGAAAGGGAAGAATTATTTATACGTTTTCATCTATTTAGTTATTGGATTCCTGTCCTTCCAAATTATTAAGCGTGAACTGGCAGAGTCAGATGGGTTTGCCAAAACTGAATTATGTAGGTTGTACTCTTTTTGACCAGAATGTCTTTGTAGCTGCAGTGTCAAGGAGGGATACTATTAATTCTCCCTGTAGCTTACCAGTGATTTATCTAGGGAAGTTTTATATAATTCCTTGATGTTAGTAAAGAACTATGTCATTATCAACTATATCTTGTGTTAAAGTTGAAGGATGAGCTTTCATGGTAATGACTCAAGGACCTGTGGGCTTTTAATTAACTGTCTACTGAGGAACCACCTGAAAAGCAATATTAAGCAAAGTACAGGAACGACACCTGTACATATAAACGAAGTATTAAACATTGACAAAATCCATACTAATAAAGCATTTCCTTCAGAAAGAACAAGGTGTGAGTAAAATTAAACACAAATAGATAAAGTTGCTGGGAGAGATTAAAATAAATGGAAGACAACGTGGTAAAAGAAGGAAGTGAAATGCTAGGCACCTAAATAGTTTTATATTACAGAATTATTCCCTTGAATAGCTAGTCATAAAATACTGGGATCATTGCCATTTATTAGTGTTACTTTATGTGAAGCACTTTAAATGAATGCATTAGAATATAAATCCTGGTTTTCAGGATTCATTAACTTGCATATGTCTTACATTTTAATGTAATAATTTCAAATGCTTATCTTAAACTCTATAGATAACATTCAGTGTCATATGGGCAGTTTTCATTACTAAAGCCAAAGGGGGGAGTGTGATAGTGAATTATTCTTGATACTCCACTACCTACTTGTTTTTCTGTTTACCATTTGTAAGTCTTCTGAAGTCAAGCCCCTGGTGTCTCCTTCTGCCTATTACCAGTGTAAAGAAACTTGCATAATTCTCCCATTCCTACCTCTAACCTGTTCTGAGCTCCAGGAATCATGATGCAGTTCATCAGAACAGTGCCTCCCAACCCAGGCAGAGAAGGAGGGCTCTTCTTAGAATAACTCAGAAAGCTTAACCTGACTGTAGGTGCCGACGTGGAGGGGCTGAGCGTGAGTGTTTATTTAAGTTCACCACGGGACTGGTTCCAACACACCTGCTGATTGGAACCAGCGTTAGAAGAAGAGCTGAGATCAGCAGTTAGTCTTTATATCCACTGATGTTTAAAAGGTCACTGATTCTTAAAATAGGTGTCAAAATGACTATGTTCCCAGGCATAGAAAAATCTGGATTCCCCATGTGGTATAGTAGGAACTAAATACCTCTTTTGTTACTGAAGATTTGAGTTTGACTTTAATTATTCCACTGCAAGAAAAGAATTTAACTGTTAATAAATGCATAAGCAGTTTACTACACCAAGAATAACATATGCTTCAGGAATAATGCTGCTTCTTGAATTTCCCCTACAGATCATGTTCTATTCTTCATTTAACCATTTCTCAGAATAGTTTTGTAAAATAAGTAATATTATCATATTTAGAAGCTTGGGACAGAGAAAATGTAAGTGACGAAACCCCTAGGCTTAACCTTACTTCATTTTCTTCTTTGGCTTCCTGATATAATTCAGTTTTAATCCCATATAATATCTAGTTATAGAGAAGGAAGTCAGACTTCCTTCTTTAGACAGTTTCTTGAACTTTCTCACCAAATATATGCAAATGGAAAGCTTTTTGTTTCAGGGAGAAGACTTTTGTCCTGACACCAGAACTTAGTCCTCAGAAACTTCGCGGTTTACCTTTTGAAAAAGCTTCAGTATGTCATTATCATGGAATTGAGTGAGTTTTTAATTTTCATTTTATTCTTCTGTGTGTTCTTAATGTGGCTTATCTTCTGTGACTGTGAAGAATGACTAACAAACTGATAGAAGTTGAGATAGAGAACCAAAGAGAAAGTATGTCAAAAAACCCTCAAAAAACAAGTATTACATACTCAAATAATTTGTCTTCTGTTGGTAAAAGAAAGATATCTGTTGATTGATCAGTTTTATATTTAAATGTCCTATTATTAGTTATTGGGTATTTTAGTCAGAATTATTTTGGCCCCTACTTTGTATATTGTATGTAAATGTATATTTACACTACTGGGCACATTGATATTCTCTGGTCATTGTAACTGCCCAGAAACTGTTAGATGAAATGTATTCTCATTTGCAATATGTTAATTGTGTGTACATTTTTACGGAATTTTAATTGACCTGTTTGAATAAAATTTCAAAGGGTTCTCTTACTTAGAATTAGAAGCATCAGCAGTTCCTGAGGCCATGTGTGCATCTACCATTCACCGGGATAAGAAAGGAAATGATGGAAATAATATATTTTAGGTTAAATTTGCAAGACCCTAGTGATTCATTTTGCAAACTATTTCACATTCCTAAAGCAAAGAATTATTTTATATTGATTTTCCATAAATGAAAATAGAAAAGGACTTGATTTTACCTTGATCTCTTGCCTTCTCCAAGAAGCACCTTTATCAGTGAGCAAAAGAGATATACTACTTTGGTTGTCTTGTAAACTTAATCTTTATGTGACATAACTTTAAACCTTCTTTACTGATAGTGATTCACTCAGGGGCTAAAGATACAAAAGACTGTAAGACAAGTATTTTGGCCCTTAAGAAACATGTACTCTAGTAGGGGAGAAAGAAAGACATGACTTTAGTAGGATGTCAGTTCAATTCAGTTCAGTTCAGGCGCTCAGTCGTGTCCGACTCTTTGTGACCCCATGAATCGCAGCACGCCAGGCCTCCCTGTCCATCACCAACTCCCGGAGTTCACCCAAAATCATGTCCATTGAGTCGGTGATGCCATCCAGCCATCTCATCCTCTGTCCCCTTCTCCTCCTGCCTCCAGTCCCTCCCAACATCAGAGTCTTTTCCAGTGAGTCAACTCTTCACGTGAGGTGGCCAAAGTACTGGAGTTTCAGAATGTAAACGGTGTTAAAAATACCAGTATATAACACTTCCCAGTGTGTGAAACAAGTAAACACCACAAATTGAGAATTCCAGTGAGGACATCTGAACTAAGTTTGAAGGAATGAAGAGGAATTTATCTGACCGAAAAGGCAGTGTCTATGGGAGGAATGAAAACCACAATCACAGGAAACTAACCAAACTGATCACATTGACCACAGCCTTGTCTAACTCAGTGTAACTATGAACCATCCCATGTGGGGCTACCTAAGAAGGACGGGTCATGGTGGAGAGGTCTGACAGAATGTGGTCCACTGGAGAAGGGAATGGCAAACCATTTCAGTATTCTTGCCTTGAGAACCCCATAAATAGTATGAAAAAAACAAAAAGATAATGACACTGAAAGATGAACTCCCCAGGTCAGTGGGTGGCCTGTTGGAGGTGCTACTGGAGATCGGTGGAGAAATAACTCCAGAGCATGAAGAGGCTGAGCCAAAGCAGAAACAACATGCAGTTGTGGATGTGCCTGGTGATAGAAGCAAGGTCCAATGCTGTAAAGAACAGTATTGCATAGGAATCTGGATTGTTTGGTCCATGATTCAAGGCAAATTGGAAGTGGTCAAACAGGAGATGGCAAGACTAAACATTGACACTTTAGGAATCAGTGAACTAAAATGGACTGGAATGAGTGAATTTAATTCAGATGACCATTATATCTACTACTGTGGCCAAGAATCCTTTAGAAGAAATGGAGTAGCCCTCATAGTCAACAAGAGAGTCTGAAATGCAGTACTTGGGTACAATCTCAAAAATGACAGAAGATCTCTGTTCATTTCCAAGGCAAACCATTCAGTATCACAGTAATCCAAGTCTTTGCCCCAACCAGTAATGTTGAAGAATCTGAAGTTGAACGGTTCTACGAAGACCTACCAGACCATCTGGATCTAACACCCCAAAAAGATGTCCTTTTCATTATAGGGGACTGGAATGCAAAAGTAGGAAGTTAAGAAACACCTGGAGTAACAGGCAAATTTGGCCTTGAAGTACAGAATGAAGAAGGGCAAAGGCTAATAGAGATTTGCCAAGAGAATGCACTGGTCATAGCAAACACCCTCTTCCAACAACACAAGAGAAGACTCTACACATGGACATCACCAGATGGTCAACACTGAAATCAGATTGATTATATTCTTTGCAGCCAAAAATGGAGAAGCTCTATACAGTCAGCAAAAACAAGACCAGGAGCTGACTATGGCTCAGATCATGAACTCCTTATTGCAAAATTCAGATTTAAATTGAAGAAAGTAGGGAAAAACACAGACCATTCAGGTATGACCTCAATCAAATCCCTTAGGATTATACAGTGGAAGTGACAAATAGATTCAAGGGTTTGATCTGATAGAGTGCCTGAACAACTAGGGACAGAGGTTTGTGACATTGTAGAGGAGGCCTTACAAATAGCTGAGAAAAGAAGAGAAAGGCAAAGGACAAAAGGAAAGATATACCCATTTGAATGCAGAGTTCCAAAAAATAGCAAGGAGAGATAAGAAAGCCTTCCTAAAAGAAATAGAGGAAAACAACAGAATGGGAAAGACTAGAGATCTTTTCAAGAAAATTAGAGATACCAAGGGAACATTTCATGCAAACAATGGGCACAATAAAGGATGGAAATGGTATGGACCTAACAGAAGCAGAAGATATTAAGAAGAGGTGGCAACAATACCCAGAAGAACTATACAAAATAGATTTCATGACTCAGATAACCACGATGGTGTGATCACTCACCTGGAGTCAGACATCCTGGAATGAGAAGACAAGTGAGCCTTAGGAACCCTCACTATGAACAAAGCTAGTGGAGGTGATGAAATTCCAATTGATTTATTTCAAATCCTGAAAGGTGATGCTGTGAAAGTGGTGCACTCGATATATCAGCAAATTTTGAAACCTCAGCAGTGGCCACAGGAGTACAAAAGGTCAGTTTTCATTCCAATCCCAAAGAAAGGCAATGCCAAAGAATGCTCAAACTACCAGACAATCGTACTCATCTAACACGCTAGCAAAGTAATGCTCAAAATTCTCCAGCCCATAGGCAGAGGAACCAGAGATCAAATTGCCAAAGCAAGAGAGTTCCAAAAAAAACATCTATTTCTGCTTTATTGAGTATGCTAAAGCCTTTGACTGTGTGGATCACAACAAACTGGAAAATTCTTGAAGAGATGGGAATATCAGACCACCTGACCTGCCTCCTGAGAAATCTGTATGCAGGTCAGGAAGCAACAGTTAGAACTGGACATGGAACAACAGACTGGTTCCAAATAGGAAAAGGAGTATGTCAAGGCTGTATATTGTCACCCTGCTTATTTAACTTATATGCACAGTACATCATGAGAAATGCCGGGCTGGAAGAAGCACAAGCTGGAATCAAGATTGCAGGAGAAATAATAACCTCAGATATGCCGATGACACCACCCTTATGGCAGAAAGTGAAAAAGAACTGAAGAGCCTCTTGATGAAAGTGAAAGAGGAGAGTGAAAAAGTTGGCTTAAAAATCCACATTCAAAAAACTAAGATCATGGCATCTGGTCCCATCACTTTGTGGCAAATAGATGGGGAAACAATGGAAACAGTGACAAACTTTAATTTTTTGTGCTCCAAAATCACTGCAGATGGTGACTGCAGCCATGAAATTAAAAGACACTTGCTCTTTGAAAGAAAAGCTATGACCAACCTAGACAGCATATTAAAAAGCAGAGACATTGAGTTGCCAAAAAAGGTATGTCTATTCAAAGCTATGGTTTTTCCAGTAGTCATGTATGGATGTGAGAGTTGGACCATAAAGAAAGCTGAGAGCTGAAAAATTGATGCTTTTGAACTGTGGTGTTGGAGAAGACTCCTGAGTGTCCCTTGGACTACAAGGAGATCCAACCAGTCCATCCTAAAGGAAATCAGTCCTAAATATTCATTGGAAGGACTGATGCTGAAGCTAAAACTCCATTGCTTTGGCCACCTGATGTGCAGAACTGACTCATTTGAAAAGACGCTGATGCTGGGTAAGATGGAGAGCAGGAAGAGAAGGGGACGACAGAGGATGAGATGGTTGGATGGCATCACCAACTCAATGGACATGAGTTTGAGTAAGCTTTGGGAGTTGGTGATGGACAGGGAGGCCTGGCGTGCTGCAGTCCATGGGGTCGCAAAGAGTCGGACACGACTGAGCAACTGAACTAATGCGAGGAATGAAGTGCAGTGGTACAGATTCTAGGAGGAGGAAATAACATTTTTGTTTCTGAATAAGACTAAAGACGTATACTGTACTATATTGAGACCAAATCATGAAGATCATTGTTGACGTGAGAGGGAGATTGTTCCTTATTACTGTGGCAGTAGAGGAAACCTTTATTTTTAAAGCATGAAATCATATGCTTGGTTTGTGCCAGTGAAAGAAATCTCATTGTCTGTTGATAAACTGAGGTGAAGTATTTCAAGGAAGACATGTGAAAGGACTGAAATACTGTCAACACCGTATGAATAAGGAGAATGTGGGAGCTGGCAGCATCTTAAGGCCATTCGTGCACGAGACAGGAGACACATAGGACCAGTACACAGTGGAAGGTGTTTTCTTTACCAGTCAGCCATTTAAAGTTACGTTACGAACGTAAACTGAAACAGCAGCGAGAGTCCTCTCCACCTGTAAGACCACACTGATAGTACAGGGCATGAGCCACCAGCTCGGAGTCTAAATTGTTGCTACCTGTATGGGAGAGTGATCAGTTCAGTTCAGTCGCTCAGTCGTGTCCTATTCTTTGCAGCCCCATGAACCGCAGCATGCCAGGCCTCCCTGTCCATCACCAACTCCTGGAGTCCACCCAAACCCATGTCCATTGAGTCGGTGATGCCATCCAACCATCTCATCCTCTGTCATCCCCTTCTCCTCCTGCCTTCAATCTTTCCCAGCATCAGGGTCTTTTCAAATGAGTCAGCTCTTCGCATCAGGTGGCCAAAGTATTGGAGCTTCAGCTTCAACATCAGTCCTTCCAATGAACACCCAAGACTGATCTCCTTTAGGATTGACCGGTTGGGTCTCCTTGCAGTCCAAGGGACTCTCAAGAGTCTTCTCCAACACCACAGTTCAAAAGCATCAATTCTTCTGCGCTCAGCTTTCTTCACAGTCCAACTCTTACATCCATACATGACCACTGGAAAACCAATGCCTTGAGTAGATGGACCTTTGTTGGCAAAGTAATGTCTCTGCATTTTAATGTGCTCTATAGGTTGGTCATAACTTTCCTTCCAAGGAGTAAGCGTCTTTTCATTTCATGGCTGCAGTCAACATCTGCAGTGATTTTGGAGCCCTGAAAAGTAAAGTCAGCCACTGTTTCCACTGATTCCCCATCTATTTGCCATGAAGTGATGGGACCAGATGCCATGATCTTCGTTTTCTGAATGTTGAGCGTTAAGCCAACTTTTTCACTCTCCACTTTCACCAAGAGGCTCTTTAGTTCTTCTTCTCTTTCTGCCATAAGGGTGGTTGCCGGGAGCCGGTGTGAGGAGCTCCACCTGTGGCAAAGGTCATGAGGAAGGAGGCTCGGCATACGCAAAGGCGGGATCGAGCATCAGGAGTCCCCCTGGAAACTCTCGGCAGGTGGTGTCATTTAGATATCTGAGGTTGTTGATATTTCTCCCGGCAATCTTGATTCCAGCTTGTGCTTCCTCCAGCCCAGCGTTTCTCATGATGTACTCTGCATATAAGTGAAATAAATATTATTTACTTAGAGAGAGTGATCAGTAATTTACCAAAAGCCATGCAGTTTTGTATAGTATCAGATTGATAACCTTTGCTCAATGATAAAATTAGTGTATACACTGAAAGTAATTTTGCAAGGGTACTTTTCATAGTGTTATTTCAAATAAACATTGGAAATAAGGTCTAACTGTAGGAGCTTGGTTCAATAAATTATAGTGCATCCATAAATAAAATTCCCATGTAGTCACCAGAATAGCTAAATTAAAACTGATCAGTATTGACAAGTGTATAGAACAATCAGAACTCTCCAATATTATTAGTGGAAGTATAAAATGGCATATTTAGTTCAGAAAAGGATCTGGCAGATTCTTATGAAACTGAACATAGCTTAAACCCCATGGCTCAGCATTTCTAATAGTCATTTTCCTAAGAGAAATGAAAATGTAACACCACAGAAACACTTGTAAAAGAACCCACAGAGCAGTTGTATTCATAATAATCCAAACTGGAAATAGCCTTATTTCATCAATAGAATAGATCAATAAATAAACTGATATGTGTATGTAACGCAGTACTACTAAACAGTAACCAGGAGCAACACATGTACATGGAACAACATCGAGCTTTTGTCTGTGGGAAAGAAAAGAACAGTTGAAATACGAATTTGAGGAGTTTATAAAATGAAACCCCCTTAAGCAAAAGAACATACTAGACGTGACTCCGTTTCCTTAAGCCTGAGCCTTTGAGATCAAAGCAGTGAATGTGCGGGTAAGCACAGTGAATCCGGAAACTCGCTTTTCCAAGTTCTGCTGTAAACTGTGTAGGCCGACTCCTCTAAACAGCGCTCAAGTGAAGCCTTAAAGTAAATAAGAAACTGCAGAGAGTGCTCTCCTCCTCTTACGTTGCTGTGACCCTTGGGAGTCCTTGAGCTCTTGCTCTACTCAGGCTTAAGGTATATTTGGAAGAAATATATAAACTGTTTAAGTGTAAATCAGTGTTTTCCAAAGGCAAAATGAAATCTGTCTACTGTTGGCTCGTTTTTCACTTGTTTCTCTTATCCTGGAGTGTAAGAGCCCGTTGATTGTAAGATGCAGCGTCTTCTTGAACAAACTGAAATTCCACTGTCAAACTGTGACCGTCAGGTGGCCGCACTGGTCTCTTGTTGCGTTGAACTTTCTTTCATCTGTTCCAGTGTGTTTGGGAGTTTTTCCAGCGTTCACTGGCATTGCTTGATGTGTGCTCGGCAGTGTCTTGTCTGTCTTGTGTTGATAGGTTAGTACAGCGGCAGCTTCATCTTCTGTTAGGTATTTTTCTTTCTCTGGATGCAGAAAGCACTTGGCTGTTGTTCTGTGAGAAAATACGGGCGTGCACTCCTTCATCCAGGAGTGGGTATTGGCTCCCCTGCTGTCCAGGGTCACCCTGCGCCTGCTGCTCTGTCTCTGGCCCTTTCTGACTGACAAAGTCATGTCTTGTTTCAGTGCCAAACGATAGGAACATCATGGTGAAGACATTTCAGATGGCAATTAGAGTCAACACCGCGGTGCCTGTCATTCAGTTAAAGGCATGACGCTGTGAGCAGCTGTGATCGAGAGATGGTAGAACTGGAAGGAAAAATCTGCGTCTTAGAATCGAAATCTTAGAGTAGGAAAAATTGTATTGGAGTCAAACTATACATTTTTTTCCTCTCAAAAATTTCCTGTAGGCTAATCAGGGATTACATTTCCTCTTGCCTACAGCTTGTCCTTAGCATTCATGGTTCTTAGTTGTATTCTAGATTCTGTCAGTTGCCCAGGATAGAAATAGGACTCATCAGTAATCCTTAGGGTTGCTGCTGGTTTTTAATGAAATATGTTTTATTAAACAACGGACTGGAGAAAGAATGTTAGAGAGTTGAGAGATCTAGGTTCTAGTCACTTTTCTGCCACGAATTAACAATCTTAGTTTTTTCCCCTGTTAAATTGTTGGGTTATATCAGAGCTGTTTCAGTCCTAGCTACAATTTAGAATCACCAGCTGCTGCTGCTGCTAAGTCGCTTCAGTCGTGTCCGACTCTGTGCGACCCCATAGACGGCAGCCCACCAGGCTCCG
>NW_011494805.1:402156-407005 GCF_000754665.1 Bison bison bison | reverse complement strand
CAGGCTCCCCCGTCCCTGGGATTCTCCAGGCAAGAACACTGGAGTGGGTTGTCATGTCCTTCTCCAATGTGTGAAAGTGAAAAGTGAAAGTGAAGTCACTCAGTCGTGTCCGACTCTTTGCGACCCCATGGACTTTAGCCTACCAGGCTCCTCCGCCCATGGGATTCTCCAGGCAAGAGTATTGGAGTGGGTGGCTATTTCCTTCTCCATAGAATCACCTAGGTAGCTTTAAAAAAAACAGTCCTAAACGCCAACCCCAGACCAGCTGAGTCAGAAACTCTGGGCACTAGCAGCTCGTGAAAACTTGTCAGGTGATTCCAGTATGCATCTGTGAGTTGACCCCTGAGTAAGGTGATCCTTATCCCTTACATGAAAGCTTACATACTAAATTGGTTCAGGTCAGACTCTGGGGTCACCACCTGGGGTCTGAGTCCTGGCTTTGCTCGCATCGTTAGCGCACTGTGAGGTTTGCCGTGGTGGAGTGTAAAACCACTGTGATGGTGATGATGGCAGCAGCGCGTATCTCTTGACTGCTCTGCTGGCGGGTTCCAGGCACTGATTCTGAGTGCTTGTGTCTGTCCATTCAAGGAATCTTCACCATAGCTCTTTGAGGTAACTGCTGTAAATCTCATCTTGCAGAGGAGGCAGCAAGAGTGTAGATAAAATTAAGTAGTTTGGCCATGTTTACATGACGGTAGAGGCAGATTTAAGTCCAGGGAGTCTGGTTCTCTACTCTTAGAAATCAGAATACATGTCACAAGGGAAAGAGAAAGCCCTTAAAGCCTCCCCCAGGCAATCAGACACTGGGGTCATGATACACTCCTTAAACATTGGACTAAAAGCTTATAGCCCCAAAGTTCTGATTTAAGGAACTTCTTAGAATCTACAAGAGGACAAATAACAGAAAAAGTCTGATGTCTGCAGTCCTGTCATTGTATATGGGACACTGTTTGAGTTTCCTCGATACATTGCACAGAGGGAGAAAGTGAAGGGTTTTCTAACATCATGTGTCTCATAGGTGACTTCCCTGATAAACTTATTTGTTGTCCTTAACAATGTGGGGCCTCTTGTCCAGAAGCATTCACTGAACAGACAGCTGCCTGACATCTTAGATCAGATTTGGCTAGAAACCAGATCCATAGTCAGCCAGACTTTGAAGAAGAATTTGTCGTCAGCCTAAGGTGGAAGTGAGTTTCAAAGGGGAATGTCAGAGTGTTCTGAGCTGTGTTTGTTGAGCCAGTTTAGAATGCCTTTATACCCTCCTAATCTTTGTGTTGAAAACAAACTTGCCGTTTCTAACGGAAGTCAGCATTTCACATCATTACATATCAGCCGTGCTGAGGAATCAGAGGTTGGTAGAGACTTAGAAGGTATCAAAACAGCAACTGTATTATTTTGAAAATAAACCAGAGGATTAACTTAATCTGTTGCCCAGAAACAGTCAAAGAGGAATCAGATTGTACCTCACTGTTTTGTTTTTTTTTTTAATCTTTTGCTGTGTCATGTAGCAGGCTGGAAAAAACTGAACTTGTGAGGGAAATTGGTTATTCACTCACGCTCCCAACAATTATTAGGAAGTTTTGTAAGAACTTTTTAAGTAAATGTTTTGCTCTTTGCAGGTGGCGGGAAATAGCCCATTGCTGCAGCAGAGTTTTTGATGTTAAAGATCTTTCTCTTGCTCAGGTACTGCTTGGATGACCGGAAGGCGTTAGAGAGAGATGGGGGATTTTCAGAGCTGCAATCCCGTCTTATTCGTTATGAGACCCAGAGCACCTGCGCCAGGGGGAGTTCTCCGGGACCCACCGTGCTCAGCCCGCTTCCATCTCCTGCGGTTTTGTCAGAGCCCCTGAGTGTCCCTGACGGAGAAGCTCTGCAAAGGGAGCTCCGGACCGACGTCTCCCGAGTGAAAAGGAGATCAAAAGATGTGAACTGCCTTTATCCCCCCAAAAGGTGATATATGAAGTGCACAAAAATAGTATCTTGATGGAAAGTGTTTTAGTCTTAGGGTAATTTTTTTTCATATTAATCGTTCATATTTTTGAAGTTGCTTTCTGTGTGGACTTTATACGCTTTCATAGCGTAGATTGGTAACGCTTTCATACCAGGAGTTTGTTTCTTTTGTGAGCAGTTGATGATTATGCTTATAAGTTATAAAAAGAAATGACTTGGGGAAAATCACATTCTTTCTGGCTTTATAACTAATATACAGTCCATTGGCACAAGGGATTGTCAGGTTTTTAAACCATGGAACACTGGCGGTCTTCTCCATAGATAAAGCAGAGGAGATGCTCTATTGAAGAGGATATTGAGAGATGCAGTTTTTCTGCCTCCTCCCGCTGTCTGCTGCCTGCACTGGCCCCTTGAACAAGGGGCTTCAGGACTGCAGCTTACGATTGAATCCGCGCCTTGGCAGTGAAAGCACGGAGTCCTAACCACTGGCACCATTTTAAAATAACTTGTTTCATACAAAATATAGCTTTAAAGCCTACATAATACACCATAAAAATGAGATTATTCTAGCTACTTTATTTGCTAGCTAGATAAAATGTCCAAATACTTGAACAAAAATTAGAAGCTCATGAAATAAACAGCCTAATTTCTATTGAATTTATATATCTTTGGAACTTTTGTCAAATTTAGGTCTTTGGCACCTAAAGCAAACCTTAAATTCTTATCATATGTAAGCCTTTCAAAAAGTATCAAATATCTTAAAGTGAAACTGTCTTAAACAGTAATAAGTATTAAGGACTTTCCTGGTGGTCCAGTGGTTAAGATTCCATGCTTCCTGTGCAGGGAGCGCAGGTTTAATTCTGCACTAATCTTAGCGTGCATGTCATGCAGTGTAGCAATATATATATATATATATATAAGAATACTGTTTCCCTGATATGAAATAACTAAATTATTGTTATAAGGACTTTTCAAATTCATGATACTTTTTTCACCTGATAAAGCTAAAAAGCAAATCCATTAATATTTAGGATACTATGTTTTTTAGTAATTTTTTTACTTCTGACTGTGATTGATGTCTATGTGTTCTGGAAAAGAGAGTAACACTGTGTCCTATAGGTTAGCAGAATTGAAGAGTCTGAGACCCTTTCTTGGAAAAAGAAATTTAAACATCTTAGAAAAATCGAAACTAAAATCACTTTTATAGTTTTATTTCTGTTTGTTTTAACAGCTTATCTTCTACAAGTAGTTGAATGGCTATAACAAGCATGATTATTAGGGTTTCTTTATCAAAATTAACTTGTCTATAAACAGTACTGCCTGGAGTGCCATCTCTGGTTTATGTGAGAAATTGTAAATTGACAGGAAGGGAGACAGTAGTATCGCTTGTTGCTTTTCCTCTGAGCTAAAATCCTAGATTATTATTCATTGCTTTCTGTGTTCTCGTTTCTCATTTGAAGAACTAAAGGAGCAACTGTGTAATGCAATGTTGATTGCTTATTTAAGGCAGTAGTAACAAGAAATTGTGTTTGCTCTCCCGGGGTTTATATGTTGATGATTATAGCTGTAGTGTTGAGGAAAGAAAATGAACATGATTGGTGACTCCCTTAATCTGTGTTCTGGTCTTGCCCCCGCAACAGACTTGTGAGATCTGGAAGTTCAGATTCTCTTCTTTCTCAGACAAGTGGCAGTGGTCACCATCACCATGGGGTCCCTTCCAGAAAGCTGCGGGCAGAGCGGCCGTTACCTGTGACGTGTCCCTCTGCGCTGAGCAGTGAAACTCCCGGAGCCACTGCCAAGGCCGGCTCAGGTCCAAAAGCTGTGCGTGAATCAGAAACATCAAGGCCTGCGAAGGAATCCCGATCACAGAAGCACACGCGGGTAAAGATCCGCTTCCTGACTCTCTCAGTCTACACGGGAAGAAATGTTCTTATTTGATTCATTTCAGATGTTTGTCAAAAAAGTTTATCAATGAAATGAAGTGGTCTGTAATTTAAAATAATTTAAAATAATACCAAGGAGTTCACTGGTGGCCTCTTGGTGAGGATTCCAGGCTTTCACTGCTGTGGCCCAGATTCAGTCCCTGATTGGGAGCTGAGATCCTGCCCCGTGGTGCAGCCACATAATAATAGTTCAGTGAAAGAAGGGTAATGGGAAAGTGCAAGTCGGGGTGTGAAGGAGCAGAAGGAGCCCCAGATGGATCCTCCTTATATATATTTATATATATATATAACCAGCTCTTATATATAGTCTTCATATATATATAATTATATATATAGCCAGGTCTTATATATAGTCTATATATATATAAAACCAGCTCTTATATATAGTCCTCGTGTGTGTGTATATATATATATATATAGCCAGGTCTTATATATAGTCCTCACAGGAGACAGGGATCAAGACCATCCCCATGGAAAAGAAATGCAAAAAACCAAAATAGCTATCTGGGGAGGCCTTACAAATAGCTGTGAAAAGAAGAGAAGCAAAAAGCAGAGGAGAAAAGGAAAGATATAAGCATCTGAATGTGGAGTTCCAAAGAATAGCAAGAAGAGATAAGAAAGCCTTCCTCAGCGATCAATGCAAAGAAATAGAGGAAAACAACAGAATGGGAAAGACTAGAGATCTCTTCAAGAAAATTAGAGATACCAAGGGAACATTTCATGCAAAGATGGGCTCGATAAAGGGCAGAAATGGTATGGACCTAACAGAAGCAGAAGATATTTAGAAGAGGCAGCAAGAGTACACAGAAGAACTGTACAAAAAAGGTCTTCACAACCCAGATAATCACGATGGTGTGATCACTGACCTAGAGCCAGACATCCTGGAATGTGAAGTCAAGTGGGCCTTAGAAAGCATCACTACGAACAAAGCTAGTGGATGTGATGGAATTCCAGTT
>NW_011494805.1:400896-402056 GCF_000754665.1 Bison bison bison | reverse complement strand
AAGAAAGGCAATGCCAAAGAATGCTCAAACTACCTCACAATTGCACTCATCTCACACACTAGTAAAGTAATGCTCAAAATTCTCCAAGCCACGCTTCAGCAATACATGAACTTCCAGATGTTCAAGCTGGTTTTAGAAAAGTCAGAGGAACCAGAGATCAAAGTGCCAACATCCGCTGGATCATTGAAAAAGCAAGAGAGTTCCAGAAAAACATCTATTTCTGCTTTATTGACTATGCCAAAGCCTTTGACTGTGTGGATCACAATAAACTGTGGACAATTCTGAAAGAGATGGGAATACCAGACCACCTGACCTGCCTCTTGAGAAACCTATATGCAGGTCAGGAAGCAACAGTTAGAACTGGACATGGAACAACAGACTGGTTCCAAATAGGAAACGGAGTACGTCAAGGCTGTATACTGTCACCCTGCTTATTTAACTTCTATGCAGAGTACATCATGAGAAACGCTGAGCTGGAAGAAGCACAAGCTGGAATCAAGATTGCCGCGAGAAATACCAATCACCTCAGATACGCAGATGACACCACCCTTATGGCAGAAAGTGAAGAGGAACTAAAGAGCCTCTTGATGAAAGTGAAAGTGGAGAGTGAAAAAGTTGACTTAAAGCTCACATTCAGAAAACGAAGATCATGGCATCTGATCCCATCAGTTCATGGGAAATAGATGGGAAAACAGTGGAAACAGTGTCAGACTTTATTTTTGGGGGCTCCAAAATCACTGCAGATGGTGACTGCAGCCATGAAATTAAAAGACGCTTACTCCTTGGAAGGAAAGTTATGACCAACCTAGATAGCATATTGAAAAGCAGAGACATTACTTTGCCAACAAAGGTCCATCTAGTCAAGGCTATGGTTTTTCCAGTGGTCATGTATGGATGTGAGAGTTGGACTGTGAAGAAAGCTGAGCGCCCAAGAATTGATGCTTCTGAACCGTGGTGTTGGAGAAGACTCTTGAGAGTCCCTTGGACTGCAAGGAGAGCCAACCAGTCCATTCTAAAGGAGATCAGCCCTGGGATTTCTTTGGAAGGAATGATGCTAAAGCTGAAACTCCAATACTTTGGCCACCTCATGCGAAGAGTTGACTCATTGGAAAAGACTCTGATGCTGGGAGGGATTGGGGGCAGGAGGAGAAGGGGACGAC
>NW_011494805.1:393389-400610 GCF_000754665.1 Bison bison bison | reverse complement strand
ATATAATGATTTATATATATATATATATATAAAACCAGCTCTTACATGTAGTCCTGATACATGTATATATATATATATAGAGAGAGATTTTGTTACAAAATATATTCTCTTTATAGTGTTTGAAATTTTCCATAATAAAAAACAAGGACACACCTGTGTATACCTATCCCTGCTGTGTGTACCATTCCCATTCTGATGTTGACTCAGAGCTCAGCACATGAGACCCTCTCTTGGGACGCTTCAGTCCTCTCTGCCCGACAGCTACCCTGTGACATGTGAGTGTGTCACTGTTTCAGGTCTCTTCTTCTCAATGGTTTGGTCTTAATGAGCTTATCTGTCTTTAGCATAGCTACACGGTTGTGTGATTTACAGAGCTGAGCTCTCAGGGTAAGAAACACTAGTCACATGTTATGTTGTATTCAAGATACTGAAAGAAGTAGTTGCTGAAACCCTGAAGAAGCACGGGATCACGGAGGCTCACGGGTGCTTCTCTGCTTGCAGCCAGCGTCTCTTTGAGATCTCCAAGTTCTACCTAAAGGTACAGTGTCTTCTCTACTGACGGCAAAATCGAGGTCATGTTCTAATGTTCCTAATTGACTCAAGGTAATATGAATTGAATATTTTTTACTCTGACAACTTATTGCCACATTTTTTAATGGAGGTAGAAAAACTGGAGTCAGAATACTTTATGGTTGATTTTAGTTCTCATATATAGAGAATGGTACCTTAACTGACACCCCCAGTGTTTGCCTAACAGGTCATTGACTTGAGTTGATCATAAGCTCAGCTTATTTTATGTACTCAGGTAATCTTAGTATATCGTGAAGGTACCTGACAGAGTGTCAAAACATACAGTTTCTAGTTCTGGATCCACTAATAGCTCGTTGTAGTACAGACAGACCGACCGTTCAGATAACCGTTTTGTGAAACTTCAGTGGTGTTAGATTTTTATGTGGGTTTTTGATTAAAACTGCAGATGGACCACAGGTGGAACACTTTGAGTTCCCTTGTAGAATCTCTCGAGAAAGACAGTACTGAAGTTACAAAAGCCAAGAAAAGAAGAAAGGAAGACCGTGGCGGTGCTGTCACACGTTGGCGCAGGAAGCACGTGGATGCGTGTTGCGGCTGAGCAGCAGTGACAGCCTCGATGCCCGCCTGGGGCTGAGAGTCCAGACCCAGCACGGTCTCGGGCTTGCTTGGAGCCTGGGGACACCAGGTGTTGTGGAAGGCGGGGGCAGAGTGCCATGAAGAGCAGGAGTTAGAGAGAGGTCCGCAGAGTGAACGGGGAGCCTTCAGCCTGCTCTGCACACCTTTCCCCACAGCGTTCGCTGAGGATGGCTGTATTACCCGTGGCTTTGCTCTCTCCCACCCTGCGGCAGTGTGGGAAACAGTCCCTGGAGGAGAAACGCGTGGGAGGCCGCAGTGAAAAGGCCAATGACCTCTTATTCCCCTACGTTACAAAGGTGCCAGTGAATAAGCTCTGCACACACAGAAGTTCCAGTAAGATTTTTATTGTCTCATTTTAAAATATGACTGGAAGGGATGTCCCTGGAAGCCCAGTGGCTAAGACTGTGCTTCTGCTCCAGGGAGCATGGGTTTGATCCCTGGACTGGGAACTATGATCCCATGTGCTGTGTGCTACAGCGGAAACAATTTTAAAATGTCTGTGTGACCAGACAGCTGAGACTCGGCAGAGTTCTGAGGAAAGCGTCTAACTCAGCAGGTGTCAGAACATAAAGGAGCAGAGGGGGCGCGGGAGGAGCAGAAGCCTGAAGAGAACACCATGAAAACTGGATGTCAGGAAGGAGACAGTCGCATGTACAAAACCGGAATGTGATGCTGTTTGCAAGAACTATAGAATGTGAAATTTCCTTAAAATTAAAAATACAGTAAAATCACTAATAGTCAACAGTGAGAGTAAGAAATTTGCCAGAAGTTAGTATTACTGACAAAATTGAGGAGAAAAACATTAAACGTGAGATAAGGAAATGGGGGAATTAATCTGAAAGATCCATTATGCTCATAATAGAGACGAGAGGAGAGAAAACCTTCAGAAATACACAAGGCATTCCAGAACCGAAGGATGCAAACCTCCTGCTGGAAAGGGCACATAGCTCGTCCTGCCTGGAGGGTGGCAGTTCTGCAAGCCCGTCACTGTGGAAGGTCACATCTCCTGGAGGGGGAGAGTAGTTCCATAGAAGTTTTCTGGGAGAGAAGCAGTTGACATAAAGATTCAAGAATAAGGTTGGCATTGGACTTTTCTAGTAGCCTCGCATGCCAGATGGTAGAACATCATCTTCACATTCTGAAGGAAAGTGGTTTACCTGGTATTTTTTATCTGGCCCAGAAGTCAGTCACAGGGCTTTCCCGGTGGCTCAGTGAGGAATCCACCTGCAATGCAAGAGACCCAGTTTCAGTCCCTGGGTTGGGAACATCCCCTGGAGAAGGGAATGGCTACACTCCAGTGTTCTTGCCTGGAGAATCCCATGGACCGAGGAGCCTGGTGGGCTACAGTCCGCGGGGTCGCAAAGGGTTGGACACGGCTGAGCGACTGACACACACAGAAGCCAGTCAAGTGTGAAGATTCAGTAGAGTACACGGCTGAGCGACTGACACACGGAAGCCAGTGAGGTGTGAAGATTCAGTGGAGACGCTTCAGGCACGAAAGGTCTCAAAAATTTTGTCACCTGTGTAACCTTTAATGAATTTGTGAGAAGATGAAATTCAGTAGAACAAGGGACTTACTCAAGAAATAAAAGAAAAACTACCTAGACTGGGAAAGATATGTTCCAGTGGGACCTAGTCCAGGAAGCAGCTGGACCAAACTGCAGCAGGCCGACGGAGAAGGGGCTCCAGGGTTTAAAGAATGCAGTTAAGAAAACCAGCGCAGAAACGAAAAGCTGAAGGGACGATTACCCGGTCTCCGAGAGTGTTTGAAGAACTTTGATGTACATTTAATCAGTCTTTTTAATCAGAGTTGTGGGGCTAGGGGCAGAATTATGTACCTGGAAAGCTAAGCCAATATAGTTCAACCACAGGATAAATGAAACATTAGATGAAAGAGAAATTATAACCATAATATGTTACTTAGCTTGGGAGTAAACTTTATTTGCTTAAGCATAAAATGCAAACATTGACTGTTTACTAATTAAAAAAAAAATTGTGGTGCAGCTGTTACTGAGAGGAAACGAAGGGAGGTGGGAGGATTCAGAGGCCTGAATCCAGGGTAACAGCAGTCACTGTCTGAAAGTGTGAAGTCACACAGTAGCAGTAATAAGTGTATTATCCAGAAACACGGAGGTAGAGCAAGAGAAACAGAAGAGAGCACTGAAAGTGACTGCTTCGACGGAGCATGACTTGGAAGCACAGCAGAGGACAGCTTTTTTTGTAAAACAAGTGAATTTTTTAAATTTTATGGTTAAACTTGTTATAGGTTATTAACTTTTTAAAAGTCAGAGATTTCAGTTTTATGTCCAGTGTAATCCCCTCTGTGTCTGGAGTGAAATAGCCAGTAAGAAGAGAGAGGTGAAAGGTGTTTTATCTGAAAAATAAACATTAATTGTATGTCCGTCTCCTGAGTAATGAAGCATTAGTGAGTACACATAGCCGACGATGGAGAAGGAAACAGCAGCCCAGTCCAGCGTACTAGGCAGGAGAACCCCATGGACAGTGGAGTCTGCTGGGCTGCAGTCCATGGGGTTGCAGAGTCAGACACGACTGAGCGCCTGAGCACATGTGCACAGCTGAGGATGGGTGTGGGTCTAGCCGGTGCTGTTGGGTTTATGAGCTCAGAGCAGCATGGACTTATGTACAGACAGGTGTATTTTGGTTAGAGAACTTTGGCCTTCCGGGGCGGAACTAAATGATAATCTCTTGCTGTGATTTCTCCCTCTTCACATTGATGATTATAGAATGATTTAGGATCATGTCAGGTTTATTTAGGAGAAGGCGATGGCACCCCATTCCAGTACTCTTGCCTGGAAAATCCCATGGATGGAGGAGCCTGGTGGGCTACAGTCCATGGGGTCGCTAAGAGTCGGACATGACTGAGCGATTTCACTTTCACTTTTCACTTTCATGCATTGGAGAAGGAAACCGCAACCCACTCCAGCATTCTTGCCTGGAGAATCCCAGGGACGGGGGAGCCTGGTGGGCTGCCATCTATGGGGTCACACAGAGTCGGACACGACTGAAGCGACTTAGCAGCAGGTTTATTTAATAATGACTTGTTCTTTGTAATTTAATGTACAGATTTAAAATGCTCTGTTTTCTTATGTTTAGGATCTTAAAACTTCAAGGGGTCTATTTGAAGAAATGAAGAAAACAACAAACAACAATGTTGTGCAGGTAAGCATGCCGTGAGTGCATCCAGTTAGGCTGCCGTCTTATTTGCGGGCGGCCAGGAGGCGTAGTACACGCAGTGAGAATTAGTGAGTGGTCTGTTCAGCTGTGTCCCTGTGACCACTCGTTAAATAGCTTAATGGACTTACGTAAGTAGGGTCTTGAGTAGTATTTAAGAGATTTCTCTGTTAACAAAAGAGCTTCTAAATTAATGTTCAGAAAGAAAAAGAATAATCCAAAGAGCTGGAAAAATTAATCCATTTTGATTAGCTGTTTTCAAAGCTTGGTTTAATTCTATTTTTAGTGATCCTTTAAAAACAAATTTTCAAATACGGGTGAGAAAAGAGAGCAGTATCTTCATTTTGTCCAGTGAGCACACCACCATTGTATTCTGCAACATAAAAAAGTTCACCAAAAAGTGTTCTTTAGCAAGAAAATGTGTGATTTTTTTTTCTGTTTAAAAATTCATGATATAATATGTAAATACATATGCAAAGAAACACATACAACTAAAAAAAAAAAGAATTTTAAAAGATTCAGGCTGAGAAAGAAAACATTTAAGAACCCTGGAAGCCCCAAAGAGTCTCTTCCCCACCGCATCCTACTCTGTCACCTCTGGAGGTAAATGCTATATTGATGTTTTTGTGTTTGATAATCCTTTAATTTTTTAAACTGTAGTTGGTGTGTAATACTGTGTGGGTTACAGGTGTACGGTATAGCGGCTCACAGCGTTTGCAGGTTTTGCACTCTCAGTCCTCGTGAAATCCTGGCTGTACTCCCTGTGCCGCACAGTGTCCTTGTAGCTCCTTTGCTACAGAACAGCTTGTGCTTTACTCTCCTCCTCCTGGACTGCCTCTCCCTCTTCCCCCTCCCCACCAGTAAAGGGTACTTTTAAGATAAAATGTATTTTTTAAGAGTCTGATGTGTTATTTTTTGTCTTAAATTTTCTACCATGCTCTTTTGAACAATGTATTTTTCTATCGCTTTTGTTTTCAAAAGAATGTACCATAATCATATTTTTTCTCCCCGTAGGTAATTGAATGGGTGTTAGAAAAAGCAAGCAAGAAATAACACAGAATCATTCCCTTTGGATGATTATAAATTGGATGGATCTATTATATACCACTTCCTTCCTTAGTTTGAAAATTACACATTTCAAACTTTATTCAAAGAATTAATGTTCCATTTCTAAGGAATTTCATAAATACCCTGTACTTATATAGTTTTGAAGTTGCTCAGTTAATGTAATTTTAGTTTGTATACTTAACAGTTTTACTATATTTTAATTTTTAAAGTTAATATTTTTGTGTATGTTTAAAAATTTTACTCTTGGTTATTTAATTATTTCAATAAATAGAAAAACATATTTCTTTACTTCTTGGTAAATGTCTTTGTTGTTAGGTATATTTAAACTGCTGAGTCTTAAGTAAGACATCGCCAGTGGCTTTTCTCAGGTGTTACTACAGCTTGACTTATTGGATGACCCTTGGTTTAGAAAATATTGGCAAAAAATTCGTATAACATTAGTCATGCTCCCTTAACCCCTGCCCTGGAGTCAGCACTGTTGGAGCTATTGATGTTTATTTGGGATGAAAAAAAGAGCAAAAATTGTGAAAATAAGACATAGTGAAAATGACTTAAGTACCTACTCCCAGAAAAAAAAAATGTTTTCCCATGACAGTAAATTTGGAAAATGTGGAAAACACTAAGGAGAATGGAAAAAATTCCAATACTGTTCTGTCTACATAAACATTATATTTATTTTTAAAATTGCGGTCATATGTGTGATATGTATGTATATTAATTTATAGCCTGCTTTTCACTTAACAATGTGATATAACAATATGATTAAAATGATTTTTATATCATATCATTAATAACTGCATAATTCAAATGAATCAGTTTATTTAACCAATCCTGCATTGTTGGACATATGAGTTTAATATTTGCTTATTGTAAATGGAACTTAAATGAATATTTCTGGTACATCACTGATTATTCCTTAGTACAGCTTTTTCAGGGTGGAGTCTGCAGGTGTCTGAATGTACTGCTTTAACTTAACTTCAGTGCTGTGCTCACACTTAATAACTTTTGTGAATGTCCCATAAAAATACTGGAAATGGCAACCCACTCCAGTGTTTTTGCCTGGAGAATCCCAGGGACAGAGGAGCCTGGTGGGCTACAGTCCACGGGGTCGCAAGAGTTGGACACGAGTTAGCGACTGAACCACCACTGCCACCATAAAAATACTTCAAAGTAAAAAGTACTCAAGATACTCGAGATAAATGTGAAAGCAGGTAACAGGAGCGATCTAAAAGGCCTAGGGACTTCAGGTCTGTTTCTGGCACGGACTGAACTCACGGGAGGAGCTGCAGGCCGGGCGGAACTCCAGCTGCGTGAGCCGCGTGCCTGTGTCCAGGAGAGGACCCTGCTGGCCGGGCCTGTCCATCTGTAGGACACCCACGCGCGGGACCTCAAAAGGCAGACCCGAGGGAGAATAGAGCAGAGCGCAGGCCTTGGCTCTTCGGATGTTAATTCCTGTAAAACTTGCATTCCCTGAGAGGACCTTAGAGAAAAAGGGAGCCAGCCACAGGGCCAGACTGGCTCAGCCTGTTCCACAGTGATGGTACGTTTGGGAAAATTGTTGTGTACATCACCTGGAAAAGAGAAGTTGGCTTCCTTGTGGCTCAGATGGTAAAGAATCTGCTTGCAGTGCAGGAGACCCGGGTTCAATTCCTGGGTGCTCAAGATTCCCTAGAAAAGGGCATGGCAACCCGCTCCAGCGTTCCTGCCTGGAGAGTCCATGGACAGAGAAACCTGGTGGGCTACAGCCACGGGGTCGAAAAGAGTCAGACACGACTGACTGACTAAGCACACACA
>NW_011494805.1:392782-393289 GCF_000754665.1 Bison bison bison | reverse complement strand
GCGAGGCTCAGCTGACGATTATCAAGCAGATGAGTGGGCAGGTGTCGCGAGGCTCAGTTGGCGATTATCAGCCAGAGGATCCGGCAGGTGTCTCGCGGCTCAGCTGGCGATTATCAAGCAGATGAGTGGGCAGGTGTCGCAAGGCTCAGCTGACGATTATCAGGCAGAGGAGAGGGCAGGTGTCGCGTGGCTCAGCTGGCGATTATCAAGCAGATGAGCGGGCAGGTGTCATGTGGCTCAGCTGGCGATTATCAAGCAGATGAGCGGGCAGGTATCGCGCGGCTCATCTGGTGATTATCAAGCAGATGAGCGGGCAGGTTTCATGTGGTTCAGCTGGCGATTATCAAGCAGATGAGCGGACAGGTGTCATGTGGCTCAGCTGCTGATTATCAAGCAGATGAGCGGGCAGGTGTCATGTGGCTTAGCTGGCTATTATCTAGCAGATGAGCGGGCAGGTGTCATGTGGCTCAGCTGGCGATTATCAAGCAGATGAGCGGGCAGGTGTCA
>NW_011494805.1:392274-392682 GCF_000754665.1 Bison bison bison | reverse complement strand
AGTCGTGTCCACCTCTTTGCGACCCCATGAATTGTAGCACGCCAGGCCTCCCTGTCCATCACCAACTCCAGGAGTTCACTCAAACTTAGGTCCAGCGAGTTGGTGATGCCATCCAGCCATCTCATCCTCTGTCGTCCCCTTCGCCTCCTGTCACCAATCCCTCCCAGCATCAGAGTCTTTTCCAATGAGTCAACTCTTCACATGAGGTGGCCAAAGTATTGGAGTTTCAGCTTTAGCATCAGTACTTCCAATGAACACCCAGGACTGATCTCCTTTAGAATGGACTGGTTGGATCTCCTTGCAGTCCAAGGGACTCTCAAGAGTCTTCTCCAACACCACGGTTCAGAAGCATCAATTCTTGGGCGCTCAGCTTTCTTCACAGTCCAACTCTCACATCCATACATGACC
>NW_011494805.1:387896-392174 GCF_000754665.1 Bison bison bison | reverse complement strand
GTGGTGTCATCTGCATATCTGAGGTTATTGATGTTTCTCCCGGCAATCTTGATTCCAGCTTGTGCTTCATCCAGCCCAGCGTTTCTCATGATGTACTCTGCATGTAAGTTAAATAAGCGGGGTGACAATATATAGCCTTGACATACTCTGTTTCCTATTTGGAACCAGTCCGTTGTTCCATGTCCAGTTCTGTTTCTTCTTGACCTGCATATAGGTTTCTCAAGAGGCAGGTCAGGTGGTCTGGTATTCCCATCTCTTTCAGAATTGTCCACAGTTTATTGTGATCCACACAGTCAAAGATAGCAGAAATAGATGTTTTTCTGGAAGTCTCTTGCTTTTTCGATGATCCAGCAGATGTTGGCAGTTTGATCTCTGGTTCCTCTGCCTTTTCGAAAACCAGCTTGAACATCTGGAAGTTCACGGTTCACGTATTGCTGAAGCCTGGCTTGGAGAATTTTGAGCATTACTTTACTAGCGTGTGAGATAAGTACAATTGTGTGGTAGTTTGAGCATTCTTTGGCATTGCCTTTCTTTGGGATTAGAATGAAAACTTACCTTTTCCAGTCCTATGGCCACTGCTGAGTTTTCCAAATTTGCTGGCGTATTGAGTGCAGCACTTTCACAGCATCATGTTTCAGGATTTGAAATAGTTCAACTGGAATTCCATCACCTCCACTAGCTTTGTTTGTAGTGATGCTTTCTAAGGCCCACTTGACTTCACATTCCACGATGTCTGGCTCCAGGTGAGTGATCACACCATTGTGATTATCTTGGTCGTGAAGATCTTTTTTGTACAGTTCTTCTGTGTATTCTTGCCACCTCTTAATATCTTCGCTTCTGTTAGGTCCATACCATTTCTGTCCTTTATCGAGCCCATCTTTGCATTAAACGTTCCCTTGGTATCTCTGATTTTCTTGAAGAGATCTCTAGTCTTTCCCATTCTGTTGTTTTCCTCTATTTCTTTGCATTGATTGTTGAAGCCTTTCTTATCTCTTATCTCTCCAAAGAAGAGCTCCCTTCTTTGGAGCTCTGCATTCAGATGCTTATATCTTTCCTTTTCTCCTTTGCTTTTTACGTCTCTTCTTTTCATAGCTATTTGTAAGTCCTCCCCAGACAGCCATTTTGCTTTTTTGCATTTCTTTTCCATGGGGATGGTCTTGATCCCTGTCTCCTGTACAATGTCACAAACCTCTGTCCATAGTTCATCAGGCACTCTATCAGATCTAGTCCCTTAAATCTATTTCTCACTTCCACTGTATAATCATAAGGAATTTGATTTAGGTCGTACCTGAATGGTCTAGTGGTTTTCCCTACTTTCTTCAATTTAAGTCTGAATTTGGCAATAAAGAGCTCATGATCTGAGCCACAGTCAGCTCCGGGTCTTGTTTTTGCTGACTGTATAGAGCTTCTCCATCTTTGGCTGCAAAGAATATAATCAATCTGATTTCGGTGTTGACCATTTGGTGATATCCATGTGTAGAATCTTCTCTTGTGTTGTTGGAAGAGGGTGTTTGCTTTGACCAGTGCGTTCTCTTGGCAAAACTCTATTAGCCTTTGCCTGCTTCATTCCATATTCCAAGGCCAAATTTGCCTGTTACTCCAGGTGTTTCTTGACTTCCTACTTTTGCATTCCAGTCCCCTATAATGAAAAAGACATCTTTTTTGGGTGTTAGTTATAAAAGGTCTTGTAGGTCTTCATAGAACTGTTCAACGTCAGCTTCTTCAGCGTTACTGGTTGGGGCATAGACTTGAATTACTGTGATATTGTATGGTTTACTTTGGAAACGAACAGAGATCATTCTGTCGTTTTTGAGATTGCATGCAAGTACTGCATTTCTGTCTCTTTTGTTGACCACGATGGCTACTCCATTTCTTCTGAGGGATTCCTGCCCGCAGTAGTAGATATAATGGTCATCTGAGTTAAATTCACCCGTTCCAGTCCATTTCAGTTTGCTGATTGCTAGAATGTCGACGTTCACTCTTGCCATCTCCTGTTTGACCACTTCCAATTTGCCTTGATTCGTGGACCTGACATTCCAGGTTCCTATGCAATATTGCTCTTTACAGACCTTGCTTCTATCACCAGTCACATCCACAACTGGATTTTGCTTTGGCTCCATCCCTTCATTCTTTCTGGAGTTATTTCTCCACTGGTCTCCAGTAGCAATTTGGGCACCTACCGACCTGGGGAGTTCCTCTTTCAGTATCCTATCATTTTGCCTTTTCATACTGTTCATGGGGTTCTTAAGGCAAGAATAGTGAAGTGGTTTGCCGTTCCCTTCTCCAGTGGACCACATTCTGTCAGATCTCTCCACCATGACCCGCCCGTCGTGGGTGGTCCCACAGGGCATGGCTTAGTTTCACTGAGAGACCAGGCTGTGGTCCGTGTGATTAGATTGACTAGTTTTCTTTGATTATGGTTTGTGTGTCTGCCCTCTGATGCCTCTCGCAACACCGACTGTCTTACTTGGGCTTCTCTTACCTTGGACGTGGGTTATCTCTTCACGGCTGCTCCAGCAAGGAGATACCCCTCGTCCAAGGTAAGGAGCAGCGGCCGTGCTTTGCTGAAGCACACACATACAACCTGGAAAAGAGAAGTGGTACCAAATGAACTCATGGATCTAGTTAAGGTTGGTTCCAAACAGAATGCTGAAAGTGTCAGTGAGCCATTTGTTTGCTTATTTGGCTGAAAACAATAAAGGCACAGGACAAGATACATGAACTAGAGGAGGGAATGTTCAGTTTTCTAGCAGAATTTTGAGGTGATACAGAAGACTTGGAACATTCTGGATTGGAAAATAAAATGTTTTCCCACTTCATTTCCAGTGGCAAAAGGTTCTCCAAGTAAGTAATAGCCTCAAGATCAAACCAAAGGTTCAGTGATAAATGCTTCATTAAAACCTTAGAAATACTTAAACCCTTTCAGCAAGACAAAAGGACTTCTGTGAATCTTAAGGGTGTTGCCCCACAGCACTCTGACAGCCAAAGAGGCCCTGTCTGGTGGGTGTGGTTTTCATCTGACAGACTAGACTGTGACTTTGGATACACAGAAAGCCCACAAGTCTTACCTTTATTGGCATGTAATTCGCATATTATGAAAGTCACCCCTTACGGTATATAATCTAGTAGGTTTTAGTATATCCACAAAGTTGTGTAATCATCACCACCGTCTAACTCCCTCAGCTTTCCATCACCCCAGTAGAAATTCCGTATCTACGAGCAGTCATTTCTGTTCACCCCTGGCAGGCACCCGTCTCCTCTCTGTTCTCTGGATTTGCCTGTTCTGGACATTGGACGGACAGGGACTAGTACAGTGTGGTCTTCTGTCTCCAGTTTCTCCTACTTGTTTAGGCTCAGACTCTGGACTGCAGCCTGCCAGGCTCCTCTGTCCATGGCATTTTCCAGGCGAGGATACTCGAGTGGGTTGCCATTCCCTCCTCCAAGGGATCTTCCTGACCCAGGGATGGAACCCACATCTCGACACTGGCAGGCAGATTCTGTGCATGAGGTGTCCGGGGCTCACCCGTGTTGTAGCCTGTCAGCGTGTCATTGTATGACCCTGTCACAGTTGTTTTTCCATTCACCAGTCGATGGACACGGCTGGGTCCCCATTTTGGCTGTCGTGAGAATGCTGCTGTGGACATTGTGTGCAAGTTTTGGCACAGATGTATGTTTTCCATTATCCTGGGCATATGCCTAGGACTATACAGTGACTGTAATTTTTGAGAAGATGGCAGACTGTTTTCCACAGCAGCTCCAATTTCTCCACCTCCTTGCTGATTCTTGTTAGCATTTATCTTTTGACAGATGATAGGAAATGTGAGGTAAGATCTCATAGTGGCTTTGACTTGCATTTCTCTGATAAGTAATGTTGAGCATCTTTTCATGCACTTATTGGCCAGCTGGATATTTTCTTTCAGGGAAATGTCCACCAAATGCTTTCTTAAGGACTTTTCAGTGGGCTTATTTCTCTTTTTATTGTTGAATTGTAAGAGTTCTTTATAGTTTCTGGATCCTAGTCCCTTATCTATGATTTGCACATATTTCCTCCGGTTTTCAAATAGTAAAAGACTTCTCAACCCCAGCCTGCTGTTTTTATTACAAGTAACTTGAACACAAACCAAGTTCTGGTACTAAAGAGAACTTGAGTATTTGGAGCTTGGTGTATAGATAAAATCCCGTGAAAATGTAGTTAAAATGAGGGTTGAAAGCCCTGAGCCCAGGTGACGACCCAGCATGAAACTGTACACACAGAAGCAGCAGGTGGCGCCCCGCCCC
>NW_011494805.1:387569-387796 GCF_000754665.1 Bison bison bison | reverse complement strand
GGGCAGGTGTCGCGAGGCTCAGTTGGCGATTATCAGGCAGAGGAGCCGGCAGGTGTCTCGCAGCTCAGGTGGTGATTATCAAGAAGATGAGTGGGCAGGTGTCGCACGGCTCAGCTGGCGATTATCAAGCAGATGAGCAAGCAGGTGTCGTGAGTCTCAGCTGACGATTATCAAGCAGATGAGTGGGCAGGTGTCGCGAGGCTCAGCTGGCGATTATCAGGCAGAGG
>NW_011494805.1:366948-387469 GCF_000754665.1 Bison bison bison | reverse complement strand
TATTTAACTCACATATGAAGTTTACAGGGTGGCCACAGCGCTATAAACAGGCACATTTTATAAACTCATAAAGCACGTCCTCACCCCAGTCCACTCCAGTCCCCTCAAGATAGAATATCTAGTATCTGTAAAACAAGGGCCAGAAAGGCCCCACTCATTAATTGTAGAGGACTCCTGCCCATTAAGACCGTTCCTTCTGACTTCAACCAAGCAAGGTCAACAAGCTTTTGGACAAAGCAGCGTGCATTTTTTTCAGCATTTCAGTGCATCAGTTGATATAATTAAATGCCTCTGGCTGAATGGTTTTTAAAATAGATGTATAGTTTTGTTTCTCCTACTTAGTCAAGGCAGAAAAAGAAACTTGATATCTGTATTCCTGTTGGGTTTCTTTAAATTCCCATGGGATGGTTTAGACCTCCGTCACCACACCAAAGGGCTCACCTAATTAACAATTGGGCAGCTTCCCTCCCTCCAAGTGTAGTTTAAGACATCATTCACTGGAGTTGGTTTACACCTAAAAGAACAGACATTGTGAATTTAATAATTCATCAATTCAAATATGAGACAGTTGATCACAGAGGGAACTGGACAAAAACAAATCCCCCAAAATGACTCAGTTGATTCGCTGTCTGTACCCAGGTATGATCCAGATGTATGAGTTTGTGTTATTCACATCATTCATAATGCACATCAAGACAAGATTAAAATCTACAGCGTGAAGTAGTAACTTGTTGAATTCAAATTGAAGGAGAAAAGAATATTTGAATTGATTCATCATAGCCACTCTGATATGATACAATTTAATTTTGAAGAAGAAAAATGATTTATATACACATTTCTTAGTAAAATTTTCTATTTCTTGCTAATAACATTTTAATTCAGAAAATGCATTGATTTTATTCAAATATATTTTTCTAAAATATAAATATTTAAATTAAACTTTTATAAATGCAGAGAATGTAGTTTCTTTTGAACCCCACCCAGATATTAATCAGTCTAAAACTCAAGTGATGAAGAAATAGTATTTGTAATTATGATCATTTTAATGTGTCTATAAATATATAATAGGACCTTTGCAACTTAATTATGAGTAATTAACTCACACTTCATATAGTATGGAGCACCTTAGATTACATATTGTTGAACTATTGGCATTAATATCTGTATTTTCATGTTATTTACAATACATAAGTATAGTTCTCTTGTATAACAACTTTCCAGTGATTTTGAAAATATATCATGAAAGAGTGCATTACAATTTACAGATGCATCAAAGCTTTCCTACAACATTGAGGCTGGGACTTCACTCTTCAGCATTTTAAAATAGGAAACAAAATCAGTGTTAAAGCTATGTTTTCCAAAGTGATTGTTTTGTTGTGTGTGTGTGTGTTTAGACACTAGTTTCATAAGGTGTCTTAGAAAGTAGTTCTGTAGACGTGTTAGGAATGACATAGGATCATCCCTGTGTGTTCGGATCATTTCCCCTGCAGAACTGCGATATGCAGTAAAGTCTCTGAAGAGGGCTGCAACCATGAACTCTGTTTAACATTTTTTAATGCAGTATATAACAGTTTTTGATTACTAACCCTTTTATTTCCCTCTACACAAAATACCATTCAATCAATACCCTTTGGAACTTGAATTAATGTTACTTGTATTACTCTGGGGAAACATCTATCTAAAATAAAATGCTGATCTAAAGTAAAACTCCATAAACACACGTGTCTGAGTGAACAAAATCACTTGTTAAATCTTTCTGCATAGCTCTCTGAAAAGACACACAAATCTAACCTGGAACATTTGTCTGTGTGAACTACAGAGGAGAGAAGTGTTGCAAATACAGAAATTCTAGAGCTAATTCTCAAGATTTGAGGCAAGTGACTTTAAAATCGAATAACAGGTTGTTTTCAGTGACTGTGTTCTGAAAGATAAAAGCAAAAGTGTTAAATCAATAAGACTGTGCTGTCTGGCACCTCCCTGGTGGCTCAGACAGTAAAGCGTCTGCCTACAGTCGGGAAGCTCCTCTAGAGAAGGAGATGGCACCCCACTCCAGTACTCTTGTCTGGAAAAATCCCATGGACGGAGGAGCCTGGTAGGCTACAGTCCGTGGGGTCGCAAAGAGTCGGACACAATTGAGTGACTTCACTATGCTGTCTGAAAATATTCTTGTAGAAAAATATCAGGTCATTATATTATTTCCCTGGAATTCCAAAAGAGCTGTGAGTGCTATTCATGGGTTTGGTTATAATACTGGCTCTCTGTGTAAAACTCAGTATTAAACAGAATCATATAAGGCTCTATTACTTGCTTGAAAATGCATGCATACAGCACAGGCGGAAATAAGGGCCAATACATTGCTCAGCACTTCCACTGAAAACCACAAAATGGGTACAAGTTAACCCCCCGTGAATTATTATATATATATCTCAAATGACAATCTTTTTAAAAAAATCCGTAATTTGCTTTCTATAAATAAAGCTCTAAGTCATGGCTCTAAAATAGCAGGCCTTGGTATAAGTGTAGTCCCAGAATGAATTCTTTCATGCAAACCACTCTTCAGCAAAGCTTTGCAATTTAAGCAGCCTACTCTGGCTCAGAATCTACTGGCTTACAGCTCAGAGAAGTATCTGATGTGTGAATTCCCACTCATATGCTCATGAGAACACATCCTTCTACATCACTGAAAGGTAATTCATTAAGAAAAAGTAACAGCTGTTTCATACTTAAATCAAAGGTGGGTTTGCATTGAGTCCTTTCCTTACCAGTGGAAGTCAGCTCAGAAGTAGGAAATGGGGCACAGTAAAACGCGGGGTCCTTACTCCTGGGGTTGGGGGTGGTGGCGGAAAACGTCCTTTTCTCATCTGTTCAGCCCTGGCTGAGCAGGTGAACCAGTTGCCTAGAAACTATGCTTAAGAGCTGCACATGCTGTTTCAGTAGCATGTCCTTGGTTGTCGTTATCTAAGAGCTGTGCTGTGTATTTCCAATCAGCCTCACCGCTCTACCCTTTTACTGTGCTAAAAAAACAGTTTCATTCTGACAGTCCTTGCGGTGTTTTGAGGGTACCCTTTATCGCTGCGGAAACTGACAGAAGCCGGGCACTGCTCGCGGGACTCGGGGTCTGAAGCCGACATGCCGCATCTGGTGGTCACTGCGAATGCTGTCCGACATGACGCTGTTTTGGGGGCAGCGAAGCCTCCTTTGCTCAGAGGTAATTCACCCCCCTGCTCAGGCCACCAACCCCAGTCTTGTAATCTTAGCTGACAGGAAGGAATGAATGATGAAAACAATCGGCTTGGGGCAGGAGTGCAGGTCCAGTTGCTGGAATTTAAAAAGAAGAGCACATGAAAAATTTTAAATGAATGCTTGACACAAAATAGTGATTTACACATCAAAGAGATCCAAGCACTTCCTGCTTTTAAGTGTTAACTGGAGCAACTGTGTTTTTAAATCCTTGCCCCCCGATGAGATTAAAAAAAAAAATAACTCTTTGAACTTACTCCTTACATCTCATCTATCTTATTTCCAAAAATAAGTTCTGTGAAATTTATACATACCAATAGCACACATGTCAGTGCTGCCCTTCTTGACTGTCTAAACCTTTTCTTTTTGGTATTTATGTTGGATTAGGTACAGCATGAGGCCGTGCTAAGTCTCCCATCATAGATTTGAGTCCTGGTTCTAACACTTTTCAGGTGTGTACATCATCTTGGACAATCCATTAAAAATTATTCTCAGTCCAACCTAACTTACAGGGTAGAGTATTAAAATGAGATACTGCAGGTGAAAATCCCTCACAAACCAGAAAATACAGAAGCTATATTACGAGCAGCCGCATCCTCACAGCTCGTGGCATCGAACGCGCCTAGAGCACCATCTGCAGAGGCTCCTTCTGAAGGCTGGTTTTCCTCGTGTCCCTACAGAGCCGGCACAAGCTCAGAGCTAAACAGGCTGGATTTTCATCACCTGACCTAGTTCAAGAGCGCTGTGTTGCTCCTGATTCTTTTTTTTTTATCTCGTTTTTTATTTTTCTTTTTATTGAAGTATAGTTGATTACACTGTTGTTAATTCCTGTTGTACAGCAAAGTGATTCAGCTATACATATACGCACATTCTTTTATTAATATTCTTTTCTAAGATGGTTTATAATAGGATGTTTTTGTAACTGGGGAATAACTGTTTTACAGTGCTGTGTGAGTTTCTGCTGTGCCTCAGTGTGAATCAGCCGTAAGCACACAGACACCCCTCCCACCCCTCTATGGCACCACCGCAGCTGGCTGGGCCCCCGCGCCTTCCAGCGCTCTGCCACGAGCTGTCTGTTTGCCCACGGCAGTGCATACGCCAGGGCTACACTCTCAGTTCGTCCCCCTTATCCCCAGCTCTATTCTGGTGCTGCAGAATAACAACCTGACCACAGTAACATCCGGCAGAGTTAAGTTGTACTTGGCGTGAACCAGGCACTGTGTGAATACTTTCTGTACGTTATCTTAGTTAATTCTCACAGAATCCCTCTGGGATATCTACTGTTACCCTCTCTGTGTCTCAAGTGGAAAACTAAGATTTGGTGAAGCTATAAAACCTTCTAAGACCATACAGCTTACAGTGGAGAGAAAGCATGAACTCAGATGCAGGCCTGTCTGATGCCAGACTCTGGGCCTGACCCCACCCTCGCCCTTGTTTCTTTGGTGACACCAGGCGTGTCCTGCGGTGCTCAGCTCTGTGTGCTCAGCTCTCCTCTAGTTTGCCGTGAGCGGGGCTCCTCTTATTTCAGAACACGGGCCCTGGAGCAAGTGCATGTGGGATCTTAATTTCCAGACCAGGGATCGAACCAGTGTCCTCTGCATTGGCAGGCAGATTCTTAACCACTGGGCTGCCAGGGAAATCCATTTCACCAGCATATTCGCTTTTACTAACACAGAGCGTAACTCTTCAAACTAACCTTAAAGATGACCTCCTCAGTCCCTGTGTTTTATAGGTGGGGAGACTCAGAGCCAAAGAAATAAGACGACTTGCCCAGGACACGTGATGAGTTAGTTCCAGACTCAGAAAGACAGCAGGGGTCTCTTGACCCTAAGTTTATTGCGTTTTCTACCACTTGTCTCTGACCCTTCCCTAGCACCTGCCTCTGGGGGTTGCTGACCTAGATCCTGGGAAAGGTGTGTCTGAAACTGCTTCTCAGACTAACATATCGACAGTGGAAAAACCAGTCCTTCCTAAGTCTTTTCAAGTCAGGTTGCAATTATAGGCAGAAAGGCCAAAATGTAGACATACGTTATTTTTCCTCACTGGCCAAAAGCCTTGAGTTTTCCAGCCATGGACAAAAAGCAGGAGTCTCCTGCAGCCCTTGCACTTCGGGCAGATTCTTTACCCCTGAGCCAACAGGGAAGGCCTGGGAGAGGGGAGGGTTATGCAAGCCTAATAGCTGAGTTACAGTGACTGGATCTTATTTTTAGAGATTTATCTCTGCATTTTATATATTCCACCCCCATCCAGGTTATCAAGAATGAGTCAATAAATATTTGTTGACTAAGCCAGTGACTAGGAAGGATCTAGACAGAGACCGGCTTTTCCAAATCAAAGTCCTTTTTTGCAGGTCTGCATTCCACAGCTTAAATGAGATGCTATGTCTTCCTGAGAACACCCGAGCTAGAAAGTGGAGCAATGTGTGACTTTCACCCTTCAGAGGAACTAGAGTAATGCATTTTTTCAATATGGTAGTCGGTAACGATCGCAGGAAATCATGATTTTAAACACACGGGTGATCTGCAGTGATAGAAGAAGTATGAATGTCACCCTGGCGACAAGTCTGCTGGTTTTGCCGGATGCCGCTGACAGGAGCTCACAGCGCCCGGCCCTTGTCCGGCCTCTCTCCACAAGGGGAGCCGACCAGCATTGCTGGGCTTCCTGGCCGCCCCTTCCCCTCTGGGCTCTTCATGTTCTCCACTGCCGAGACCTGAGAGATCATGGGCAGGACCGGTATTTTACATCCGTGTATCCCTGACACCTCGCACGATGCCCAGTGTAGATCAGATGCTTCTAAACAATGGATGGTGGTGGGGCCCTCTTGGAGAAGAATTTAATGCTGACTATATAAAGGATCCTTTCCTTGGATTCAAATATTTCTGTTATATTCAAATGAGACCAAAGGAAAGGACTTAAAAAATTGGATGCCATCACTATTTTTCAAGGATCCATTAAGGCATGAACCTATAAGTATTTTGTTAATCAAATGCTAACTAAATATAAGGCAGTATTATGTGTGCAAGCCAGTATGGGTGAGTTGCGCACACAAAGTCATACTGTCTAAAGAAAGTGTACTTACAAGCTCTCCATCTTTGCCTCCAAAATCTAAATGCAGCATCCTGATTCCATCGTCTGAAGACGTTTTCAGCTTTTCATAAGGAGCCTGTATGACTGTCTTGGGGAAGGCACCGTCCTGTGGCTCAGTGGTAACTGAGAATCCATTCTCATAATGTATGGTCAGTCGGCACTCCTGGTTTTTGTAGGTGCAAGCTGCGAGAGGCAGACAGAGAAGGAGGGGCGAGTGATGAGCAGCGGAAGTCCCTCCCTTCTCCCGGCTCTAACCTGTCTCCCCACCCCAGGCCCAGCCACAAAGCTGCTTTCTAAGGGTAAAAATTAATAATGTGCATGAAAGTGTTCTCCTTAGATTATGACATTGTCACTTAACTTGTCCTGTGAAATGAAGGGAAATAAACAGAAAGATTTACTACATTTTATCTGGGCTCTAGCCCTAATGTAACCATCTGATATATAGGGAGACAGGTGTTCCAATGACCTTGTCTCAAGCTGGAAAAAAAATCTGACACTAAAAAAACCATTTATTTGGCTGCACTGGGTCTTAGTTGCGGCACAAGGGACCTTCTCTGTAGTCGGAGGACTTCTCTCTGCTCTGGCATGTGGACTCAGTCGCCCCCAGGGATGTGGGGTCTTAGTTCCCCAACCAGGGGTGGAACCCGGGTCCCCTGCGCTGGAAGGCAGATTCTTAGCCACTGAACCACCAGAGAAGTCCCTGACATTTCGATTTAGAGCAAGCTACCTCTGATCATTGTTTTCATCATCATACACACACACACAATCTATAACTGAATCAATCGTCAATTAATGAAGCGCCTATCACCTGATGAAAAAAGCAATCACTCCCCCAGTGACGTTACCCAAGTTAACAAAAACACATGTAAGAAGCCAGGAGCGAGCTGTTAAAAAACAACCTGAGTTTTACTTAAAAAAAAAAAGTCAAAGCTCCTTTTATAAAGTGGAGCCTTTTGAATTTCCTGATGATCTGATCATCGCGGGTCCTGGAGAAGCGGCTGCTGCAGCTTCTATGAAGGAGCCACGCCCCCGCCACCCAGGGTGCAGTCAGCCTCGGCGGCTGTCCGCAGGTGCCCCCGATTCCAGAGGACAAAGGGAAAACCTTTCCATCAGGTTAGGCGCCAGCACTTCTCCGTGGTCCGCGCTGCGTTTAGGAAAAGAGACCAGCCCTTTCCGATTATGAGCAGCAGGCCTGCCTCCCATTCCAAGTTTCTGTTCAGAAGACCTGTGAGTGTTAAAAACCCTTCACCAATGAGTTCTGGAGGGAATTCCCTGGCAGTGTGATGGTTAGGACTCCCATCAGGCCCAGGGTTCGATTCTTGGTTGGGGAACTAAGATCCCTCAAAAGGCACAACCCCCAAAAGTAAAGCAGAGAGTTCTGGGAAAGGTGATCAAAGGAGCGGATTGGATTTATTTATTTATTTTTTTTCTGCCTTACAAAACGCCACATTTAACAGACCCTGGTAACTCAACTGGCTCTGGCCTTCATATACACCTGAAAGCTCTTTAGGGAGACCAAGACACCTTCTTTTTGAGGGAGGCGTAAAGATGAAGGCGGTATTGATTACTCTACACCATCACTAACTCAGCTTTATAAGCCGAAGTGAGTTTCACCCTACGGCACTTGGGAAGCTTAGTACAGAAGTGAGAAGAGCAGAGCTCAGAGAGGTGGGCACGTCCCAACCCGGTGGTTCCGATGCAGGATCCAGCCCTTTCCTCCCGGTGGTCTCCCGCTCCGCTCAGCGCACGATGCAGAGGGGTGGGACAGGGATCCCTGCAGAGAGACGCTCCGGGTCATGGCTGGGTGGGGCCTCAGAGTTCGGGGGACACACAGGCTGTCTCTCTGCTCTCAGAATGAAGAGGCTTTTAACTAGTTAAAACATATACTCCTTCCTTCCAAGGGCCGCAGCTATCCTTCAACTTGTAACTAAGGGCTGACATTTTTCGAAGACGTCCTGGGCAGAGGCCCTGGGCAACTCCCACATTATCCTCTCGGTGGCCCTGGGCCTCCACCGCCCGTCTGGTTCACGGATGATCAACCCGCAACATGGAGACAGCACAGCTGAAGTGATGGCTTCCCAGCTTTTCATGGTTGTTTTAATGGAGTATGACTGCTTTACATTGTATTATTTCTGCTGCACGATGATGTGACTCAGTTATACATATACACGTACCCCTCCCTCTTAGACCCCCAATCCCCATCCCACCCCCCTAGGTCACTGCGGGGCACCGAGCTGAGCTCCCTGCCCCGGACAGCAGGCTCTCAGCGGCTCCGTTGTGCACACAGTTGTGTGTCTGGCAGAGCCGCTCTCCTGGTTCCTGTTCCCGCCCCGCTCCCCGGGCTGTGTCCACACGGACGTTCTCCACGTGAGTGTCTGTCCCTGCCCTGCACACAGGTTCTTCTATACACTTTGAATCTTCATTTCTGACACTGTTTAATGTTGCAGAATGTGGGCAACTGGGCTCTAAACGTGTTTTTCCCTTTTCCTCTATCTTTGAACTTTAAAGCTAGTCCACTGAATGGTCTAATTAACTGATCGTGATTCCTTTTCATTCAAATTGACCTGAAGTGGTATTTGTGGCCTTTAGGTAATGGAATCGGTTATCGGAAGGCGCTCTTAATCCACACAGGATAAACTGAACGCATTATCAAGCTAACTGACGCTCTGATGAAAACGCCAGCCCGCCTCCCAGCTCCCTGCAGGCGTCTTTGCGTCTGAAACTGGGCTTCAGTCATTTCTGTAACTCTTCTCTCCCACCACTTGGCCAGCTAGCTCACTCCGCACAATTCTTTGCTGTTTTCCTTGGGCTGGTCGATCAACAGCCTCATTGTTTTTCTGTCAAAGTAGATTTCAGCTTATAGAGAGAAGAATTTTATGAAATGTATGGACTGTAAACTAAACCAACCCCCTTTGGCCACTTTATTCTTTCCTAGAACACTCCTGATTGTTGCCAGGAGTC
Source organism: Bison bison bison (assembly GCF_000754665.1). Taxonomy (NCBI): domain Eukaryota; kingdom Metazoa; phylum Chordata; class Mammalia; order Artiodactyla; family Bovidae; genus Bison; species Bison bison. The sequence goes on along the minus strand of NW_011494805.1, from coordinate 378,181 downwards.
TGCACTTCTCTGCTATCATACATACAACTTCAGGAAATTTCGTTTTCAGGTGACTTGAGCCTTTACCAACTCTCAGGTTCAAAACTCTTCGTTTTGCTCGCCATACAGAATATGTGTCAAAAATGAAAACTTCAGTGACACGTCAAGAAACATTTTCAAAAATGCTGGAAAATACTGGGAGTACTAGCCATCTTCAGGGTAACTTTTAAAAATAACTGTATTTATTTATTTCTGGCTGTGCTGAGTCTTTGCTGCCGTGCAGGCTCTTCTCCAGTTGCAGTGAGTGGGGCTTCTCCTCCTGGCTGCATGTGGGCTTCTCATCCAGGGGCGTCTCTTGTTGCTGAGCACAGGCCTGTGGGCACCTGGGCCTCAGTAGGTGCAGCCTGGGGCTCAGGTCTGGCCCCCGGACTCCAGAGCTTGGGCTGAGGAGTTGCAGTGCATGGGCCCAGTTGCTCCTTGGCATATGGGATCTTCCTGGACCAGGGATCGAACCCGTGTCTCCTGTATTGGCAGGTAGATTCTTTACCACTGAGCCACCAGGGAGGCCCCAGGATAGTTTTTAAAAGACGTTAATCATCTCAGAGATGCTGCAGTAGAAATTCTACAAAATATCTGATTTTTCATGCTTGCACAAATGAAGGAAATGTGGAGAAACCCTGCTACATGTTGATGTGTGTCCCACCCTTCATTTCCTTTAAGTTCATCTCACACGCTAGTAAAGTCATGCTCAAAATTCTCCAAGCCAGGCTTTAACAATATGTGAACTGTGAACTTCCAGATGTTCAAGCTGGTGTTAGAAAAGGCAGAAGAACCAGAGATCAAATTGCCAACATCCCCTGGATCATCAAAAAGGCAAGAGAGTTCCAGAAAAACATCTATTTCTGCTTTATTGACTATGCCAAAGCCTTTGACTGTGTGGATCACAATAAACTGTGAAAATTATGAAAGAGATGGGAATACCAGACCACCTGACCTGCCTCTTGAGAAACCTGTATGCAGGTCAGGAAGCAACAGTTAGAACTGGACATAGAACAATAGACTGGTTCCAAATTGGGAAAGAAGTACGTCGAGGCTGTATATCATCACCCTGCTTATTTAACTTATATGCAGAGTACATCATGAGAAATGCTGGGCTGGAGGAAGCACAAGCTGGATTCAAGATTGCCAGGAGAAATATCAATAACTTCAGATATGCAGATGACACCACCCTTATGGCAGAAATTGAAGAAGAAGTAAAGAGCCTCTTGATGAACGTGAAAGTGGAGAGTGAAAAAGTTGGCTTAAAGCTCAACATTCAGAAAACTAAGATCACGGCATCCGGTCCTATAACTTCATGGCAAATTGATGGGGAAACAGCGGAAACAGTGACATACTTTATTTTTGGGGGCTCCAAAATCATTGCAGATGGTGACTGCAGCCATGAAATTAAAAGACGCTTACTCCTTGGAAGGAAAGTTATGACCAACCTAGACAGCATATTAAAAAGCAGAGACATTACTTTGCCAACAAAGGTCCATCTAGTCAAGGCCACAGTTTTTCCAGTGGTCATGTATGGATGTAAGAATTGGACTATAAAGAAAGCTGAGCACCAAAGAATTAACACTTTTGAACTGTGGTGCTGGAGAAGACTCTTGAGAGTCCCTTGGACTGCAAGGAGATCCAACCAGTCCATTCTAAAGGAGATCAGTCCTGGGTGTTCATCGGAAGGACTGATGTTGAAGCTGAAACTCCAATACTTTGACCACCTGATGCAAAGAGCTGACTCATTAGAAAGACCCTGATGCTGGGAAAGATTGGGGGCAGGAGGAGAAGGGGACGACAGAGGATGAGACGGTTGGATGGCATCACCGACTCAATGGACATGAGTTTGAGTAAACTCCAGGAGTAGGTGATGGACAGGGTGGCCTGGTGTGCTGCAGTCCATGGGGTCGCAGAGTTGAGTGACTGAACTGAACTGAACTGAACTGAAAGTCTTATTTATTCAGTTGTGTATCTTTGGCTGCACTGGACCTTCTTTGCCGCATGCGGGCCTTCTCTAGTTGCAAGAGCGGGGGCTATTCTCCAGCTTGGGTGCACAGGCATCCCCTGCAGGGCTTCTCTTGTGGGGCGCAGGCTCCAGGGCTCGCAGGCTTCCGAAGCTGCAGCTCACAGGCCCTGGAGCGTGTGGGTTCAGTAGCTGTGGCACTCCGGCTTAGCTGCCTGACAGCATGTGGGATCTTCCCAGCACAGAGTTCAAACCCGTGTCTCCTGCATTGGCAGGTGGATTCTTTCCCCTGTACCACCAGGAAAGTCCAACATGTGGCCCACCTTCTAGAACAGTCTCGGGTGCGGAGGAAGTTGCACCCTACTGCAGTACTGCTCACAGAGTGGTCCACGGACCGGCAGCATCGGGACTGCCTGTGATCTCACTAGATGCAAATTCTCAGGCCCCAGCCCAGAACTCTGAGCCAGAATCTCCAGGGATGAGCATCTGAGTCTTCTGAGGGTAAAATTATAAACTCTGCTGTCGTTTCAGTGTGACTGAAGTCTGGAAGCGCTGTATGTAAGAGGTCTTGTGGGAAAACCCTAGTCATATAGAGCAGAGTTACACCATAGGGCTTTCTCCCGTGATGGAAATGTTCTGGACATGCACTGTCCAGCATGGTAGAAATGACGGCTGACTAGCCGAGTTACCCACTTTTTCTGCAGGAAGATGAAGTAAGAGTTTTCGTAGTCAAACCCTTAGGTTGCATTTTAGTGAAGTGAAGTTGCTCAGCCGTGTCCGACTCTTTGCGACCCCAGGGACTGTAGCCCACCAGGCTCCTCCATCCATGGAATTTTCTAGGCAAGAGTACTGGAGTAGGTTGCCATTTCCTTCTCCAGGGGATCTTCCCGACCCAGGGATCGAATCCGGGTCTCCCGCGTTGTGGGCAGATGCTTTACCGTCTGAGCCACCAGGGAATCCCTGCATTTTTAGTAAAGCCTTACTAAATGTACTAATAATGTCCAGTAAAAATCTCTCGTGAAGACCCCTTTAACCTCCCATAAAGTGTAGTTCTCTTCCATGTCTCAAGAAGTCTGGCATCACTGTTCTTTTTTAAGCTTTTTAAAAAGTGTTTAATTAATTATTATTATTATTTTTTTTGGCTGAGCTGGGTCTTCATTGCTATTCATGGGCTTTCTCTAGTTGTGGCGAGAGGGACTACTCTCTAGGTCCCATTTTAGTAGGGCATTATGAGTGCCTTAATTTAGAAGACTTTGAAATTTATCTCCTCTGGAATTTAAGTAAGTACCCCAAAATGGGCCAGTAATGGAACCTGTGTTGAGGCCACGATGCAGAGGAGGGCGCCCCCTCCCCAGAAGGCTGTGGCATCCCCAGCCCGAGCGCCCACCTGTGCTGATCTCCACAGCGAGCTCCGCCGAGTCGTGGCACGCCTGTACTATGCTCCGTGTCCAGTGTGAGAGGTCCCTGCTGACCTCGGCCCTGAAGAGATGCGTTTCAATCCCCTGCTGGGTGCCAGTTCGCGTTGCAAAAGACAGATCCATACCAGCCTGGGGTGATCCCTTTCCTGGACCGGAATGGACCAGCCTGTTGAGAAGAAGAGAGAAATGATCAAAATGGAAGCTACTGTATCCACCCGATACGTCACTTGAGAAAAAGCTCCAGCTGGTGATTTGCTCGAATTGCTATCACTTTTCTGATCTGGAACCCAAGGATCCAAGACACCCCAATGTTCACAATGGTTTTCTGCCCCCTTCTCACTCAGTTCCTCACCAGTGGTAGAGGGAGATGAATACAGTGGCCATGAACTGGGCATCCGGTTGACTATGCAGACACTTAGATGAGAAAGGAAGATACGGAAAGGACTGAGAACAGTTACCTTCTGCCATTACATACATATGACCCAGGGCGAGCCTGAGACGAGGAAGGAAATCTGTTGTTTTCTGAGTTGGATTGAGCACCACCCCCCCTCCCCGCCACACATACCATTTTTCTTATACTCTGGAGCATCTGGCTGCAGGGAATGTACTTCTGGGTGTGCATTTCTCCTGCACTCAGCCTCCAAACGCAAGCAGACAACCATGGGACTCACTCTGCTAAGAAGCCGCAATCTGTGTCTGTGTAAAGCTTGAAAAAGAGGGCTTCCCTGGTGGTCCGGTGGTTGAGAATCCACCTTGCAATGCAGGGGACACCAATTCGATCCGTAGTCCAGGAAGATCCCATACGCCTCGGGGAACTAAGCCTGTGGACCACAGCCACGGAGGTCTGGAGCCTGTCCTCCACGACGAGAGAAGCCCCACACCAGAAGCGTGCGCGGCAACGAGAGAGCAGGTCCCACTCGCTGCACTAGAGGGTGCCCCAGAGCAGCAACGGAGCCCCAGCACAGCCAAAATAAAAATGAATCATTAAATAAAAATTTTTGAAAAGCTTGAAGAAGCACAGTGATGCTGAACTTCTTCAAAGAGGGAAGAGAACTGCACTTAATGGGAGATTAAAGTGATTTTCAAGAGTGATTTTCACTGGACACACTGACTTTAGAACATACATCCAGCATAAACCGTGACTCCCGCGTCCATGCTTTCGAACAGGCCACGGGAAACAAGGAAGCTCTGGTGCCGCCTTCCGAGCAGGGATGGCCCCTCGTCACTCACCCCGTTTAAGCACTCGGATCTCTCAAGCTTGCTCCTTCTCCTCCATGTCCAGCCTCCTTTTGGGAGAGACTCTCTTGTCATTAATTTGCAGGAGAGCATGAATACAATGTAGGAAATGTTCCTTGTCTCCAGGATATTTGCATTTTCAGCCTTTTCTTTCAATACAGAAAGAAACAGTTCATTGGTTGCTAGTGGAATTCCAGGTGTTATTCACTTGGTGGATGGGAGAGTTACTTTCTTAGGCAAAGGACTTGTTACCTCTAGATTAAAAGTTGTACAGAGGAAATCCAAAAGCTTATTTTCTCTTGCAAGTTTAGATACTGTAGACCAAAATTATCAGTGACATAAAACCTACTGTAGCCCACTGAATTCCTAGTGACCAGCTCCTATAACTCTGAGGAGCTCTCTTTTACTTACAGAGTTGAAATCCGGTGGGAGGGGTGGTTTGCAATGCTGACTGAAAGAAAAAGGTTAATTGAAAAAGGCTTTTGACTGTACAGTTCTTTGAAGATAGAGAAGGTACAGAGGATAACAAGTGTTGGCAAGAAAGTGGAGAGAGGGGAATGCTCGCATGCTGTTGGTGGTTATGTAAATTGGTGCAGCCACTATGGAAAGAGCTTGGAGGTCCTTCAAAATCGTAAAATTAGCACGACCAAAGGTCCAGCCATGCCCCGTCTGAGGATATATCTGAAGGAAGCAGAATCAATATCTGAAAGAATATCTGCACCCCCAAATTCACGGCAGCACTATTTATAATCGCCAAGCCATGGGAGCAACCTGAGTGCCCATCTGTGGACGAATCGTTAAAGAAGATGAGATGCATATATTCATAATGTACTATTATTCTGCCTTAAACAAAAAAGGAAATTCTGCCCTTTGCAACCTTATGGGTGAATCTGAAAGCATTATGCCAACTGAAATAAGCCAGACAGAGAAAGAGATGCAGTATGACATCACTTATGTGAAATCTTGAAGAACAAGATTTCAAAAACAAATCTTAAAAAACAAGTCAAGCTTACAGAAGCAGAGAGAAGAATTGTTACTGACGAGGGTTCTTAGCCTTCCCCAGCCAATAGAAATTCAGGTGACAAGAATTCAGGCACGGCTTTCCTGGGGTCCCTGCTGCAGCAGCGGGGAGTGAGAGCAAAGAGGTCCCCTTGCTCACTTGCTCCCCCACGCGGGGAAATCCTGGCGGGGTGAGGGGAGGGCCGCGGCCGAGGCTGCGGCGGGCGTGGCTTCGGGCGTGGCTTCGGCCGTGAGCATGCAGCGCGCTCAGCGTCCTGGTTTTCAGCCAGGCTCGCAAAGGTGGCACTTGGGTTTTTTGACCTCTTTGTATATTTGGGGTCCAGAATTTGCCCCAACTGTGCGTGCACACAGCTATTTTCAGTCCCACGGTTTCTTTGCATTTTGTCACTCGAGAAGTTTGTCCAGAAGCACCCACTGCCGCTCCGCAGCGAAGGGCTCCCTGCCCGCCTTTGAACGACGGCTGCTGAGGCTCGGAGAAATGGGGTCACGGTGGTCAAAGGCTGCAGATTTTTAGTTGTGAGATGAATTTGTTCTGAGGATCTAGTGAATAGCATGGGGATAATATTGTAGACTTGAAATTTGCTAAAAAAATAAAATTTGCAAAAAAGCTAATGATGTGATGGATGTATTAACTTGATTGCGGTAATCATTTCATAATGATACGGACAGGAAATCATCCGGTATACATGTATTTGCCAGTTTTGCCTCAACAAGAAGTGACCATAAGAGACAGAATCTCCCTGCAGCTCGCTGAGAGGAGTCCGGGACTCTGCTGACACGCTCCTCCGGCCTGCCCCAGGGATTTTGCGTGTAGAGACAGGGTCCAGCTGATGGGAGGAAGGAGAGCGCTGTGTGATGAGAGTGACTGAGAAGCTGCCTGAGGCTTCATCGTCTGGGGGAGAGTAAATAAAACAAGAGCATTCCTCAAAGTCTGATAGAGAATTTAAAGGGACTGAGGGTCCGGTAAAAACTCAAGAAGAAGCATGTAGAGAAAACACAAATTCACACTGTTTCTTAGCTGCTCCGCAGTGGTTTTCTACTCGAAGGTGTTTACATTTCAGTCATTTCAAGAATCTATCTGGGACCTCCCTGGCCATCCAATGGTGAAGAAAGGCTCTGTGCTTCTAAAGCGAGGGGCGCGGGCTCCCGGTCAGAGAACCAAGATCCCACCTGCTGTGCAGTGAGGTCAAAAAATAAATAAAAGTTAAAAAAAAACACCTAAAGATGGAAGTAAAACGAATGAAATAAAAATGTGAAATGTGTCTAGTGCTTCCTTTTTAAAATCTTAAAGCTGCGTCAGCTGGACGTGGCTGGCAGGCTCCTGGTGAGCTGAAAAGGGACACGTTTGGGAGGAATAACCAGCGGCATCAGGATCCTCCCTACCATTAGGTTAAACGTTCAGAGTCACCACTTCATCAAGCAGGGCTGTAAAGGTCGAAGGAAGGATCTGTGTATGGCACCTAGTACACAACCTAGATCCAGTTTGTACTTGATAAATATTTCCATCCCTTGCCCCCGCCCTCAGTTCAGTTCAGTCGCTCAGTCGTGTCCGACTCTTTGCAACCCCATGAATCGCAGCATGCCTGGCCTCCCTGTCCATCACCAACTCCAGAAGTTCACTCAGACTCACGTCCATCGAGTCGGTGATGCCCCTGTCCTCAGTCTCCTTATTTAAAAAGTGTAATTCCTGCTAGTGTGTGTACTGGTAACAAAAGGACACTCTTTCCAGATGCAAATCAAATGAGCTGCGTCAGATATCTCCACAAGGCGCATGGGAACACATCCTGAGGATGGGGAACAGCATAGACCTAACAAATTATTTGTAAATATGTGTGAATGTGGGGAAATGCACCTATATTCACTGAGCGACTCCTGATAAGCAGGGCTTCCTGGGTGACTCAGTGGTAAAGAACCCACCTGCCAATGCAGGAAACACAGGAGACTCAGATTTGATACCTGGGTGGGGAAGATCCCCTGGAGGAGGAAATGGCAACCCACTCCAATATTCTGACCTGGAGAATTCCATGGACTGTACAATCCATGGGGTCACAAAGAGTCAGACAGGACTGAGCGATTTTAACTTACTATGCAATTCAATGATATAAAACAGAAGCTTGCAAACAAATCCATTAAAATGTCAAGCAATTTTGTGGGTGGTTTTATTTCTACTTATTTTTTTTAAGTTCTTAAAAATTTCTCTAAGCAATATATAGCACACAATGTAAAGATTAGTTTGACAAGGCTGTGGGACTAAAACGAACCCAAATCTTTCACTTTAATGTTTAGAATCAGGACTTCCACGACATTGAAAAATATGTACCTTCTTACTCAGCGCAGAATACATGTTTTGTTTCTTTAATGTTGGTGGCAATCCTGCCTCGGAATACTAGATGAAGTCAGCCGCGTCGTCTTGCGTGGTTCCTGTCTTGCTAGCCTAAGTTGTCCATGTCTGGCTCCTGTTACCTGACATCCGCAGGCCGAGAAATGGCCTTACTCAGGATGAAGCTAATCGATCCAGGTGGGGTGAAACCTACACTCGTGACCTCAGTAACGCCTTACGTGCACCTACTGGCCGCCAGCAAATGAGACAGGAGAGAGCGGAGACCTGCGGGCGGAGGTTTCAGGGGCCTTCTGGATCCCGGGGTGCCCTGAGGGGCCTTCAAGGAGCCCTTTCCCTCTCCTTCCAACTGAGCGTCAGAAACCACTGAGAACACAGTCTGGAGAAGAGACTGAGGAATGGGAAGGAGGGAGGAGGCAGGCACACGCATCTGCAGCGTCTGGGCACCGGCCAGCGGCCCGCCGGGATGGACGTGCTCTCACGGGGATGGGCGCGCTCTCACGGGGATGGACGCGCTCTCACGGGGATGGACGTGCTCTTGCTCAGGAGGCCAAGGTCAAGGGGATGGAAGCGCTCTCGCCTTGAGTCTCGGACCTCCGCGGACCTCTGCCCGTTGTGTGAGAGCCACGCTTGGAGCAGGTGACTTGCTTCCTGGGATCGAAGGTGAGCTGAACCTGCCGGGGCTGGAGCCCTTGGGAGCTCCTGGGCTTCTCTGTGTGTGAGGTTCACTGCTCAGGTGTTCAAGCTGACAGGGGTAAAGGAAGGTGTTGGGGGAAGCAGCTTACTACTGACAGCTCAGCAATCTGCTGGTGCTCCAGAGCAAGCGCAGCACGGATGTCCTGAAGGTGGGTGCCCGTCCTCTGGACTTCACACATATCACCATCCACTGCTTCAGAGCAGGGAATTTTTTTTTTTTTTGGCTGCATGGCAGGTGGGATCTTAGTCCTCAGACCAGGGATTGAACCTGAGCTCCCTGCATTGAAGGTGCAGAACCTTAAGCACTGGACTGCCCCCACCCTACGGCTTCAAGATCACCACCTCATCTCTGATGTCCCTGAAGGTAGGAGGCTTGTCCCATCTCTCATGGTTTCCCTACTGTCTAGTATCCCACCTGACTTATGGTCAGAGTTCCACATATACTGGCTGAGTAACTGCATGAATGCAAGGTTTTCAGATGTTTCTCAAATGTGAATTCAAGTGGACAATGAAAACTACGCATGCACACACACACACTTGACCTATTTTGAAATCCTTTGAAACGTGGGGCCACTGAAAAGTTTTTAATGGGCTCTTCACTTGCCAACTGCATTTGGGAACACATTACAGTAACCAGATTCGGGATACTATGTACCAAGTAAATGTCAGCTGGACATTAAGATTTTAAAAGCCATCGCTTGGACATTGGAAAAGGTAGGGCTAAGGACAGAATCTGTTGGCCTGACTTTCCCCATCCTGCCAGGAATGGGCTTTTTATATTCCTCCCGAGATTCTTTCCAAACATCTTTCCTGATCTGTAGTCCCGGGGGAAGACTCTGAAATAGCTATTATTTATCTTTCAATTATTTGTATCCTTAAAAATATGACCATGTGTTTCTTATCTGCAGCTGGGACTAAACTATAGCAACCCAGAAAATGCCGTCTCCCCAGAGAAGATAACTTTCTTACCCAGGGAAAAAAATACTGGTACCCTGGGACAAGTTTCCAAGCTGCAGTTTACACTCAATTTCTAAGTGTTCTCTGAAGCAGCTTGAGAAGCCCAAGGACAGTTTTGTTCCCGGTGACAAAATTCAGACACACATTCCCATGGTTGGAAGCAAAGCCAGCAACTCCAGCAAGAGTTACGCTCCCTATAAGCGAGTGTAAAAGTGCAGGTAAGTGAAGAAATGAATAGGACCATATAATATGAAACAGCGGAGCAAGAGAATAAAGGCATCGGTATAAGAGCACAGAGCAGAGCAGCAGACACTCAGTCTTGGCTCTCAGCCAACTGTATGACCTTGACAAATGTCCTTAAAAAAAATTATTTGGCTGCCTCTGGTCTTAGCTGTGGCATGTAAAATTTTTTCCTGCAGCTCACGGGCTCAGCTTCCCCCCAGCATGTAGGATGTTAGTTCCTGGACCAGGGATCGAATCCATCCATGTCCCCTGCATTGCAAGGTGGATTCTTAACCACTGGACCACCAAAAAGGTCCCTTGACAAGTTTTTTAAACTCTCCATGCCTTGGGATCTTCGAATGCAATCTGGGATGGATCAGCAGTATGTTAGGATGAACTGAGTTTCAGGAATACTGTATGAAACAGTATCTGGCACAGAATATACTGTAAGAGTCATTATTATAATTAATTTGAGCTGGGTAGGACTTTTTATTTGATTATCCTGTTGCACACTTAGCACCTAGAATAATTCCAGGCACATGGCAGACACTCAGTAAGTATTTGTTAAATGAATGGCTGAATGAACAACTGGAACACAAAGAGGACTCTTTTCTAAGAGATTTGACTAATTACTGCTAGAGGAACCAGAGATCAAATTGCTAACACTCGCTGGATCATCAAAAAAGCAAGAGAGTTCCAGAAAAACATCTATTTATGCTTTATAGACTATGCCAAAGCCTTTGACTGTGTGGATCACAATAAACTGTGGAAAATTGTGAAAGAGATGGGAATACCAGAGCATCTGACCTGCCTCTTGAGAAACCTCTATGCAGGTCAGGAAGCAACAGTTAGAACTGGACATGGAACAACAGACTGGTTCCAAATAGGAAAAGGAGTACGTCAAGGCTGTATATTGTCACCCTGCTTATTTAACTTATATGCAGAGTACATCATGAGAAACGCTGGGCTGGAAGAAGCACAAACTGGAATCAAGTTTGCCAGGAGAAATATCAATTACCTCAGATGTGCAGATGACACCACCCTTATGGCAGAAATTGAAGAAGTAAAGAGCCTCTTGATGAAAGTGAAAGTGGAGAGTGAAAAAGTTGGCTTAAAGTTCAACATTCAGAAAACTAAGATCATGGCATCCGGTCCCATCACTTCATGGGAAATAGATGGGGAAACAATGGAAACAGTGGCAGACTTTATTTTTTTGGGCTCCATAATCACTGCAGATGGTGATTGCAGCCATGAAATTGAAAGGCCCTTACTCCTTGGAAGAAAAGTTATGACCAACCTAGACAGCATATTCAAAAGCAGAGACATTACTTTGCCAACAAAGGTCCGTCTAGTCAAGGCTAT
>NW_011494805.1:366671-366848 GCF_000754665.1 Bison bison bison | reverse complement strand
ACTGAAATACAGTTTGAAAACTGCTGACCTCATTCCCTCCACAGCACTTGGAATCTGAAGATTATGTTCAAAGAGGTGGTTTCACCAGAATCTCTCCGGGCCCTTTCTGTAGGTCTTTCAAAGAGAAGATGATACTGTTGCCTCTTAGAGCTGTACAGATAGAATGAGCTCATACAC
>NW_011494805.1:350958-366571 GCF_000754665.1 Bison bison bison | reverse complement strand
CCTAGACAGTTCAAAAGCAGAGACATTACTTTGCCAACAAAGGTCCGTCTAGTCAAGGCTATGGTTTTTCCTGTGGTCATGTATGGATGTGAGGGTTGGACCGTGAAGAAGGCTGAGCACCGAAGAATTGATGCTTTTGAACTGTGGTGTTGGAGAAGACTCTTGAGAGTCCCTTGGACTGCAAGGAGATCCAACCAGTCCATTCTGAAGGAGATCAGTCCTGGGTGTTCATTGGAAGGACTGATGTTGAAGCTGAAACTCCAATACTTTGACCACCTGATGCGAAGAGCTGACTCATTAGAAAGACCCTGATGCTGGGAAGGACTGAGGGCCGGAGGAGAAGGGGACGACAGAGGATGAGATGGCTGGATGGCATCACTGACTCAATGGACATGAGTTTGGGTAAACTCTGGGAGTTGGTGATGGACAGGGAGGCCTGGTGTGTTGCGATTCATGGGGTCGCAGAGAGTCGGACATGACTGAGTGACTGAACTGAACTGAGATATTATGACTTGTCTCCCACTCTCTGTCCCTCAACCATACCAAAGAATAGTTATGGCTCAATCCAAAGAACTTGGATTTGCATCCACTAAATGCTAATTTACAGATTAATTCATCCTGAAAAAAAATGATCTTGAAAGGTACCTGGGATCGAATGTTGTATGTGATTCGCCTAACATCCACTTCCTGTTTCTGCTTCCAAATCCATCTTTAGCAACTAGTGCTTTCACTGGTGGCTCACGGATAAAGAATCTACCTGGTGACACAGGAGATGCAGGTTCAATCCCTGGGTTGGGAAGATCCCCTGGGGGAGGAAATGGCAACCCACTCCAGTATTCTTGCTTGGAAAATTGCACGGACAGAGGAGTCTGGTGGGCTACAACCCACGGGGTTGCAGAGTCGGACACGCCTGAGCACGCACGCACTACCATCAAAGGAAAGGGGGTCCAACCCGGCTGTCTCCTTATAAGACAAAAAGGAAGGATGCAATGGTTTAAAATCATGTCCTATGCCCAAAGTGCTGATACCAGGAGGCTCACAGAGGTTGTGTGATAAGCCCCCTTTCGAGTCAAATTCTCTGTCTGAGATTTTGGGAGCTTGGCAGTAGAAGTAGCCGTCCCTGTGGGGGCCAGCCACAGGCGTCTCTAACAACTGAGGTGTGATGTGAAGCTGCATATTGTTTCTTGATCCTCAGATGGGCCCCTTTTGTCTGACTAGTTTCAAGAAAAACACAGAAAACCCTACCTCACAAGGGATGCTTATGCACTAGTTTAATTCTGGATAAGGCGTTAGAGAATGTAGCATAAAATGATTCATTAAAAACATTATTATTAATATCCTTAATTAAAACCAAAACAGTTGCAGCACACAGATTCAGGCAAATTAGTAAAATTACAGATTAGGTAACTGGGTTGCTAAGCAATATTACACCCTCATTTTCCTTAATTGCTGTAATTAGTATCTCCATGCATAAGCCACAGTGCAAGCCACAGAACAATAAAGAAAAGGGAAAAAAAAGGAGGAGGAAGGAAGAGCAACTGGTCAGACCCCTTCAGTGGTTCTGGGGCTCCTCTTGAATTCTTTGTTATAACACCTGGCCACCCTTACTTGGGGCCCGACAGTCAACAGTCTCCAGGGAAGACAGGAAGGGGCAGAATCCCAAACAAGCCCCAAACCATCAGACAGGAAGGGCTGCCCAAGAATGAGCCTGCTGTCCCTTGGCCAGGAGTCACTGAACTCCTGTCTCACTGCACCTTCTAAACTTCTTCCATCTGAATATGGTGGTAAAGGAATCAGGCCAGGTCCCAGCTCTCAGAAAGGGACATCATTAGGGATACTGAGTGTAAGCCAAGGCCCGTTAAACAAAGGGGAGTGAGCCCGAAGCAGACTGGAGCCCAGTTCCGACCGAGGCTCATCCAGGTCCACTTTTAGAGCCACGGGAGCGTCTGCCACGCATTCCCCGTGGCAGCACTCAGGACCAGCTTTGTGCTGTGAAGTTAAGGGCTTCGGGTCCCTATTTCCATCCCACACTTCCTTGTCCCTACAAACAAACCCACAACTCTTCCTTAGCCCCGCCCTCACAGCTCAGCGACTTTGGTTTAAGACACTACAAGTCCTTGGTAAACGCAGTATCACGTGTAGGGTCAAACAGACCCAATTCCTTTTCAGCCATTCATGCATTAATGCCAATTACTTTCTCCAGTAGTAACAACTGCTGGCGTTTATCCATCACTTATTACATCTGTTACATGCTGAATGCTTACACTCACTTAAGAGCGATTGAGAAGTCCATCTTATCAATAACTGGAAGAGCAGAAGTTACTATTACTGCTTCCTGTAGATGAGGAGACTTGGATCTGGAGAAACTGATATTAATACTTTGCCCCATTACAAGCAGAAGTCTCAGAATCTGACTCCTGGTTTGATCCCAAAGTCCATGAATCTCCTCGCTCAGCTAATCCCCCGACACATCTGAAGGGCTCCTGCCCGGGCTCGAGTGAGGGCAGGGGTGGCACCAGACACGCGGAGACACACGCGGCGGACGGAGTGAGGGCCAACCCCACACTTCTCGGTCTGACACAACATGGGTTCGCGGGCACGCGGCTCCTTCTGTGCGGCCCAAGAGGAAGCCCGTGGAACATGCCCGCGCCCTCCAAGAGGAAGGGGCCTCCCAGGCTTCGAGTGAAAACCACAGGCTGATTACAATTTAAAGTTTGACAGATGCAATTGGCCAGCCTTTCCCAGTGGAAAGCATTCCTAAAACGTCTGCGCCCGCCTGAGGTGGCAGCTACTTTTAGCACTTAGAAACAGTTAGCTCCTAAGGCACGAGATTCCCGGACACGTTGAGTACCAACGCTGCGCGTCTCTGGCTCCCGAGTGACGTCCGAGGGGAGCAGAGCGAGTTCGCTGGTTGGTTTCCTTCTGCTCCTCTAAAGGGACAGGTTGGGAAACTGGGCTGGGAGTAGCGGCATTCTTTTTACAAGCTCTGTGCCTCTGAACTTTTCCCCAACGCCTGGGACGGGGTGGGCAGAATTTTGGGGTTATACTTCTAGAATTCCAGAAATACTGCGACCTGAATCCTGGTTCTCTGTAGACCGATCTCACTTGCCAACGATGACGACAGTGGCAAAAGACCTTGCGCGTCACTCTGTATGCGCAAGGATACCTTCCTTTTTTTAATGTTCGGCAACATCAAATAGGCTTTGGCTAAGCAAAAAAAAAAAAGCTTTCCCAAGCCTCATAAAAAGCCGGGGGATGAGAGTAGCTGCCATGAGCAGCACCATCAGGGCACAGAGACACCACGGAATGCTGTCAGTGGAAGAACTGACTGCCTGGAAACTTCTCTGTGGCAGCTGACACCAAGACCACTGGAGCATTTGTAGAGCCTCTGCCTTGAAACACAATCACACTTTCATCTTCCAGAAAAATATAAATTTGATATGCCTGGAACCCGCACCCCCCCACCCCAAAAAAAAGAACCACAAACAAATCAGCAAGTCAACTATGAAATGTGTGAGCTGAGGAACGATTTTAGAAGAAATCTGTTTCCTACTGGCTACAGTCCCAGACAGTTCTTCTGCAAGAGAAAAGACCCTCTGGCCTTCTGACTGACGCTTTCCAGGACTGCCAAGATGAAGGCTCGAGGACCCTCCTTGCCAGCCTTGCTGCGTGCAGCACATTGAATTCGGCCGTGCTGGAGTCAGTGCAATGGGCTGAGTTCTGCCCCAGCTGTCAGTTCATACAGCCAGGCTCCAGTCTACAGTGTGATTGTATTTAGAGACAGAACCAAGGGCATTAAGGTTAAGTGAGGTCACAAGGGTGGGGCCCTGCTCTGATGGGATTAGTGTCCTTGTAAGAAGAGACCCCATAGAGCTCAAGTTTTCTCTCCTCAGGGACACAAGGAAGTCGTGTGGCCATGCACAGCAAGATGACGGCATCTGCAAACCCAGAGAGCTCTCGGGACTTGCCTGGGGGCCTAGTGATTAGGCCTCTGCGCTCTGATCCCTAGCCAGGAAACTAAGATCCTGATGCAACACACATATACACACAAAATACAGCATTTCTCACCAGAAACAAACCATGCTGCTAGCCTGATCTTAGACCCCCAGCTGCCAGAACTGTGAGAACTGATTACCGATCTATGGTATTTCGTTGTGGCCATGGTCAGGCACTATGCTGACCAAGTCTGTACCTGAGTCAGTGCTGTGTAGCAGCGATCTGTTGCTGGGTACCGTGCAGTCATTCGGAGGAAGCTGAGGGAGAGGGCGAAGGACCAGTGGAAAGTGCTATAAGACGGAAGAGCCCGGAAGCCACATGCACATTCCGGGACCTGCTGATGACTCTGTGGGCACCTGGATCCAGGACAGCCTTCGAACTAACTCATCAGTGGTCACCACTGCCTGAAGCAAAATGGTGCTTCTGAAGAACACAGAGGACAAAGGCCTCGTCCTGGTTATGGCGTTTCCTTCCCACCAGGAACCCTGGGAGCCAGTAGAGTCTTCTGAACCAGGGGCTCTCATCTGCCCACATCAGAAGCACCTGGAGGGCTTGTGCCCTCACAGGTGGGCTGGGCCCCAGTCCCGGAGTTCCTGATTTAATTCCTCTGAAGTGGGATGGAGCATTTGCAATGTGCCCCAAGTTCCCTGGCGGTGCTCACATTCCGGTTGGCAATGACACTTTGAGAGCCCCTGGTCCAAGTCCTGGGCGTAAACTCCAGGTCTTAGAGAGTCCCCAGCTCTGTGCTCACTCTGCTGTAGGATCTGAACAGCTCTCTATTCATGACTAAGTTGTCAGGAGCACTAAGGAAAGATTTATATGATCCACTCAGCAAATTCGAAGAGCCATCTGATCTTCAGGGAATAGGAAATACGCTCCTGGGAGGCTGCAGAGAATGGTGCAGTTGTTATTCAGTCACTCCATCATGTCTGACTCTTTGCGACCCCATGGACTGCAGCACACCAGGCCTCCCTGTCCTTCACTATCTCTTGGAGATTACTCAAACTCATGTCCATCGAGTCGGTGATGCCATCCAACCATCTCACCCTCTGTCGCCCCCTTCTCCTCCCACCTTCAATCTTTCCCAGCATCAGGGTCTTTTCCAGTGAGTCAGCTCTTCGAATCATATGGCCAAAGTATTGGAGTTTCAGCTTCCATATCAGTCCTTCCAATGAACACGCAGGACTGATTTCCTTTAGGATTGACTGGTTGGATCTCTAGTCTC
The DNA here is from genome assembly GCF_000754665.1 of Bison bison bison. NCBI lineage: Eukaryota > Metazoa > Chordata > Mammalia > Artiodactyla > Bovidae > Bison > Bison bison. The sequence continues at coordinate 361,350 of NW_011494805.1, read as the reverse complement.
CTGCATTGCAGGCATATTCTTAACCATCTGAGCCACCATTCTGGCTTTACTGAATGGTGGTTAAGGAGGTGCATTCAGGGCTTCCCTGGTGGTCTAGTGGTGAAGAGTTTGCCTGCCAATGCAGGGCGTATGGTTTCGATTCCTGGTCTGGGAAGATTCCACACGTCACAGGGCAACTAAGCCATGTGCCCAACTACTGAGGCCTGAGCGCCTAGAGCCTGTGTCCACGAGAGAAGCCTTCACACTGCGATGGGAGAGTAGCTCCCGCGTACTGCACGTAGCAACGGAGACCTAGAGCAGCTGAAACTACATAAATCTTTAAAAAACAGAAAGTGGATTCAGAATCGGAATTCCGGGCCTGTCTCTCACCAGCTGTACAGCTGTGGGCAAGTCACATAACATCCTAGTTCCTCACTTTACTTCTCTGTGACACAGGAAGAAAACCTAAAGCTCGTGGGGCTGCGAGGGTTAAACGTGGTACCTGCGCACTACATCTGAAGCTTGTTAAGCACAGACTCCTGACTCCTAACCTGGGCCTGCTGAGCCAGGATCTCCAGGGCAGGGTGCTTGGGGCCAGAATCGTTAATGGACAGCCAGGTGATTAAGTTGAGCAAGTTTTGCAAAGTCAGGTAGAATCCATGTAAAGCTGTTGGCTTTGTCTATGCTCCTTCCACAAAGGTCAGCCACGGGTTTATTAGCAGCTGGGTCTAGCTATTTGCGGATGGTATATAATGGACTTCCTGATAAAGTTACCCAGGATGATTAATTAGCAGACACCCTAACCTATAATAAAACTTTAGACGATGTGGCTCTGCATCTACAAATAAAAGTTGAGTGAACTACACATTTAAGATTCGTGTATAGCACTGTTTATAAATAATACCTTAAGAGAAGGTCTTCAAAAGAAATTTTAAAAAGACACGACTCCCCTTCTTTGGAAAAATAATGCTACTAGACAGGCTATGTGCCTGAATGCTTATATACCAAGCGCACAGAGCCACAGGTCCGTGCATGGAACACACGAGAAGTGAGTGAAAGAGTCACTCGATGAATTTCAACATGAGGTTGGGGAGCAGCCCTCCTTCCCAGAGGAAGTGCTGGGGTGCCTTCTGTGGTGGGAGGATCGGGGTTTCCCTGGGTGTCTGCCACGCCTGGCCTCTCATCTCAGGTGAAACGGAGCGGGGCCCTGTGGTCCTTGCCCCAACCCACGTCCCCTGCCTGCCTCTTGTGTGTGGAAAACTCCATTCAAAGGAGAGGTTTAATCAGAGAAGTGTGAAATGAGGAAATAACGGAAAACAGTCCATGAGACTAAATACTAACAACGCAGTCATGAGGCATGGTCAAGGGCCTTCAGTTCTTTCTCGAGGGCTGCAGATAATATTCTAAGATATATCCTGTGAGCAGTCTTATCGATTCTAGACCACCAGGTGGGAGAAGTTAGCTACACGATGACCAGACGTTACCCAGGACACGAGCTGCCACAGGTCTGAGAACTGGCCTCAGAGAAATGAGAACAAATGGCCCCAGAACTGAAGATGAACTGTCCCTGAAACCACCAAGACGAGGCCTGTCAGACCACTGAGGGCCAATCTGAAGAGCGGCCAGAGCTGCGGGCACTGTTTCTGCAGGCCCCCCGCCCAGTCTGTCTGTGAGAGCGCTCACCGCTTGTCAGGGGAGGACTGGGCCTTTGCACAGACGTCCACTCCCGCCCCCACCGCCGGCATCTGACATAAAGCAAACTTTCGACCAACCTGGCCTGTTTATTGGGTTTTGAGCACAAGCAGCTGGACCCATCACACACCCTCCAGTAACAGGAGAACCGGCCTGCCGCGCAGGGAGACTGTCAACCTTCAGGGCGGGGATGCTGCTCCCAGCCTGGAGCTGCGTCTCTGCTGTGATCACACGGGGAGATGCCGGGGTCGTTTTCCTCACTGTTTCCCAAAAGTCTTTTTCTAGACACACACACAGGGTCCAGGAGGGAAGTTAGCCAGGACCGACGCAGGCAAAGCATGGGAGCTGATGAGCAAGTGAAAGGTCAGTTAAAAGCCATTTCCCTAAAGTGCATCCCCCCGCTGGGCTGGGCAGAGGGCAGCTTTCGACCAAGTGCGTGAACAGATGGGACTGGGAAGGAGCGAGGTGCAGTGACCCCGGGCTAAGCCCCGTCCTGGGAGAGAAAGCGAGGATGGAAGTCCAGCTCCTCCGTTTCCAGGATTGCAGGCGGCGCTGAAGGAAGGAGAGGCTCCCAGTGCAGCCTCCACATCTTAGCTGCCTCCTGGGCTTCCAGAGGAGGTCAGGGCACAATTACGGGCTCATGGGGCTGATTCAGACACATCAAGATGAGCTCTTCTGCCGTTCAGCGGTCAGTAATCTGGGAGAGGGTGGCAAGATGGGAAGTCAAGCATCCCCAGCACGTCTCCTTTATATTTAGATGGCAGACCCTGATTTTTTTCCTTCTTTTTAAAGCCTTTATTGAACTTGTTACAACATTGCTCCCATTTTATGCTTTGGTTTTTTGGCCGCGAGGCAGGTGGGGCTTAGCTTCCCAACCAGGATCCAATCCGCACCCCCTACCATCAGCAGCGGAAGGTGAGGTCTTAACCACTGGGCCCCCAGGGAAGCCCCTGGATGCCGGTCTTTTCAAATGTTGCATCGTCTGTTCTAAGTGAGCGCAGTTTGCACCGAGTGGGAATCCCATCTTCTGTCTCCACATTGGGCGCAGCTCGTGGTTTGAGGCGATTGGTGTGATTTGCTCATAATGAGACCTGACACGGCACGGCTGGCGAGTCTACGACAGGTGCTTCCGGTGCCACTGACAGCTACCCAGCTACCAACCGCTGTGTCTGTGCGCCCGCCCCCCTTCAGGGGGCTTTGCTTTTGTATGAGTTCATATGCTGAGGCTGAAACTCCAATACTTTGGCCACCTGATGCGAAGACCTGACTCATGGGAAAAGACCCTGATGCTGGGAAAGACTGAGGGCAGGAGGAGAAGGGGACGACAGAGGGTGAGATGGTTGGACAGCATCACTGATGCAATGGACGTGAGTTTGAGCAAGCTCTGGGTGTTGGTGATGGACAGGGAGGCCTGGTGTGCTGCAGTCCATGGGGTCACAAAGAGCCCCAGGAGCCCAGCTTGTGCCGACAGCCTGCAGAGCCTGGAGGATGAACCCCCCCGGTGGCTTGAGCTGCTGGCAGGCTGCTTGGGACAAATTCCGAGGGAGTCATGTATGCTCTAGGGCACTGCTGTCCAACAGAACGTGCTGTGACGGTGGAGCTGCTCTAGATCCACGCTGTGCAAAACGGCAGACACCGGCCCCAACTGCTGAATCCTCGAGATGTGGCCAGTGCGATCCAGGAACTGAATATTTAAAATCCTGAATCAATAAGTACACGCACACAGGAATGAAACAGCAGCCTCCACTAGTCAGAATGCTCAGAAACTGAGAGACAAAAGCTATGTGTTAAGGTAAGTTTTATTTTCAAGTTGCCTGAAAAGTACCTAGAAACTTTACGTTCTTTAAACTTTTGTTCCTGAAAACTGTTTCAAGAGGTCCAAGAGTCCAATATATCTTAGTAACTCGAAGACAGTGACTGTGGTCTAATCTTTCTTTGATTTCATCACAGGGATGTCTCAGAACCTGAACACCAGTGCCCATGGATGAAGAACATGGATATTAACTGTGGAAAGTGACAGGGATTGGGCTGAATTTGAACGAAGCCCAAGGAACAGCCCAAATCTTTGCAGGAGCATCGTAGGATATTTGTATTCTGATTATTGAGGTTTTATTGAAACACAAACAGTATTTTAATAGTTACCCTGCCAAGATTTTTGAGGCTTAAGAGACTAAAAAATTAAACTACTGTTTTACTTCATTTTATTTACTTGATGAATGTCTAAGTGATCTAGGCCTGGTTCCCAGCCCCTGAAGGCTTCCTCTACTTACCTCTGAGGCCAACAGTGGGTACTTTCAGGATACCCTTCCTGTTCCACATCGCCAACCATGAGGTAAGTAGGAGGGAGCTCAGGGAGCTTCAGCCCTGCTCATGGGTACTCTCAGGGTACCCTGGCTGTTCCCCGTCACCAACCACGAGGAAAGTAGGAGAGCGTTCGGGGAGCTTCAGCTCGGCTCACTATGGTCGCTTTGATTTTTGTGGCACTTCTGCTCTGCTACTGGGGCTCGTTCTCTTCTTGCACCTGAGCTTTGACTATAACCCGTTTGGCATCTCAATCCATTCAGATAGGAGAAGCCATCTCGACTGTCTCTCTCACCCAGAACAGATGCCCCCAAACCTCAGTTCACTGCGCTGTCGGTTGGACAAACTCCTTTCAGAGCCCGCCCCACATTGTTCAGTAATTCATTCTACGGACGTTTAAGGGCCCCAAGTTGCCAGCAGCTATGCCAGCAGGGGCCACAAACATCATGGACACAAAGCTTCTAGGTAGGGAAAGAGACACAGCGGGAGTGATGCAAACTAAACCATTATCAGAAAGCATACACAGAGAGCCGGCGGCAGGAGCCAGGTCTGAAAGCAGGGGTCTGTTCTGAGGTGCTCCGGTGCTCAGGATACGGGACTTTAGAGAAGGCACTGAAGCACATGCTGCGTTAGGATCAAAAGTCTCAACACTGAGCAGCAGACAGACCCCCGCAGCCCCACCTCCAGGGCAAGCGCCCCGCAACTGCAGGAGGACTTGCTGCGGGGTCTCCTGCTGACCGAGCTTCAAAAAGCACAGTGGGACATCCCCACGTGACATTCTTTGTGCCACCAAGGGAAGACCCTTACTTGATTCCACCTGAACTCAAGAGTAGGCACACGTGTGCAGCTCATCTCCAGGTGGACGGGATGGAGGCCCAGGAAGGCCGCTAGGCCGGGCACATGTCACTGCCTCTCCATTAGGAGGAAAGGGCTTTGTGCTGCCCTGTGTATGGTCAGAAATGATAATTAATCTAAGTGGCTAAAAATGTGTGCCTACATTCTGGAGGAACTCTCAGCTCCTGCTGCAAGAGGAAGCAGTAATATCACATGTTGAAATAATTATCATTGATTAAAAGATTCAAACAGCAAACTCCTCACACCCAGACACAAGACCATGGCTACCTGGTGGCAAGAAGTGGGTACGTGTGAACTGGGCTGAACCAGGCTTCCTTTCTCCGTGGCATGCTGTCGTAAATAAGAAGGTCCTTCTCCGTCAGTACAACCAGGGCTGGCCTCCACCGCTTCTCGCTGTCCCCGGGCACCTGAAACAGAAGGCAGAGAACCATCAAGCAACAGCCTGAGACGAGAGAAAAGGAGAAGCTGGCAGCTCCCCGTAAGAAGGCCCCACAGAACAAGTATCTTTTGGTTCAGGCCGAGTCCCCAGGTGGCTCAGTGAATCCGCCGCCAATGCAGGACGCACAGGAGATGCCGGTCCATCCCTGGGTCGGAAGATCCCCTGGAGGAGGAAATGGCAACCTGCTCCAGTATTCTCGCCAGGAGAATCCCAGGGACAGAGGAGCCTGGCGGCCCCAGTCCATGGGATTGCAAACAGCTGGACACGATGCACGCATGGAAAATCAAAGTGAGGGTAGACCATTCACGGTTGCAGGATGCTGGGTCCTTGAAAATATGGTTTCTCAAGGGCCCTGGTTTACAGTCAGGGCTGCCAAGAAGTAGCCGGCAGCCAGTGCCTGCCGCTGACTCTCACCTGCCAGTCAGCACAGACACCTCTACTCATGGCAGGGCGACATGTGTGGGGGAAGAAGCACTCCCAAGTGGCCCTCTGATAGAGTTTACTGCTTTTATTATGAAACGGTAGGTCTGAAAACTTCTGAATCAATATCCAGAGACTCTTAAAATGCAGCAAACGTCTGTCTGCGCCGGCGTGAGGCATCACAGCTCTTCCAAAAGCCATTCGCTGTTTGATTCTTTCTGTGATTCAGGCACCATCTTGAAATTCTCTTGGTCTGTTCAATGTTTATTTCCATTCATGGCAAATACTTCTGTAACTCAAGGGCTGAGATGACCTGGCAGGGATCCAAGACGATTCAAACATTGGCTGGATGTTTGGACCAGATGACCTTTAAGGCTCCTTTCAATCCTAAGGCTGAGCCTGTGGAGCTCAGCTCTTATTTCATGGGTCATCCCTCCTCTGCCCAGTGTTGATTTGACCAAACTCCCTAAGTGTTCTTCCATCTATGAAAATGCCTTCCTTCCCATTGGAACTCTGGGAGTAAATCTCTCTGATCAGTTTGGAAAAGCTCGATACTCCAGCCTTGCTACTCAAAGCACGGATCATGTTCTAGCAGCGTCGGCATCACCTGGACACTTGCGAGGAATTCAGAATCTCGGCCCATCCAAGACCTATTGAATCAGCCTCTGCATTTTCACCAGGTCTTCAGGGGTTCATATGCTCATTAAAGATAAGAAACACTGCTCTACATGAGGTTAAGGTTGCCTTTGACTCTGGCAACTAATCCAGTGAGGATCCAACTCTCTCATAATGAACCACTCTCCCACATCGACTCAGAATGAAAGGAAACAGTGAACTAAGTAAACAAACTAATCAGGAAGCTAAATAAATGATAAAGTTAATTTCTCCCTCCCTGTTCTTATCATTACCTTTTCTTAAGTGCCTCAGTGAGATCTGTGTTGAGTGGAAGCAAGTGTGTGCGGCTTTAGAAATGACTGATCAAAAAAGACGATGGCAGGATGATACAATGGCTGTAGCTTGCAGGCTGCCTGAATCTGAGACCCTGCTCCCTTATTCATTGCCTGTGTGACTTGGGGCAAGTTGTTATTCTCTGTGCTTCTGTTTCCTCCCTGATAATGATAACATCAATATACAACAGTATATTCTGGAACTAGAAGCCCTGGACATAAATCAGCTCCACCCTGTGCTGCGAGATCCCACGAGATCATGTGATATTGAGCAAGTCAGCTAATCTCTTTGTATCTCCGTTTCTGTATCTTTGAAATGGGGAAATAATAGGACCTATAGAGGGTTGGTGTGAAGATTGAGTTAAAATGTCTAAAATGTAGAATAAACACCATTTAGAGCTTGTTTATGGATATGAGATCAAACCAGTCCATCCTGAAGGAAATCAGTCCTGAATATTCATTGGAAAGACTCATGCTAAAGCTGAAACTCCAGCACTTTGGCCACATGATACGAAGAACTGACTCATTGGAAAAGACCCTGATGCTGGGAAAGATTGGGGGCAGGAGGAGAAGGGGACGACAGAGGATGAGATGGCTGGATGGCATCACCGACTCAGTGAACATGAGTGATTAAACTTCAGGGGGTTGGTGATGGACAGGGAGGCCTGGCGTGCTGCAGTCCATGGGGTCGCAAAGAGTCGGACATGCCTGAGCGACCGAACGACAACAACAGGAAGAGCCTGTTCAGTAGCATGGCCCTCATGAGACTGCGTGCAGATCAAATGGGACAGTGCACGTTACGTCCCGCACACGGTACCTGGCAGATGGTGAAACTCAGGGTGAGAAAACTGTGGAAGACTCACTGATGTTTAAACTTCTCAGAAAAAGGTATTCTTTGGAAACGGCAACAATGTGACAAACGACTGACTTTCCTTGGGAAAATGCTAAGGCAAGCCAAGAACACCTTCCGTGCTGACAATTTCAATTCCTCCTCCTCCAGGAAGAATTCATTGCACAATGATCACTTTGCTTGTTTAATGCCCTTCTTCCAACAATTCCAAATAAGAGTTTCCTTTTTAGAATGAAGAAATGCCCTGTAAAGTTATTAATACTAGAATATGAATGACTGCCTGGCTTATTTTCTCCTTTCTGCACTTTATGCATACAAAAAATTGAGCTCTAGCTTATTGCTTTTTCCAGAAGAACAACAGCATCTTCAAGAGATCAAAGTGAGTTGATAGAAAAAGGAAAGTACCAGACTGTACAAGGTGAATAAGCTATGGTCTCAGGGCATAAAGTGTTCAGGGGTTGGAATAAGTTTTTTCCAGCCTCTACATTAACCATGAAATTAAAACATACTTGCTCCTTGGAAGAAAAGCTATGACAAGCCAAACGGCACATTAAGAAGCAGAGACATCACTTGCCCATAGAGGTTCATATAGTCAAAGCCATGGTTTTTCCACTAGCCATGTACAGATGTGAGAGTTGGACTATAAAGAAAGCTGAGCACTGCAGAATTGACGCTTTTGAACTGTGGTGTTGAAGAAGACTCTTGAGAGTCCCTTAGACTGCAAGGAGATCCGACCAGTCAGTCCTAAAGGCAATCAGTCCTGAATATTCATTGGAAGGACTGATGTTGAAACTGAAGCTCCAATACTTTGGCCACCTGATGCAAAGAGCCGACTTGTTGGAAAAGACCCTGATGTTGGGAAAGACTGAAGGCAGGAGGAGAAGGGGGTGACAGAGGATGAAATATTTGGATGGCATCACTGACTCAATGGACATGAGTTTGAGCAAACTCTGGGAGACAGTGAAGGACAGGGAAGCCTGGCATGCTGCAGTCCACGGGGTCGCAAAGAGTCAGACACAACTGAGCGACTGAACAACAACATTAAACTTAGTAAATTGCTTTTCCAGCTCATTACACAGGACTGGAGAAGCTATAGACAATCTTCCCAAAGTGCCTGTCTTACCTAGTCAGATCTGATCCATTGGCTTTGTCTGGAACCAGTCTCAATGCGAACACAACTAAGCATCCTTATTCAAAAACAATATGAAGTTTGCAAAATAACCCTCAACAGTAAATACCCTCAGCAACATGCAGGTCCTTCTAATGGTGGATCATAAACAGCCCATGTGTCAAGTGGTGTATACAGGTATGAACAATTCCAAAGCCCTAGCCACAGTCTGTGGCTTACTAAAAACCTCTGCTGATAGGTTAACTCTGCTACTAGAAGACTCAGAGAGGGCGACCCCACTAACTCTGTGTGCAGAAGGTTCAGATTGATACTACGTGGCTGCTCAAAGGCAACAGAAGGCTGCCCATGAGGACCATTGGCTTTACAAGGAGAGAAAATTCATGTTGATGAGCAGATTTTTAAAACCATATTTTGGGTCACATGAGCTCATACTGTAAAGTCTTTCAAAGACACCTTTATTCAGGTTTGAATATTTAGGCTGTTGTTTGGTGCTAACTTCTATTACAAATCCAAATTTCCTGGCATCCAAAGATTCTCCGATGTTAATGCAACAGTTCCGGGGTTGTGTCTGCATTTTACTGAAATGCGACTCCTGGAACCGGAGAAGGCAATGGCACCCCACTCCAGTACTCTTGCCTGGAAAATCCCATGGATGGAGGAGCCTGGTAGGCTGTAGTCCTTGGTGTCGATAAGAGTCGGGGACGACTGAGGGACTTCACTTTCACTTTTCACTTTCAGGCATTGGAGAAGGAAATGGCAACCCACTGTAGTATTCTTGCCTGGAGAATCCCAGGGACAGAGGAGCCTAGTGGGCTGCCGTCTATGGGGTCGCACAGAGTCGGACACAACTGAAATGACTTAGCAGCCGACTCCTGGAACAGATGTGGCAACTTCCACTGCGACCCCGGCTTCCCGCCACTAGATCTGCATCGAGCAGAGTCTCAAGAACTGATCGTGTTTCTAATGAAGATGGTGAAAGGAAAGAAACAGGGAAACAGACCTGCAATTCGGAAATTATTCTGACACACAAGTGAGCTAAACCCCATAAAGAGTCATCCCACAGTCACCTCTGCAGAGCAGGAGAGACAAGGTTTACAAAATGGCAAGAAGGGTCTAAGAGCAGAAAGAAGTCATTGCTAAGCTTTGAGGGAACAGGGACTTTCCTGGTGGTCCCGTGGTTAAGAATCTGCTTTGCAATGCAGGGGACGTGGGTTCGATCCCCAGCGGGGGTACTAAGACCCCACGAGCCGTGGTGCAACTAGAGCCCATGCAACCAGCCTGCAGAGCTGCCATGCTGACCGCTGGGTCTGAGCACTTGAGGGCCTGCGAGCCACACACACTGCACCTGCGCAGCACAGCTAAGGAGTCCATGCGTTGCAGAGGATCCTGGGTGCAGAGACTAAGACCCGATGCAGCCAAATAAACATTATAAAAAACTAAGAAAATGAGGGAACACACAGATATAAAAGTATGAAGTAAGCATGCTGCACACCTGAAACTTTACACAATGTTCTGCGTCAATTACGTCTCAATTTTAAAAGAGATATTGAAGGCGGTAGTCATTGACTCCTCAACTTGAGACAGGACTCATAAGTCATCTAGCCATAAAACAAAATGTGGAACAATCGAAAGAGAGTGTGTACAGGGTTGCAGCCTGGTTGGGAATCCCAGATTTTATGCCTTTATCTTCTGACAGCTCACACTTCTGAGCAGGGTTCCTAACAAACACTGAAATACAGTTTGAAAGCTGCTGACCTCATTCCCTCTACTTGGAATCTGA
>NW_011494805.1:335249-350746 GCF_000754665.1 Bison bison bison | reverse complement strand
GTGTCCGACCCTGTGTGACCCCATAGACGGCAGCCACCAGGCTCCCCCGTCCCTGGGATTCTCCAGGCAAGAACACTGGAGTGGGTTGCCATCTCCTCCTCCAAGGCATGAAAGTGAAAAGTGAAAGTGAAGTCGCTCAGTCGTGTCAGACTATTAGCGACCCCATGGACTGCAGCCTACCAGGCTCCTCCATCCATGGGATTCTCCAGGCAAGAGTACTGGAGTGGGGTGCCATTGTCTTCTCTGATACAGTAAGCTGCTGCTGCTGCTAAGTCACTTCGGTCGTGTCCGACTCTTCTTGACCTCATGGACTGCAGCCCACCAGGCTCCCCCGTCCCTGGGATTCTCCAGGCAAGAACACTGGACTGGGGTGCCATTTCCTTCTCCAATGCATGAAAGGAAAAGTGAAAGTGAAATTGCTCAGTCGTGTCTGACCCTCAGCGACCCCATGGACTGCAGCCCACCAGGCCCCTCCATCCATGGGATTTTCCAGGCAAGAGTACTGGAGTGGGTGCCACTGCCTTCTCTGACACAGTAAGCAGGCAAGCCTTAAACGTGTTAGCTTTTCTTGTGAACGTTTTGCAACGTCTAGAAACACTGACTCACTATGTTGTGTGCTTGGAACGATAACGTGCTGTAGGTCAGTTATACTTCAGAGAAACAGACAAACTCATAGAAAGACCAGATTTGTGATTCAGAGGTGGGAGGAAAGGAAGAGGAATTGGAGGAAGACGGTCAAAAGGTACAATTTCCAGTTATAAGGTAAATAAGTGTTAGTGATATGATTAATGTACTTAACATTGCTGTGTGCTATACACGAAAGCTTTTAAGAGAGCAAATACTAAGAGCTCTCATCACAAGGAAAAAATTTTTTTTCTTTTTCTTTTATTTTGTTTTTTTATGAGATGGTAGACATTCACTAAGCTTATTGTGGTAATCAGTCCATGAGGTATGGTAGGTAGAATCATTATGTTGTATACCTTAAACTTATACAGAGCTGTATGCCAATTATATCCAGTAAAACTGGAAGAAAATAAATAAATAAAATTTAATATAAATAAAAATTAACAAACAGTGAGTAAAGAGGCCCAAGGAATTAAAAAAATATTAGCCCTTCCTACTAAGAATATCAAATTAAAGATCTGAGTGACCTTGGGTGAGAATTATTTGCCTTTGTAGCTCTAATGTCCTCATCTGCCAAAGGGTGGGGTAAGTCTAAATTATCACTAACAGCCTCTCCAAACTCAAAATCAGATCTTTTTTTTTTCCAGTATAAAGTTCCCTGCTTATAGGCTGGGGCTGCTTTAGCTTCTAGACTCTTGCTTTAAACCGCTTCTGTGTTCAGCAGACTTTGTTCACTGGGAAAAAGACAAGTGTGGGTCTCTCCTTCCCTCCTCACACCAGCTCACTCTGCCCAAGCTGCTGATTTTCTGCCTTCTGCTTGAGCCCGGGGTGAAGGGGGGAGGAGGCAGGAAGAGCTCAGAGTCTTTGGAACCAGATAACAACATCTTCAAAATCGAGCTTTACCAGTTCTCAGCTGGAACTGCTCTGAGCACTTGCTCACGATGTGGCCGCGGCGGTGGTTTAGTCGCTCAGTCGTGTCCGCCTCTTTGTGACCCCATGGACTGTAGCCCGCCAGGCTCCTCTGTCCATGGGACTCTCCAGGCAAGAATGCTGGAGGGGGTTGCCATTCTCTCCTCCAGGGGATCTTCCTGACCCAGGGATCGAACCTGCATCTGCTGCATTGCGAGCAGATTCCTTATCACCAATGGCCACCAATGGCATCCTGTGCATATTATGTGAGGATTAAAAGCGATAATGTATATAAAGCACTTCCCATAAGGTAGGTGGGCTTCCTGGTGGCTCAGACAGTAACGGATCTGCCTGCAAGGCAGGAGATCCAGATTCGATCCCTGGGTTGGAAGAATTCCATGGACAGAGGAGCCGGGCGGGCTGTAGTCCACGGGGTCCCAAAGAGTCAGACAGGACCGAGCGACTTTCACCTTCAGTCTTACAGGGTCGGTTCCAGCAGCTTGAGTCTGAGACCTGAATATTCACTGGAAAGACTCATGCTAAAGCTGAAACTCCAGCACTTTGGCCACATGTGACCGAGCGACTTTCACCTTCACCTTCACTGTTACAGGGTCGGTTCCAGCAGCTTGACTACGCCCATTTCACACCTCAAGCACTCCTCCTCCAGCCACGCTTCTCGGGAAGGATGATCTAGAACAGACAGTGGCTCACAGGAGAGTGAAAAGGTGCCTAAGGGAAGAGGGTCCATCACAACCTCGTTTCAGAGATTGTGGTTATCTTGACAACCTTTTTTATAATTTTTTTTCCTGATGTGGACCATTTCCAAAGTCTTTATTGAATTTGTTGCAGTACTGCTTCTGTTGTTTTATGTTTGTTTGGGGTTTCTTTGGCCTCAAGGCCCGTGGGATCCTAGCTTCCTGACCAGGGATGAACCTCCCCCCCAGCACTGGAAGGCAAAGTCTTAACCACTGGACCACCAGGGAAGCCCTCAACTTTAACGTCTTTCCACTTCAGATTGGTAAGTATTTAGAACAAAGGACAAGATACCAGGGTAAAATAATTAGCAGTTATCAACTTCCAGATGCTTTACAAACATTAGATAATTAATCCCTGCGCCAAGTCTCAGAGAGCCGGATAAAGATCATCTCTGCGCTACCAGAAGAAGAGGACGGGGAGCCGCTTAGCAAGTCCCTCGCCTGCAGCTCTCCTCCAGCTGGTCCTGAAGCACCTCCAGAGCCAGAAGGCGGGAGCCCGATGGGACCTCCACACCTGGGTGCAGAGGAGATGGAGAGGAGGGGAGAGGAGAAAGGGAAAGAAGGCTGGAAGGAAGGCTCAGGACAGGGTTCTGGGGAAGCCTCAGGCTCACAGGACCAGCTCCTCACCTCTCACACAGATCCGTTTGTTTGGCACCCGGATAACAAGAGGAATTCAAGAGTGGCTTACAGTGAGGAGCAGGCTGGATGACCCCTTTGTTTAATGGGTGTCAAGACAAGGAAGAGAAAGCTAAGTGAAAACTACGGGACGAAAAATACGGTCTGACTATTGCACACTTGGAACATTCCCTGGCGGCTCAGCAGTAAAGAACCCGCCTGCAATGCAGGAGACATGGGTTCGATCCTTGGGTCGGGAAGATCCCCTGGAGGAAGAAATGGAAAGCCACTCCAGTGTTCTTGCCTGGAGAATCCCATGTGCAGAGGAGCCTGGCGGGCTGCAGTCCACGGGGTGGAAAAGGGTCAGACATGACTGAAGTGACTGAGCATGCACACGTATATTTCAGTATGAACTCAACTCATCTCATCTGCAAAGACCCTATTTCCAAACCAGGTCACCTTCTAAATTTAGGGGGCAGGCTTAAGACAAGAAATTCATCATAAGAAAATGGTCTGAATCTACTACATCTTCAGTTTTCAGTTTTATTTTTTTCCACCGTGAACACTTGTAGACGTGGAGTACATTTGTTGAAAGTTATCTTATTTACTGAGTATGCAGAAGGTCAGATGCTAATGGACTCTAACAGAGGCCTTGATGACTCTATTAAAAGTAACGCCTTGGTCCCTGGGATCTCATAATGAAGCCAGTCTTAGGGCAGATGACACATATCCAGGGAGATCGGCGCAGAGCCGGAATTTAAATGTCCTCTCATCACAGAGCATGACGCAAAGAGGAGGCGGGAGGCATGAGAAGGTCCAGTCCCCATCACGCCCGGAGCATCCCCATCACGCCACCTGGGGCTTTCAACCGCCGTGCCTCACTGGCTCACTACTACTGAGATGGCTCTTCAGAGTGATGACAGTCTAAGAGACGCCCCAGGAAGGGATTCCAAGGTCTCTTGTTGCCTTGAAAGATTGCTGGATTCCACCTGGAGCTCTTTCTCTTTACAGTGAGTGCATAGTCAACGTGGACTAAAGACTTGAAAGAACCAGATCCGTCCACCCTGCCCCTGTGCCTCACTAAGTTTGGGATGATTTTCCACCCAACAGGCTTAGCCGGTGGCTCAGATGGTAAAGAGTCTGCCTGCAATGCAGGAGACTGGTGTTTGATCCCCAGGTTGGGAAGATCCCCTGGAGAAGGAAATGGCCACCCACCCCAGTGTTCTTGCCTGGAGAATCCTCAGGGACAGAGGAGCCTGGAGGGCTACAGCCCGTGGAGTCAAAAAGAGTCGGACACGACAGAGCGCCGTTCTCTTTCTGCTGTACGCCTGCCTCTGCCTTTTGAACAAGAAGTCAGCCCTGCTGGAGCCTCTACTACACGAAAACAAATCCCGCCATCCCTTCTTCTTTCCTCCCTTTCCTCTACATCAATCTAATTAACTCTTCCTCCAAGGAGAAAGGTGTCCAGATCTAGGAACTAACTGTTCATCTCTAATTGTCCAGACCTAGGAACTGCCACTGCATGCATGCTAAGTCGCTTCAGTCGTGTATGATTCTTTGTGAGCCCATGGGCTGTAGCCCACTGGCTCCTCTGTCGTTTGGATTCTCCAGGCAGGAACACTGGAGTGGGTTGCTGTGCCCTTCTCCAGGGGATCTTCCCGACCCAGGAATCAAACCCAGGTCTCCTGCGTTGCAGATGGATTCTTTACCAACTTAGCCACTAGGGAAGCCCTTCCAGAAGAAGAATGAGCGCTAAAATGTTGCCAGTAGTTGTCCTTGACTTGTGTTACTCCAAACACACAAACGCATAAGGTTATCTTATTTTTTAAAACAGTATTATTACTCTGCAGCCTAGATATTATTAGTAAGGTGAAATAAAGCTGATGATGTGCTAGAATCTGAAAACTCGCACTTCCTTCTGCCATTAGAGCTCCATTCCACTCGTTCTTTGATTTTTTTAAAGAGCACAGGATCTTCAAGCTTCGTCGCAGCGCGGAATCTTCAGTTGCTGCATGCAGGCTCTGAGTTGTGGCGTGTGGGATCTAGCTTCCCGACCACGGATCACACCCAGGTCCCCTGCTTTGCGAGGAGAGTCTTAGCCACTGGACCTCCAGGGGGTTTCCCCGTTTAGCCTTTGTTTCTGTTTAGGTTGGATTACGCCGGGTTCTTGCCTTTGTGATTGGAGGGTAATTGCTTCACAATTTTTGTTATGTTTCCGCTCTATAACACGGCCGCTGGAAGGGCACACAAATCTCTTCTTCTTGAGCCCCCCTCCCCCCACCATCCCACCCCTAGGTCCATACAGAGCCCTGTACCGGCTCCCTGCTAGCTGCGTACTTCATGCCCGTGGCGCACACGTCAGTGCGCCTCTACTGTTCGCCCATACATCGGTGTGTATATGTACCTGGAATCTAGAAAAGCAGTACTGACGCACCTATCTGCAGGAGTGGAGATGCAGACGCAGAGAAAGGACTTGTGGACACAACGGGGAAGCAGAGGGGGGACTCGCTGCGTTTAGAGTCAAAGATTTATTCGCAGCTCCCCTCAGCGCCTTGGCTCGACTGGGAACACACTGGGCTCTCCCCCAGGACAGGGCCACTCCCTGCGGACCACTCAGAACGCCGGCTGTTTGCAATGGAGACCTGCAGTTTGCACGAAACTGCATTTTGTAGAGTGCTTCAGAATCACTGATTCTTTTAAACCTGTAAACATTCCCTTTTCATCCTGTTTACTTATGTGCTCAGGTCAATCCTTTCTGAGACAAGTCCAGAAGTAAATTTCAGCTGCCTGAATTATAGAATGCTGTAACTGAGTAACGTCAGTGTTGTTTGGGGTTTGCTTATCATCAAGTCTCTCAAAAACAGTGGCAAGTTAGAAGAGGCAGTCGAGAGCGGTCTGGAGAGAACGTGTGTGCTCAGTCGCGTCTGTCTGTCTGGAGGAGCGGAGGCAGTACGTTCTGTTGTTTAATCCACCCAGTTTGTGGTTGTTGCTATAGCAGCTCTAGGAAATAAGACAAGCACCATGCTGTTTCACTTTTTTGAACCCTTTCAACTTTTTCTGGCATTTATTATATCCCTATCTTATAGAAGAAGAAATGTGGTTCAGAGAGGTCGTGGACAAGCCAAGGTCACATTAGCTCCAGTCTTCAGCGCTGTGATGATCGCAAAGCTGCCCCCCCCCTCCCGCCACCCCCCCGTGAGGAAAGGGCAGGATGTGGGCAAAGGGGGAAAGGCAGGAGGGGCCGGCAGGGACCCCGCGGCTCCGCCTCCCCTGCCGGAGGGCAAGGCGCTCTGCCGGGCAGCAGGCTCCCCCGCAGGCTCCTCCTGTGCTCCCTTCCCACCTCCTTCAGGTGGCCGGACACTGGTTTAATCCGAGTTCCGAATGCTTTCCTAATCATCAAAGCTCCTGACTCCCCAAGTCTCACATCTGATTAAAGTAATTCAAGACTAAGACGTAAATGACGCATAACCCGTAAGACGCTGTTCCATAAAGGGATATTTCTATTTTCAGCAAGTAGCTGGGACAAAATTAGTGTCTCATGTCTAATCTTCATCACACAACCGAGGGGCTGGTAAATGAAACAGTTTGTTTTCTAAAGGGGATGAAACATTCCATTATACTATAAATTTAATTTGCATGTTTTTGTAATTTTAGTAAACCCGTTTCCTTGTGGGTGCGGCTTGCCCCACTACAAATGTTAGCAAAATCTAAGAAAGCGAAGTCCAATTTAATATGCTGTGTAGTTTTAAATCAACCAGATATCATACATTAAGGGATAAGTAACAGATAAGTACAGTGGGCTGTGAAATAGTGTTTGAACATCTGTAATCTACCAAACTTCTCTAGATGTTAGAACCGCTAGGAAGTTAAGCGGATTCTGACCCTTCCAGTTCATGGCTTAAGGTAACAGTTCAAAACACACATTTTCAGGACTTCCCTGGCCGTCCAGTGGGGAAGACTCTGTGTTCCCTCTGCAGGGGGCACAGGTTTGATCCCTGGTTGGGGAACTAAGACCCCACATCCTGCATCGTGTGGCCAAAAAAAGAATAAATAAAAACTCTATAAAATATGCATGCTAAGTTGCTTCAGTCATGTCTGACTCTGTGCGACTGTGGACTGTAGCCCACCAGGTTCCTCTGTCCATGGGATTCTCCAATGAGAATAGTGGAGTGGGTTGCCCTGCCCTCCCCCAGGGAATCTCAACCCAGGTCTCCCGCATTGCAGGTTTACCCTCTGAGCCCCCAGGGAAGCCCAGTAAGTGTGGGAGACAGAACGCGGGATCTACACCATGGCTGCAGCTGGGGCCCAGGGCCCTGTGGCCGCTGTGCTCTCCACGGGTGTTCCTCACATCCCCTGGCTCCAGTGCCCCATGCCCGCCACCTCCCCGGGGGCTCAGGCTGTGAAGAACCCGCCTGCAGTGCAGGAGACCCAGCTTTGATCCCTGGGTCAGGAGGAGCCCCTGGAGGAGGGCATGGCAACCCACTCCAGTGTTCTTGCCTAGAGATTCCCGTGGACAGAGGAGCCTGGTGGGCTACAGTCCATGGGGTTGCAAAGAGTCAGACCCGACTGAGCGACTCACTTTTTCACTAGGTGTGAGCTGTCCACTCTCAGCTTCCAGAGATGAAGGAAAGGCTGCTTCTAATCTGTAACGCTCACAGATAATTAAATTAGGCTTCTCTCAGTCTACTGGGGAAAAGCTATTTTATACTTTCATTAACTCCAAAGGGCTATTTCAATTCTAGTCCCTGTTTGGTAAACAAGTTATCTTTTACTTACAGCCTTTCCTTCTCTAATGCCCAGAAAATCTGCCCTTTAAAGGGATCCTAATAGGCAGCAGAAATTTGTAATTTTTTAAAAAGTTATCTTTTGAAAGACAGTTGACATCACTAAATCCAAAAGAGCAAATAATTTTAAAACCTAGTCTGTGCTTCAGCACCCTCTGTTTCATTTTCACTGTATCTTTGGGCTTCCTTATCTATTTCCTCATTTTATTAATTCTTCAAAGGAGAAAACCGAAAGTTCTTTGAAGGAATAAATCACAAGGATGTAACACACAGCATAAAGAAGACGGTCAATAATGTTGTAATAACCATGTGTGATGACAGATGGTTACTGGATTTAACATTGTGATCATTTTATACTGCATACAAATGTGAAATTATTATACCATACATCTGAAATTAAAATAATACTGTACATCAACTATATTTCAATTAAAAAGACTATCGAAGGCCAAAGAATGTAGGGAGTGTTGGCCTCAAAAACACATCAGCATTTTTTTTTCACAAAATGTTCTGTATTATGCATCACAGCTGCCAATAAGCCCTCTGAAGTTTTCAACTTTTTTTTTTTCCACTTTTTGACCCTGCCCCAAGGCATGTGAGGTCTTATTTCCCGGCTAGGAGCTGAACTGCCCTGCACTGGAGGTGTGGGCCTTAGCCTCTGACCACCAGGGAAGTCCCTGAAGTTTTCAGCTTCTTAATGACACCAGAGATTTAGGGCATATCAGCATTTTCTAAAGTCATGGCCTAGTCCAACAGGTATTCAATAATGCCAGACACTATTCCACTATTTACTGTGTGAAAAAATAACATGTTTGCTTTGAGTTGCATATTTCAAAGTTTTATAACTCAGCAAAAAAATAAAAAGTATTCATTTTACAGACATCGCAAACTGTGTGTGTCCAAGGACGAACGACAAATTCCAAAGTCCCCTCATCCTACTTTTGTTTCAATGCCTTCATAAGGCCTGTCCCAACTGGAAAGATTCTTTTTTTTCTCTGTGACCTCCTGGAAGCAAGGAGGCAATCTGTATGAAGATCATAAATCTCATTGTCAGACAGTTCCAGGCTTTGAGTCGGCTCAGCTATTTACAGTGTGATCTTGGCCCAGTTTTGCCCCCGCTTCAGTCTCCACACCTGTAAAATGGGGGATTAAAGTCCCTCTGCTCAGCTATTTACAGTGTGATCTTGGCCCAGTTTTGCCCACGCTCAGCTTCCACACCTGTAAAATGGGGGATTAAAGCCCCTCTCCTAAGAGGCTGCTTGACGACGGAATCAGGTCACGTGTGTTCGTGGTTTACAGCGCGCTGCCGGGCGAGCACCAAGTCCTCAAAAGTCACTGTTTCTCCACGTTTGGTGTGCAGACCACCTGCTTTCAAACCAGCTGGGCTGCTAGTTACAAACGCAGACGTCTGCCCGTTCTAAGATCCAGTTCTTCAAAAATGCTGGGGGTGGCGCTGGGAACATGCATTTATACCAAGGGGCCTGGGAAGTTGCGTGCCCACGATTCTTTGAGAACATCACCAGTGTCAATTACCATGACCACAATCATCATGAGCAGAGCACTTACTTTCCATCCGCAGTTTCCAAAGACCTTTCCCCTGCACTCTCTGCCTTGGTATCACGAGGGGACTCCTTAAGCGTATAGATTCTTAACTCCCAAATCCAGTGAACCCTAACAGTGTACCTAGGGCTGCCACCACACATCTCTCCTTTCTGATCTTCTGGAGATTCTGATGCTCAACCTGCCTTGAGATTCCCTGGCCCACATAACTCATTCTGACACTGGGTCATGGCCCTTTCTTTTTTAACCATTTAGTCAGTGTCTATGATGCCATGATAAACGTTTGTTGCTGAAATGAGCTGACCAGAATAACGGTGTGCTGGCCGGAGCAAGCCTCTCATCTGTGACCTGCTCTGCTTGGGGAACTCGCCCTTCACCCCTCCCGATACAGTGTCCACGGGGAGCTCGCCCTCCACCCCGTGATACAATGTCCACAGGGAGCTCGCCTTCCCACCTCCCGATACAGTGTCCACGGGGAGCTCGCCCTCCACCCCTCCTGATACAGTGTCCACGGGGAGCTCGCCCTTCATTCCTCCCTGACACAGTGTCCACGGGGAGCTTACCCTCCCACCTCCTGATACAGTGTCCACGGGGAGCTCACCCTCCACTTGTCCTGATACAGTCTCCACGGACATTTGATTCCTGCACGGTAGCTTTTCCAGACTCTAGTCATTAACTTGCCATTTTCAAGATCTTCTTTGTGTTTACTTATTATGAGAACAACTGCTAGCTGCCCACCGAAAATCTATTCTGTCTTTTTTTATTAAAGGAATTAGAATTAACCAAAATTATTAGGAGTGACTATATGCAGGGTTAAAACATTCTTACTCCTAGCTCCAGCTTTCATAGGCCTTCATATTCACCCTCCTCTGACAATTCCAACGCAGGGGTGACCTCCACCTCTATTCTATTAGGACTGCTTAAACATCCGAGTTCATATACATTCCTTTAATCACACATCCAGGCACCTCCTTCTCTGAAAAGAAGTCCTCTTCATGTCTGCAGCACACTCTTTGTAGTTATCAAACAGGGACCACTACAAATGTTATTTCCAGATAGGAAAATAACTATGAAAACGTAGGGTGACCTGTGCCTTTCTTTCTGTCTCTATCCTATGCAGAATTAAATGAGACATACGAAGGCATGTTTCAAATGCAGTAGAGCGTCAGGGCTGAAATCTTTCCAAAGGTGGACATTTTGTGGATGTTCCTGAACCTCTCAGGAGGGCTTTTAGTGACAGATTTCATATAAAATTACCCTCATACTAATTAAATCTGAGATCTAACTTCAATGTACAAAAGCAATAATGTAGCACACTAACGACTGAGAACCTAAAGAGGATGTCGCTTTCTGTAAAAAAAGCCTTTCTTTTCGTTTTTCTCTGTCCTGCCTTCAGAGCTCTTCACGCATTCACTCACAGAGTGTTTATTTGGCACGAATTGTATGCTAGGTCTCCTGCTCAGTGTCCCGGTCACTTAACAGGGGTGGAAGGTGGACAAGGTGGAAAACAGAGTAAATCAGCGACCAATATAAAAACGTTACCTTGGCCAGTGTTATAAGGGGACAAAGCAGGCTGAACTTAATTAAACTCATGTCGAATGACTTTGACACCAAATACGGCTGAAACTTCCACTTGCAAATAGTTTTCATCACTTTCCAGTGACAGTGCCATGTTCTAACTCTGTGAAAAATATTTTTAAATCTGAATTTTGGCCTCCATGTTATTTAGCCGATGCCCTGAGTGCAACCTGGCTTCTCTTGCTCCTCACTTCTGGTTTCTCCAGCACCTCCCATTGATCTAATTTAAGAACTTAACAGTATCTACTTCACAGGGTAACTGAGAGCCAAATGAAGTAACACAGGAAAAGTGGAAGTACTGGAAGCGTTACATAAACGCCAATAGGAGTACACGCTTAAAGTGCACAGTCAACGGTGACGCTTCCTGGAACTGCCGCAGTCTGCAGGGCTCATCACTTACGGAGTGACGCCCACTGTTACATCGACACATCCTTAACAGGCCTGATCCTGGCCAGCCCTGTGCAATCATAAGGTCTCCACTGAACACAAACAACGGCACTTTTGATTCTCCGGAATGCGCTGTCCTCGAGCAACTCCACGAAATCACTGCAGATGGTGACTGCAGCCATGAAATTAAAAGACACTTGCTCCTTGGAAGAAAAGTTATGATCAACCTAGACAGAATATTCAAAAGCAGAGACATTACTTTGCCAACAAAGGTCCGTCTAGTCAAGGCTATGGTTTTTCCAGTGGTCATGTATGGATGTGAGAGCTGGACTATAAAGAAAGCTGAGTGCCGAAGAATTGATGCTTTTGAAGTGTGGTGTTGGAGAAGACTCTTGAGAGTCCCTTGGACTGCAAGAAGATCCAACCAGTCCATTCTGAAGGAGATCAGCCCTGGGATTTCTTTGGAAGGAATGATGCTAAAGCTGAAACTCCAGTACTTTGGCCACCTGATGCAAAAAGCTGATTCATTTGAAAAGACCCTGATGCTGGGAAAGATTGAAGGAGGGAGAAGGGGACAACAGAGGATGAGATGGTTGGATGCCATCACCGACTTGATGGACATGAGTTTGAGTAAACTCCAGGAGTTGGTGATGGACAGGAAGGCCTGGCATGCTGCAGTCCATGGGGTCGCGGGGAGTTGGACACGACTGAGCGACTGAACTGAACTGCACAAGAACATACTTCCTGTATTTCCCTCTTTCTTTCTTGGCTACATCGCAAGACATGCAGGATCTTAGTTCCCTGAGCAGGGTTTGCACCCCAGCAGTGGCAGTACAGAGCCCTAAGCACTGGATCGCCAGGGGAGCCCCTTGTCTTCTCCCCTTCTGTTGCCAACACTTAACCTCTTCCTATAGCAGCTCCTTATGTGCTTTTCATGCACCAAACACTGTTAGATTTAGTCAACTTCTTCTCCACCTTTTGACCCTTAGATAATTGGTGACCTTTTTCATTAGAGCCACTGTTTTCCCTCCATCCATCTTAAGACCTGAGGATCAAAGGCTTACATGCTATTCTAGATAAGATTTGCCACAGACACATAACTCTGGGACCTCTTCACTCTCTGCCAGGAAGGACTGTCTGAGAAGAACTCTGTCTTTAAACTCACCATGTGGGGAGTGTAAGGTCTGGGACAGAAACATATCACCCACAACAACCTGCTCGGTTACAGACGGGCTACAGGTGGGGTCAACAATGGCCCTGTTTTGTGAGTCTGTAAAGGCGCTCATTCTGGTCTCTTGCCTCATACTAACCTCATCTCCAACAGATTTTGAGGTCCCTTTCAGCCTCGTTCCCCAAGGGTGAAGACCACCAGTCCAGTCTGCACGCTTTTCTCTCCCACACCCGTAAAAAGCGTTCTTCCATCTTCATTGTGTGCAAAGGAATGTGGGTAGGTTAAAGGAAGCGACTTCCAATATCGCATTTGGTCTCAGTGGCTGCAAACAGCCATTCTCATTAAATTAAATTGAAAAAGGGATCCTGCAGTTGAAAAACAGAAAAGATGATGATGATGAAAACAAGTAAAAAAAATAGAGCACTTGAGTTTAATTTTACCACTTTCTTATATAAAGAGAATGAAAAAAGTGAAGTGTTAGTCATTCCGGCGTGTCCGACTCTTTGCGACCCCATGGACTGTAGCCCGTCAGGCTCCTCTGTCCATGGAAATCTCCAGACCAGACAGAATACTGGAGTGGGTGGCTGTTCCCTTTTCCAGGGGATCTTCGCAACCCCGGGATCAAGCCCAGGTCTCCTGAATTGCAGGCGGATTCTTTACCGTCTGAACCAAACTGAGATGAGTCTCTTCCCACTGTTTCTATTGTAAGTCACTAACGACCTACAGTTGACCCCATTCATGAGAGAAGTTAAGTCATCGATGAGCATCAGTTTTTTAAAGTGTGAAAAAAGTTGGAAAGCTTTGCTAGAAAGCTTTTCAGACAAAAATGATAAATGAACAGTCTTACATCAAACCAAGGATCTGAACAATCAATAAAAGCCCATTCACACCATCAGAACAGGCCCTCCTAACTAAATGAGGTAATAGGCATTCATGGGACAAATATTTTTGAGCACATGCTGTATGCCAACAGCATGCCAGGAGTTGAGTGTGCATGTTACGACAAGCAGAACCACACGGGATTTCCCAGATGCAGCTTATAGGCTGCAAGAGGAGACAGATGGCACAGGTATCACCAACCGAACAATAAATATCAATTCTAAACGCTGGTGGTGCTGCCACTCACCCTGAGGCTTACGTCAGAGTTCTACTGAGTCAAGTCCACTTGCTCTTGCTCAGGGAACTTTGCTCATCTTAACTTTGAAATTCCCTTCGCATTAAATGCCATTCGAGGCAAGTCTAACGTGGGTCAGCGAATTCGGAACGCACACCTGGAATAACAGGTGCATGGGGCTTGCTGGCTTCCTGTAAGTATTTCTGCAAACAGCAGATTCCTTTGCAAATGATCCTTCACCCACACCATGTTTGCAGGCCTTTTTGTTTTTGTTTTTTTTTTTTTTGCAAATGTTTATACAGCTGTTAAAAAGAAAAACCAGGAAAAACAATTTTGGGGACTGAAAAAAAAAAAGCCAACCAAAACAGATACTCTTCTCTTGCTTTGATTTTCCATTTTCTCAGACTTTAAAAAACTCCATTCCAGGGAGTTTTGATTCACAGGGCAGATCATTAAGAGAACTGTGAGGTCACAGTGAAGTTTAATTATGGCACCAGGTGTGATAGTCAAGCGATTAACCAGCCAGCACAGCCCCACCAGTGGGAGTGGGAGCCAAGAGGAAGCAAGGCCCAGGGGCAGCGACGGAGCGCAGGCCTGGGAGGCGGCCCCACCTTCCCACACCAGGTGTCTCCTGCCTTCCTCAACGTGCCAGGACCTTTCAGTCTCATGTCTGGTCCCATTACTTCAAGGTCTCCCATCCAATCACATCTTTACTGAGTACATCCGTTGTACATCCCAGGAACTAAATAGTGATGAAGACATAAGTAGTCCCTGCCTTCATGAAACTGAGGAATCTACGGTGGTGACAGACAAAAAAGCAAGGAAACACGAAATGATTCCAAACTGTAAACATGAACAAAGCAGGTGATGAGAAAAGGGAGCAGGGAGAGGGAAAGACGTAAGTTAAATGCACTCATTCTTATAAGGATCCTTAGGGCTTAAAGGGGCTTCCCTTGGGGCTCAGACGGTAAAGAATCCGCCTGCAATGCCAGAGATCCAGGTTCGATCCCTGGGTTGGGAAGATCCCCTGGAGGAGGGCATGGCAACCCACTCCAGTGTTCTTGCCTGGAGAATCCCTATGGACAGAGGAGCCTGGTGGGCTACAGTCCACGGGTCACAGAGTGTCGGACACGACTGAGCGCCTGGCAAACACACACACTAGTGCTTGAAGGTTAGTCTTGTCCAAGGTCCCGGCCTCTTAAGAAGGGACAAAGCACGAAGCCCAACAAACAAATTGCTAATAACAGAATTTCAGCCACAAAGTGGCTCTTTGGGGGGATGGCGTGTTGGATGGGGCTTTTTCCTAATCCCATAAATCACCTCATCTAGAAAGCATCTGGGGAGTCTATTTTTAAAGCTGGCTCAAATTCACAAATACAAAAAAGTCCTTGTCTTGAAGAAGGGAAATACTGAACTGTTCAAGGATGAGATCAAGCAGAAAGAGAGGAAGGACTTTGTTTATTTTATCCAGTTCTCTAATGTTTGAGCTTTTTATGAGCCTTCATTACCTTGGTCGGTTACAAAGTGGGAGGGTTGTCTCTTCTAAAGAGCTCATGCCTTCACGTATAAACCTCCGATGATTCTGATATTTCTGGATCATTTCAGACTTTGAAGTTTGTGGTCCTCTGTGGCAGCTATAGAAGGTAACACAACACCTGGTGTGGGGGGCCCGGGGCACTAACCTCCCTCCCACCGGGGGCGTGGTGGGTTTTTATCAGCCTGCGTGATTTGCACACGCCTGTTTCACAGCCAGGGTTCTTGCTAAACTGGCATTTTTACAGGATGGCAGTTTTTTAGAAGGACCAGTGGAGAAATGAGTATCCTTCACAACACAACCACAAGGAAGGATCCCAATTAGTGAGCTTGCCAATTGATCACCATCTTGACTGTAAGTTCTTAATGAGGACGTAGGTCATCGTTAATACAAAGCAAGAGCTCGGGAGCACCGGGACCGGACAAGGCAGCGCCAGCCTATCTCTGCAGACTGGGAACGATCGGCG
>NW_011494805.1:333281-335149 GCF_000754665.1 Bison bison bison | reverse complement strand
AACGATCGGCGGTTCTGAGCCACACGGGGCCGCCCCAGGACACGGCCTCGGCCAGAGACGAACCTGTGCTCCAGCCATCTTGCGGCTTCAATAACTTAAGTCCTGCACACACTTAATGTCCTTAAAAGGTTGTGGGTTTACTTATACATATAATTCAAGATGAAACCAAGATTTAATATTAAAACAGAATACACATTGTCTGCTGAAATTAAGAGTCTCTCGGTAGATTTTCCAGTTGCAAAACTCTTCATTAATTCTTCAAAGATAAACTTTTTTCAGACTTCCTGGATGGTTCAGTGGTTAGGAATCCGCCCACCCGTGCAGGGGACGTGGGTTCGATCCCACATGCCACGGGGCAGGTAAGCTCCACCGAGCTCACGCTCCAGGGCCCGTGATCCAGACAAGGGAGGCCAGCACACCGCAGCAGATGGCAGTCCCCAAACGCCGCAAGCAGGGAAACTCTGGGCAGCAGAGAAGGCCCAGCACAGCCCCAGGTAAATACATTTAAAAAAATTTAAATCAAAGGTAACAAAATTCTATGTAAGTAATTTGTAGTAACAGTGGGCTGTATAACCGTGAGACTCTAGCTCCTGAGACTCTAGCTGTTGCCTCAAAACCAGTAAGATGGGCAACTTGACACTGTGCACACAGGTTTTTTGGTAAATTTCTGAAACTGACTGCTGGATGATGCTTTTGCTAAAAACTCTCATTTTCTATCTATTTATACCTAATTTCAAAACAGGTTTGGAGAATTAAATGCCATTCCGACAATGATAAAAAACTTTGCTAAAAAATACAGGCCATTGGTCAATTCACCAAACATACAGACTGGTCATTGTACTGCCAGAAAAACCTACTTCCATTCATTACAAATGGATAGATATGAGTCAGTTGGGCCCTGAAACCTATAAAGAATGATGAAGGCTTAGTGGTTATTTTGCAAATGTCAAAGATATGTATTACTTCTAAAGGATAGAAGGTTAGTAAGAATCGTTGTTGTATTTTATAATAGATCTTTCTTTTTAAAAATTCAATTTGTTTTGTCTTAGCAAAAACTAATAGCCACTGAATTGCATGGTATGTTCAGTTGGTTAAAATTTATCAAGTACTACTAATAACGTATGCATGCATATGGATGTTTCTGTTGGTGTTGTTCAGTTGCTCAGTCGTGTCCGACTCTTGGACCCCATGGACTGAAACATGCCAGGCTTCCCTGTCCTTCTCTAATTCTTGGAGTTTACTCAAACTCATGTCCATTGAGTCAGTGATGCCATCGACCATCTCATCCTCTGTCGTCCCCTTCTCAGTCTTTCCCAGCATCAGGGTTTTTTTCCAATGATTCAGCTCTTCGCATCAGGTGGCCAAAGTATTGGAGCTTCAGCTTGAGCATCAGTCTTCCAGTGAATATTCAGGACTGATTTCTTTTAGGATGGACTGGTTGGATCTCCTTGCTGTCCAAGCGACTCTCAAGAGTTTTCTCCAGCACCACAGTTTGAAGGCATCAATTCTTCAGCGCTTGGTCTTTTTTATTGTTTAGCTCTCACATCCGTACATGACTGCTGGAAAAACCATAGCTTTGACTAGATGGACCTTTGTCAGCAAAGTAATGCTTCTGCTTTTTAATACGCTGTCTAGGTTGGTCATAGCTTTTCTTCCAAGGAGCAAGTGTTTTTTTAATTTCATGGCTGCAGTCACCATCTGAAGTGATTCTGGAGCCCCAAAAAATAAAGTCTGCCACTGTTTCCACTGCTTCCCCATCTATTTCCCATGAAGTGATGGGACCGGATGCCATGATCTTTGTTTTTTGAATGTTGACTTTAAGCCAGCTTTTTCACTCTCCTCTTTCACCTTCATCAAGAGGCTCTTTA
>NW_011494805.1:332640-333181 GCF_000754665.1 Bison bison bison | reverse complement strand
GGATGCAGCACAAATGTCGCTGCTGTAGCTCCTGAGAGCAGATTTTAAAAGATGTGCAGTGAAGGGACGTTGTATCGCGATGGAGGGCCTAGTGAGTGTTTCCCTTCTCTTCTCTAGGACCTTGGTAACGGCTGGGGGCCAGGGATCGGACGTCTGCGTTGGCCCAGAAGGCGATCTGAACAGCCGAACTGGGACAGGTTCAGGCCTCTGGACCCGAAAAATTAAAAAAAAAAAAAATAAAAGATGTGCAGTTTCTGCTTTTGTATGGTTTGAACTCCTGGGGTCCAGCTGCCAGGCTTCAGGAAGTCCAGGGCATACAAAGAAGGCACCCACAGGACCGAGGTGCTCCAGCTGACAATCCCCACCGAGCTCCCAGCTGACGCCTTTGCCAATGGATAACATACATGTGTGCCACTTTGGACAGGGCACCAGGTCAAGCCTGCACATGACCGCAGCTGCAGCCAAGAGCACATGGAGCAGAAGCGCTTTCCAGACCCATCCAGTCAGCCCACAGGGTTTCGAGACGATACAATTAGTATTG
>NW_011494805.1:328785-332540 GCF_000754665.1 Bison bison bison | reverse complement strand
CAGGCCCAGCGTTTCTCATGATGTACTCTGCATATAAGTTAAATAACCAGGGTGACAGTATACAGCCTTGATGTACTCCTTTTCCTATTTGGAACCAGTCTGTTGTTCCATGTCCAGTTCTAACTGCTGCTTCCTGACCTGCATACAGGTTTCCCAGGAGGCAGGTCAGGTGGTCTGGTATTCCCAGTGAAAGATTGTTTCTTTCTGACGCTTGCAGCCTATTTCCTCCATTTGGAGACCCCTGGCCTTCCTGCCTGCTACCCTCTTACCATCCCTTGAAGAATTTTCCACAGTTAGTTCTGATCTACACAATCAAAGGCTCTGACGTAATTAACAAAGCAGATGTTTTTCTGGAACTCTTGCTTTTTCTATGATCCAAAGGATGTTGGCAATTTGGTCTCTGGTTCCTCTGCCTTTCTAAATCTAGCTTGTACATCTGGAAGTTCTCGGTTCACATACTGTTGAAGCCTGGCTTGAAGGATTTTGAGCATGACCTTGCTAGCATGTGAGATGAGTGCAATTGTGCAGTAGTTAGAACATGCTTTGGCATTGCCTTTCTTTGGGATTGGAATGAAAACTGACCTTTTTCAGACCTGTGGCCACTGCTGAATTTTCCAAATTTGTTGACATATTGAGTGCAGCATCATCTTTTAGGATTTGAAACAGCTAAACTGGAATTCCATCACCTCCACTAGCTTTGTTCATAGTGATGCTTCCTAAGGCCCACTTGACTTCACATTCTGGCTCTAGGTAAGTGATCACACCATCGTGATTATCTGGGTCATGAAGATCTTTTTTTGTGCAGTTCTTCTGTATATTCTTGCCACCTCTTCTTAATATCTTCTGCTTCTGTTAGGTCCATACCAATTCTGTCCTTTATTGAGCCCATCTTTGCATGAAATGTTCCCTTGGTATCTCTAATTTTCTTGAAGAGATCTCTAGTCTTTCCCATTCTATTGTTTTCCTCTATTTCTTTGCACTGTTCACTTAAAAAGGCTTTCTTATCTGTCATTAAGATAAGAATGTATTGTACTTAAAGTTAAAAAAAAGCAATTTAGTATTGCAAGAATAAAACCAGAAAATACAGTGAAGCTACAAGAAGTACATAAAACCCACCATTACCTCCTCAAAATGCTAATGGGAATGCTCCAGCCCAGCTCTTCCGCATTCATCTGTTGTTCTGTCTCGATGTGGTAGATTACAGATGGATAGACATCTGTCAAGAAGTGGGATCTCTCCCTTTCTGTGCTGGCCCTGCAACTAGTGCTGACTAATGGGATGCAGCACAAATGTCGCTGCTGTAGCTCCTGAGAGCAGATTTTAAAAGATGTGCAGTTTCTGCTTTTGTATGGTTTGAACTCCTGGGGTCCAGCTGCCAGGCTTCAGGAAGTCCAGGGCATACAAAGAAGGCACCCACAGGACCGAGGTGCTCCAGCTGACAATCCCCACCGAGCTCCCAGCTGACGCCTTTGCCAATGGATAACATACATGTGTGCCGCTTTGGACAGGGCACCAGGTCAAGCCTGCACATGACCGCAGCTGCAGCCAAGAGCACATGGAGCAGAAGCGCTTTCCAGACCCATCCAGTCAGCCCACAGGGTTTCGAGACGATACAATTAGTATTGTTTTGAAGCCACTGCATTGCTTCAGTCGTGTCCAACTCTTCGCGACCCCACGGACTGAGCCCACCAAGCTCCTCTGTCCACGAAATTCTCCAGGCAACAATACTGGAGTGTGTTGTCATGCCTGTCTCCAGGGTCTCTTAAATCCGAGGATTGAACTCACATCTCTTATGTGTCCTGCACTGGCAGGCAGATTCTTTACCATAAGTGCCATCTGGGAAGCCATACCTCAATTCAAAAGCCATTTAATTGGCATAGCTATTACTGAACAATAGATAGCTGAGATTGTCTACTATTGTGTCTATCCATTTATTACTTAATTTACCTACAAAGTGTCTTGGTTGGCAATAGCAGTGTCTCCCCAGACAGATGGCATGGTGTTGGAATCCGTCTGACCATGAGATGGGGTGGAACTGGGCAAACTGGGCTTGGTCACTGGGAAATGGATGGGCCGCTGCTGCGAGGCTGCAGAGGGAGAAGGCAGAGCAGGACCGTGAGGGCTGGTCCACCGGAGGCCAGAAGGAGCGCCGGACGCATCCTGCCAGCCTGACGACCGGTCAGACGGAAGCTGGCAGGGTGCGCGAGGGCGCAGAGCGGGCGGCAGGCCTGTGGGCGCCCGCGAGGGGCTGAGAGCCTGGTGCCCGGCTCCTCCCACCGGGCCACGTCAGGGCGTCTCCCAGCGCTGCGGGGGCGCTGCTGGGGCGCTCGGAGAAGACCCCCAGTCTCGGCAAAGGTGGGCCTGTCCGCCGCACCATCAGACTGTTCCCGGGGCCGCGGCTGGGCGAGGCAGCTGTCCACAGCTGAGGATGCGATCTCAGTGTCAGGGCAGGTTTCACCGGTCTCGTGAGGATGAAAACACCCGAGATTCTGAAACCACTCACCTGGATGACACAGTGTGAAATGACCATAAGGACAGAACCCTTAAACTGTAAATGTGTTATCAGAAACAAGTCACGGGCAAGCCTTAGCTTGCGCTGGGCCGGATCCCAGCTCCAACCCCATTTCCTTCACACTTAAAACATGACCCTTCATTTTAAAGCCCCTTATATAAAAACCAACAAGGCAGTCACGTGTGTACCAGACAACTTCACCCACTCCCTGCGTCTCCCTCCCCAGGTCTCACGCTGTGAACCCGGCTGGGGAGCAGGGGGCGCCCAGCGGCCTGGCCAAGCTCCACCTGGTTAAGAAATCTCAGGTTTACCTGCGTGACTTTTAAACCGTATCCGCGTATAGTTGATTTCCTACGCCGTGCTCGTTTCAGGTGTACAGAAAAATGATTCAGTTTATACATGTACATACTTTTTTTAAGATTCATTTCTCATAAGAAAACAAATTTTTTTTTTGATGTGGGACCATTTTTTAAAGCCTTTATTGACTTTGTTACAACACTGCTTCTGACTTATGTTTTGGTTTTTTGGTCATGAGGCAGGTGCGATCTTAGCTCCCTGACTGGGGATCAAACCCACACCCCCCGCACAGGGAGGCGCAGTCTTACCCTCTGGAACTCCAGGGACGTCCCGCTCGTGTAAGTCTCTGTAACCAGCAAGAGCCTATGGCAGGCACTTCCCTGGTGGGTGAAAGTGTTACTTGCTCTGTTGTGTCTGACTCTTTGCAACCCCGATTGACTGTAGCCTGCCAGGCTCCTCTGTCCATGGGATTCTCCAGACAAAGATACTGGAGGGGGTTGCCATGCCCTTCTCTGGGGCATCTTCCTGACTCAGGGATCGAACCCAGGTCTCCTGCGTTGCAGGCGGATTCTTCACTGCCTGAGCCACCAGGGAGCACAGGGAACTCTGCTCAGTGTTCTGTGGTGACCTAAACAAAGTCACAGTGCTTTCATGTTTTGAAGCTGCCTCATCAAAACAGCCTCCTCCACAAGAACTGCTCTGGCTGCATGTTAACGACACGGGAGCCTCTGCTTAACCACCTGGATCGGCCTGCGAGACGCGCCTGCCAGCCTACTGGAGTTTTCCACTGGGTTCAATCATCCCAGGCTCGGCATTGCAAGCGCTCAGACGATCACAAGCCTCTGGCTGTCTAAGTGATAAAGCGGCAGCGAGAGGCTCCTGGTGGCTGGAGGCTGCGTTCCCGCCACGCGGCCTCTGCACTGGAAGTGAGTGAGGCCTTCCTTGC
>NW_011494805.1:322429-328685 GCF_000754665.1 Bison bison bison | reverse complement strand
TGGACTCTTTTGGGACTGCAGCCTGCCAGGCTCCTCTGTCCATGGGAATTTCCCAGGCAAGAACACTGGAGTGGGTTGCCATTTCCTTTTCCAGGGGATCTTCCTGACCCAGGGATTGAACTCACATCTCCTGCTTGGCAGGTGGATTCTTTACCACTGGAGCCAACTGGGAAGATTTCCTTGCATTCCCATTAATGTGCTTTCTCCGAAAGTATGAAAGCAGGCTTTGGTCTGTTCTGTTGATTTTATGAACAAGTTTTCTAAAGCCGAGGCCTTCACATGTTTAAATCTGCGGATAGCACTTATGAAGACGTCGTAAATCACAGGCCAGTTCACCCGTGTGCAAGCACGTGTGTGTGCAAGTGCAAGCGACAGTTTCACAAAGTGATACTTTTACTGTGTGTGACATTTAAACTTTTTTATGTCAGTTCTATATTCTGGGCTAGGCTATGGAGTGCAGTGATTAAACAGTCTAGGTGCTGCCATGAAAGTATGTTTTTAGATGTGATCAACAATTCAATCAGGCTTCTCTGATGGCTCAGAGGTCAAGAGTCCACCTGCCAGTGCAGGAGACGGGGTTCGATCCTCTTGGGAAGATCCTCCTGAGGAGGAAATGGCAACTCATTCCAGTGTTCTTGCCTGGAGAATGCCATGGACAGAGGAGCCCGGCAGGCTACAGAGTATGAGACTGCCAAGGGCTGGACATGGCTGAGCACACAACTGCGTTCACGCGCGTCATCAGTGCTGACACAGCGGTCCCCTCTCTCTGAGGCTTGGAGGAGCAGCCACGGCCGGCTGAGTGCTCCGCTGTGGACGCGCACAGACCTCTGTCTGCTCGCAGGCGGCTTGTGTGCCCCTCCCGCTCTTCATAACTCACTCAGGAGAAAGCCTGTGCCTGCTCCCTCTCCCACAAAGACTGCCAGCCTCCCAGGAGACAGCTGCAAGACTAAGGTGGTTTCTGCTTGTGCCTCTAGAAATTTCGCTTTAAACAAAAGTAATGTACACCCACAAGACAATTCACGACACGTAACTCTGGCCAGTGCTTGATGAGTAGCCACGCTGCGTTCAACTCTTTCTCGACCTTATTCCTGACCCCTGCTTAGTAAACGCTCAGGAGACGTTTGTTGTCGACAGTGATGAAGGTGGTATCGTGTTTCAAAACTGAGAGCCATAAGTGGGAAACTTCTGCAAAAATTACCTTGACTTGTTAAGGCCCAGACTAGGCAAAGCCCCTGTAAAACACCAGCGTGAATTTCACTGCGAGTCTGATGAGATGTGTATGGAAATATGCTTCAGACGGGTGCGGTTAACCCACCAGCCTGTGGACCCTTGAGGCACTTGGGGAAAGGCGCCCTCTCCTGGAAGGAAGCGGCCCTGCAGGTGCCCCGTTGGGCGGCACCCAGGGGCGGGCCCTTTCTTCCGGGTCAAGCTCCTCCTCCTCCGCCACCAGTGCCGGAGCCTGGCAAGTGGAATGTCATCTGGGTTTTGCCCCCATTATTCCTCACTGCTGGGCACCTCTTTGAACGCCCGAAGTGTGTCACTGACATAGCAGCCGTAGAGAATACCATCAACCTACAAATGCACACAGACCAGACCAGGGTTTAGCAGCTTGCTGCTGCTGCTAAGTCGCTTCACTCCTGTCCGACTCTGTGCGACCCCATAGACGGCAGCCCCCCAGGCCCCACCGTCCCTGGGATTCTCCAGGCAAGAACACTGGAGTGGGTTGCCATTTCCTCCTCCAGTGCATGAAAGTGAAAAGTGAAAGTGAAGTCGCTCAGTCGTGTCCGACTCTTAGCGACCCCATGGACTTCAGCCTACTAGGCTCCTCCATCCGTGGGATTTCCCAGGCAAGAGTACTGGAGTGGGGTGCCATACACATCTCAAAACAACAGCTACTCCTTTAAAAGTTTACATGGAGACATACATATTTCAGTACCAAACATTACACTGCTTTTTTTTTTTTTCTCACTTGCTTTTTAAAGAGAAGAAAACCCGATTTAGATTTTCAATAAGAAATCGACAATAGAAAATCTGAACAGGCAAGTCTTGCTACTTCATCTGCTAACCCAAAGTGGATGAAACATCTGCTGGAACGTTCCGTGAAGGTCACTGCCCACTCGGGTCCAAGTTTCGGTGAGTTGTCTTTAAAAGAAAACTTGAGCAAACTACGCATTTCCTGTATCTCACAAAGCCAGGCGGTGGCAAGAATTCAGCACGATAATGTGCAGAAAAGTGCTTGTAAATTCTAAACGCCTACAGAAATGTCAGTCACTTTAATCTGCGAGCTGGCCAGTGTCAAACTTAAGAAGAAACCATGAGAACCATTCCTGTTTAAGCCAGGGAAAAGAAAATATCAGAATGCTTCCTATCCTCGTTATTACAAAACACTGCTAGGAAAGTACTATCAACCCAGCAAAACGAAATAAAATAGGGTCATAAGTAACTGGAAGACAGAGGTAAGTTTACCATAGTCAGGGACTGAGATGATTGTATGATGGAAAACCCAGGAGAAGCAATGGGAAAACTTATAAATGACAGGAGAATTCAACAAGTTGGCTAGGAACAGCATTTTATACATATATATACACACACAGAAATCACAGGCTTCATATATAGTCAGTGAAAGTGAGAACTGAACAGCTCCTATGTATAATAGTTAGAAGTAAATTAGAAAATAAGAAGTACAAATCCATCTAAAGAAAATTAAAAAGAATCAAACGGAGAGACTCAAAGAAAATCTAAACAAATACCCAGTTCTTAGACGGAACTGTTCATCATTATTAAGATCTCACACCTCCCTGCGTTACCCCAAAGCTTAAAGCAGTCTCAGTGAACCCAGCATTTGCATTTGCATTCTGGCAGTGGGAGACTAGGTATCTTGAAAATGCTTAAAACACTTAAAAATGCTGGATAAAATCCAACTTCTGTCCTTCTAAATGAATACCTTAAAGTCTCAGGTGCAAGAAAAAAAGAGGGAACCACAAAGCAATGGATTAGTGCTGTGGCCAGGCTGGGGTAGAAAGGCTGGGGCAGAATGAAGGAGAGTTTGTTGGTCTCCAAACCAACGCCTGGCTCCGGCTTGGAAGAAACTGGGTGCCAGCCAGCACCACAGACGGCCAGGCCTGCAAGAGGAGAAGCTGTAACTGATGTCCATGCATAAATCTGAACCCTTTAAGGAATTTACAGTGAGTGAAAGAGGAGACAGAAAACAATCTTGACAGCACCTGGCGATCTGAGTGAGATACAAGGTCTCTTTTGTTTGTGTGGAACCACAGGCTATGGCTCTGGGGTCAGCGTCTATACTGTGTACACAATCCAGGAAACCCCAAGCTGGGCAATTATCGCAGAAGTTGACCTCAGCCACCGAAACTCTGGCGGTTCCTGGCAGATCCTTCAGGCTAAAGCTGCTCTGTAGGGACGCAACTCTGACTCAGGCACACAGTCTTCCCACAATTAGGCCCTCGGTGGAATGAGCCCAGAGTGCACAATTTCAGAACACATGTGATAAAGACCCTTCACGAGACCGAGCTAACAGACATATCGAGTCGGGTTATTACAGCACTGAGAACTTACGCTTAGGCTGATTGCGTCTCCCTTTGTCCCCAGGCGCGTAGTTGACGTCCTAACCCCAGAACCTAAGAAGGTGGTTGTATTTAGAGACATATAAGGCCGGGGGCTGGTAATTCAATACGACGGTTGTTCCTACGACAAGAAGAGACTGGGGGACACATAAACAGAGGGAAGCGCGTGTGAAAACGCAAGGAGAGGACGGCCGTCTACGCACCAAGGAGAGGGGCTTCAGGAGAAACACTCTCAACGCCGCGATCCCAACTTCTAACCTCTGGAAGAGCGAGAAAACCAACCTCCTGCTGTTTAAGCCACTTAGTCTGCGGCACTCTGTTACGGTAGCCAGTAAACTAATGGAGCTGCCGATAACAAGCGGACAGACAAGAACATAGAAATCTGTTAAAAATACTGGAAACCGCAAACACGGAATAAGACACTGAAAATAAGAAAAGGACTCCTGCTGAAAAAAAAAAGCTAAAAAGCCTATGAAAACATTAAAGAAGTATTTCATGAAGAAGGAAGCTGAATCCCAAAGGAAAGAGTGGGGTGTAGAAAGCAATGACGAGCAAAGGAAGCAGGCGTCTTGTGTTTAAACCTAAGCAAGCATCTGTTGTTGGATTAAAAAAGTGACAGCTAGCTTGGGGAATATAAAGCAAGATGGCCAATACTGCACTGAAAAAAATAACAGGTAAGCCAGGAGCAGAGCAAACGCTTCCTGAATCCTTGTGTTTGGGGTGAAATGGGCTAGAGACTTCCCAGGGCTAGAGGGTGGGGGTGAAACGGGTCAGAGACGGGCTTCCCAGGTGGCACCAGTGGTAAAGAGCCCACCTGCCGACACAGGAGACAGAAGAGATACGGGTCCCACCCCTGGGTCGGGAAGATCCCCTGGGGGAGGGCGTGGCAACCCACCCCAGTGTTCTTGCCTGGAGAATCCCATGGACAGAGGAGTCTGGCGGGCTACAGTCCACGGGGCCGCAAAGAGTCTGACACGACTGAGTGACTTAGCTTCACTTTGGGTAGAGAGCTTCACTTTGTTTAGACTTTGTAAAGTCACATACGTATATTAAAATTAAAGGGAGATGACTAAAAGAACAGACCATATAATTTCCAAAATAAGTATAGAGGGAAAATAAAGAATAAAAGCATTAAATCCAGTAGCAGGCAAGAAAAAACAGAAACAGGAAACAGAAAAAGCAAAGACTCTGACCGGCAGATCCCGGGGTAGCTCATGGCCCGGCGCTTCAGTGGAGGGAAGTAACGGCGTCGACCCCAGACAGCTCCAGGCTGGAGCGTTTCTCTCACCAGTGATCCCTGTGGGCGACCCAATGATCTCCCAACAGCAACAGCCCGGTGACCAGGCATCAGGCCATCCTGAGTCATCAGAAAAGACTCTGGCTGCTAAGGTTCGAAGTTCCAGCCCAGCCTGCCTCCCGTCGCCAAGGGTCTCTCTCGGGAGAGCTGGGGCCCTGCAGAGCTATTCTTGCGAAATTCATGACCACATTCAACAAGACGTAGGGACCTACCTGGAAGTTACGACTCCAAGCTCTCCTCGCAGTGGGAATGGGTTTGATCCTTGGATTGGGAACTAAGATTCTGCATGCCATGCTGCATGGTCAAAAAAATAAAGGGATAGACAACAGTTCTTACAATAAGCACACGCTGACTTTCAAAAAGGAACCTGTGTTTTAAAAAAGTCCAAACTGAGTGAAAACCAATCAGGTTACCCTCCTTTTCTGCTTGGGAGGGAGAGAAGAGAAACGTGTATCACTTTATCTAATATTTCATGTCTATATGCAGAGATACTGTTTTCCACGCTTGTAGGAAATACTTGAAAAATTGGCTTGCTATATGCTATTCCTAAGGGTACTGGAGATGAGACTTAACTAAATTCATATTTTCACCTAAGTCTTTGCTTTGGGGCTCTCCAAATTCTGAAAGAGATGGGAATACCAGACCACCTGACCTACCTCTTGAGAAACCTCTATGCAGGTCAGGAAGCAACAGTTGGAACTGGACATGGAACAACAGACTGGTTCCAAATAGGAAAAGGAGTACGTCAAGGCTGTATACTGTCACCCTGCTTATTTAACTTATATGCAGAGTACATCATGAGAAACGCTGGGCTGGAAGAAGCACAAGCTGGAATCAAGATTGCCGGGAGAAATATCAATAACCTCAGATATGCAGATGACACCACCCTTATGGCAGAAAGTGAAGAGAAACTAAAAAGCCTCTTGATGAAAGTGAAAGAG
This sequence comes from Bison bison bison, assembly GCF_000754665.1. Taxonomy (NCBI): domain Eukaryota; kingdom Metazoa; phylum Chordata; class Mammalia; order Artiodactyla; family Bovidae; genus Bison; species Bison bison. Next base: position 322,866 of record NW_011494805.1, on the reverse strand, counting down.
GAGAGTAAAAAATTTGGCTTAAAGCTCAACATTCTGAAAACGAAGATCATGGCATCTGGTCCCATCACTTCATGGGAAATAGATGGGGAAACAGTGGAAACAGTGTCAGACTTCATTTTTTCGGGCTCCAAAATCACTGCAGATGGTGACTGCAGCCATGAAATTAAAAGACGCTTACTCCTTGGAAGGAAAGTTATGACCAACATAGATAGCATATTCAAAAGCAGAGACATTACTTTGCCAACAAAGGTCTGTCTAGTCAAGGTATGGTTTTTCCAGTGGTCATGTATGGATGTGAGAGTTGGACTGTGAAGAAGGCTGAGCACTGAAGAATTGATGCTTTTGAACTGTGGTGTTGGAGAAGACTCTTGAGAGTCCCTTGGACTGCAAGGAGATCCAGCCAGTCCATTCTAAAGGAGATCAGCCCTGGGTGTTCT